>NW_018406654.1:298956-398713 GCF_002113885.1 Mizuhopecten yessoensis
TAACGCTGACACTATCCCTATAACGCTGACAATATCCCTGTAACGCCGACAATATCCCTATAACGCTGACAATATCACTATAACGCTGACAATATCTCTATAACGCTGGCAATATGACTATAACGCTGACAATATCCCTATACCGCAGACAATATCCCTATAACGCTGACACTATCCCTATAACGCTGACAATATCCCTATACCGCTGACAATATCACTATAACGCTAACATTATCCCTATAACGCTGACAATATCCCTATAACGCTGACACTATCCCTATAGTGCTGACAATATCCCTATAACGCTGACATTATCAATATCCATATAAACGCTGACAATATCCCTATAACTCTGACACTATCCCTTATAACGCTGACAATATCTCTATAACGCTGACATTATCCATATAACGCTGACACTATCCCTTTAACGCTGACAATATTTATACAAACGCTGACAATATCCCTATAACGCTAATAATATCCCTATAACGCTGACAATATCCCTATAACGCTGACAATATCCCTATAACGCTGACAATATCCCTATAACGCTGACAATATCACTGTAACACAGACAATATCCCTATAACGCTGACAATATCCCTATAACACTGACAATATCCCTATAACGCTGACAATATCACTATAACGCTGACACTATCCCTATAACGCTGACAATATCCCTATAACGCTGACAATATTCCTATTACGCTGACAATATGCCTATAACGCTGACAATATCACTATAGCGATGACAATATCCCTATATTGCTGACATTATCCATCTAACGCTGACAATATCTCTATAACGCTGACATTATCCCTTTAACGCTGACACTATCCCTTATAACGCTGACAATATCCCTATAGTGCTGACAATATCCCTATAACGCTGACAATATCTCTATAACGCTTACATTATCCATATAACGCTGACAATATCCCTATAACGCTGACAATATGCCTATAACGCTGACAATATGCCTATAACGCTGACATTATCCCTATAACGCTGACAATATCCCTATAACGCTGACATACACAATTAAAACTAATAAAAATACGTACATGCAACGTCAACACAAACACGTTAGACTTGAAGTAGAAATAGAGACACGACATTTATAACAAATCATGATAGGACGCAAACAAGGCATTAGAAAAGAAACAAAATAACATAATACTTAATAGGTAGAGTGCTCTGAAATCGTAACCTTTTCTTCTCCCAAAAGTTTTTTTTTGGACTTGAACATACTTTTATCGTATGACCAAAATTGGTGTCTGTTACTGATCAATACCATTCTAATAAGGAAAGGCATTCGTCATTATTCAATATTTACCATAGCATGGCATTACCATTATATAAACCTGCTATGACTCTGGCTTAACTGAATTATTTCTGAAAACAAAACCAATGTTAGAGGATCTTTATGAAAAACAGTACAGATGCAATCAACGAAACATAATCAACAAGAGTGTTCTCAGTGTAGTATTATACTGGGATTTTAACCACGGACTTCAGATTATTATTGCACTACAACATGAATGAGCTACTGAACTGTCTTACAGTTACATACATATATATATATATATCCAAAACGGAAGGTAAGGGTAGGTTACATTGCATACAAAAGACCACAGTGCAGTGAAACACCGATCATTAAGTCATTTATCTGAACGAATACGTGTTTACATTCATGCAATAATGTTTACAGATTACAAAAAAAAACCATACACTTTCAACTTCGTCAATTTTGAAGCTACCGAAACAGTGTATTAATTTGATTGTATTATTCTTTTAACATTTATTAGAAATAACACTAGCTTTTCTTAATAACCTGCTCTCTTATGAGGTTCTTTTTAAAGATATTTAACGAAGGTTTGAATTACAATATTTCCGATAGTAAGGTTTGCGTTACGACTTAAGAACAAAGAAACTATTTCGCGGACATTAACTGACACCAAGGGCTGTGTGTGAACTCCGGTTTCCCTCCACAAACAAAACCTGGCACGTCCTTAAATGAACAGGACATAAAACACAAACAAACCAAAACAAACCAAACGTCTGACCAAAACGTAAGCTCAATGGTGTTCGTATCTGTGTCCCAGGTAAACGGATGATTCATGCAAATAATTCACATTATGTATGTATCTTTGTTTATCATTTCAATAAACGTTAGCTCTAAACTACTGACTTACATCGAATGCTGTCAGATCGTTATCCCACATGTCATTTTACACATGGAGTATTCGCCCGATCTTCTTGGGTGAAAATAAAGAGGGAAAGAAATGACACCGGTTACATTTTGATATGCATATGCCAATAACGACGCCGTAAAGCCTGGCTAATTATAATTAGGTACACACATAATACAATCAACAGAAGATCCCTTTAATGCATTGATCGGTAGAGAGTACGACGCTTTAGTTCTCGTTGAGATCGAGGCTTTAATTCTTTACTATCATTACTTTTTACTGATATGCAACTTACTGTTAGTCTACAAATATGCTATGACGTCACAAACGATTGACAACGTTTTGACATGTAAAAAAGTTTCTACTTGAAATTTTATTAAAATATTAACTATATCGTTTTAATTATATTACTCTTTTTGACAGAAAAGTGCATACAGGACTATTAATGAAACGAGGCCTCAAATTCACCACCTTGGAGCAATACTTCCCTAACACAAGTTCCTCTTGAGGAGGTACTGACATATCAGAAGTGTCATTATACAGTTTCCCCTCGTTTTATCGACAAGTAGTCGACCAAATCAAAACATCTAAAAGTACAAAATGATAACCCTAAATGAGGTTGGTAGACGTTCTGGGAGAACACACATCAATAACAAATAACACACACTTCAGAACAATACGTTAGCTCAAAATGACATGTATAATATTTTCAAACGTTACTTAACTGTCATATTTGCAGTGCATGGATGGTTACTAGAATTCGGTAATGACTGTATTGAAGAACATACAAAAAATTGTTAACTCATGATACATTGTATGTGAATATTTGGTAAGCTTGCTGCTGTAAAAGCAGGTCTTTTTCGCGGTGTGTAAATGATCCCGTTTTCCGCGGGGAAGAAGTTATCGAAAAAATATCTCCAACGCGACTACATATTTTTTGATTTCATCGTGTATAGATATATATAGAATTTTCACATTCCAGTACCTCTCCTTTTGCTGAAGCGAAAACAGCAACACTGTGATCATTTAAAAGAGTCACAATACAAATATTTCTAAGCGAGATAATTAAGGGAAAGTAGCGAGATACAACTTGTTATTAAAAAAGCATCATTCGGCTCATTACCACCAGCATTTGACCTTAACAATAGTTTTACACGGATAGGGGAGAAAGAAGCTTGGAATTTGAAAGGAGAAGGAGGGGGGATTGACGAGGCACGTTTATTGTAATAATAATAATAATATACAACATTTGATATAGCGCCTTATCTAGCTAGCATAAGCCACTCTAAAGCGCTTTACAGTACATAGATATACAATTTTATACAGTCAATACAATTAGCATATATATTAATCAATACAATATTGAGGAGGAATTTGCAGGAGCTGCCTTATCAGGCGCTAACTACTAGTCCTATGCCACCTGGCTAATATCTCCTTATGTGTGTATGCCTGTGTGTGTGCTGGAGATGTATTGTGTAAACATGAACTAAATAAGAATCCGTTGGCTAAATGACTCATAACAAATGGATCGGATACATTTTTAGAACAAAAAATCATATGGAGTTAGGGAGGGGGAAGTTTTAAGGAAAGGGGAGGGGGGAGGGGAGTAAGGGAGAGGCAAATTCGTGATATCGTGTTACCAAATAAGCCTATTTGTGTCGAATGGCTCTTCACAAAATTATCAACATAAATCAAGGAAGGCTGGTGGGAGTGATAATCCACTGAGTTTGATATTAAAAAATTAATGTGAATTTAATACGTTTCATTGTAATTAATGCATGCATTCAGGGATAAATTATTGTATCTATTCAAAACTAAGTTTAAAAGTACGTTTAAAAATAAGTCAATAAAAAAACATTCCTCATTCAATTAAAACATACAAATACAAGTTAAAGAACATGTTTTGCTGTGACGACGGCATTGAGTGCATGTTATGTATTATTTCAATAGATATTTAACTGAGATTTCACACATACTAAGAAAATTCAAACAGAAAATAACAATATCTAGCAATGACGTATTAATGTATTGACATAATTTAAAATAAATAACATACATCTTAGTGGTAAATATACTTTGGCGTGAGGATATTATTTTAGTGATGTATTCAACTTTAGTTAAGGAACATCGCACCAAAACTGTAACTAAGTACTGGACACGGTTTTATCTTGTATGACTATAGCTTTGAAAAAATCATCTCTGAAAATAAAGCCGTACCTTGGAAATAATTAATGAGAGTTAAGTAAAATAAAATAATCCCAAAATAATCAACTACATTGTTTTCAGTGTTAAAAAACAGTAGGGAGTTATGTACCGGGATTAGAATGCTGAAGTTCAAATGATAATACTATTGCTCTAACCGATTGAGCTTTCTGGCCCAACCGTGCTACAGTTATATCCAAACAGAAGTTAGGGAAAGGTTACTGTACATGTATATAGAAAAAAGAATAAAAACAGAGTGTAGGGGACAGACATCCTTAATTCCAGATGAAACATGCAGTATGAGTAATACATGCTTAAGTAAGATGTAAACATGTAAACAAAATAGGGGGAAGGAAACAAACAATGATGAATGATCTTGCATTAAACGACAGTTAAGTCGTTCCCTGCCATTAAAGGAGGCGTACGATTGATATTTAAACGATTAGATAATAGAAATATATATCACTGCAACGTAATTGCCGTTTCATGACTGTGTAGGTGTATCAATGATTGAATTGTAGCGGTCAAAACCCAATGAATACATCACTGCATTAATACATCCATGAAGTTCAAACATAGTTTTTCTATTATATGACTATTTCGTATGGCATTAAAGTACACTTCTATATCAAAGTGACATCAGTTTTGTCTGTAACTGACCACAACTGGACATTAACATGACAATTTTGACAGAGTAAACACAATTATCTTTTTATCCCATTATCTTGTTATTATAAGCCACGCAGGAAATCTGACCACAGGTAATTATGCATTGAACTGGGGCTTATGATGTGGTTTCTTAGAAGATCTGACCGCAGGTAATTTGAGGTCAGTGTGTTGCGGTCACCTAAAACAATTATAGGCCACTAGCTAGTGACATTGCTGTGGTGCGTTTACTTTGAAATAAGGATTAAGAAGACAATGACACTAGCACGTATCGTATTACGTTTATTAAGGTGCGTAGATTGGGGTTAATAAGAACACATTTCAAATTTGCAGACGTCTATACGTTTTATTACATTTAAATGATGCATAATTCGGATTGTGAAACCATTTAAAATCTCCCATTTCCCGAGTGTGTGGTTTTCTGGAATCCCATTCGTAACTATATCCATTGATGTATTACCATCACGATTCAATTATCTTTTTTGAATGTATGAGGACCCTTGATCTAATGTCAGTTCGTTAATACAAAATAGTCGTCGACGCCCCGCAATTGTACGTACAAATATGACGTCATAATGGCTCTGTTTTTAATAACCGATTTTTTTAGTCCCGGATGATTAAGAGGAAGGCGACCTTTAAGTAGTGCGATCCCGATATATAGGTGTTGCCGACCCACATTTCTACATAAACACACGAGTTAGTGGTCAGCTTTATTTTAGTGGAAACTTACTTTTCTCGACTCTAAACCGCTTGAAAACAATTCCCTAAGCCAGCTGTCAAACATCATTCAGACATTTTGTCCAATAATACTGCAGACCGTTAGGGAGACCGATAACATTTTAACCCTTTTTGTCCCTTAGTGAATGTTAAATTGGGGTCATAAATATGACTCAACTGGTGCCTCCCTTCGTCTCTCATCAAATCTCCTTCCCTCCTAACCCTGATGCTTATACTTATACAACTGTAGTGACGTTTACATTTCATTACAAGTTTATGATAATATAAACTAACGGTGCAATACATTTTCCTGACAAAACTGTCCTACATTAACGACTACAGTTAAACAACAAATTATAATAAGTAATTGACACTAAGTTATGCAAAGTTTAAAGTATTATCAAAAATGACGTCAACAGGACAATGCGATGACTTTGAAATTTTAATACAAAGACAAACAGATTTATTAAATCTAGCTAATCACAAAAATAATTCTATTTGTTCCATGTTTTACTTCAGAATGTAATACAAGATATGTAAAACTTTTTTTTGTAAACGGTCTACTTATAAAATTAAGGATATTTTATTAAAATGTGAAGAGCAGTCTACACTATATTTAGCATAAACAGTATTTAATTACGCATAAATAAATACAACTTAATACGTTTAATTTTTTTAATTATATTATTTTAACGATACAATATCAAATCCCAGACATGTTTCAAATTAATATTTACATAGTTTACCTGATTCGAAGCCGAACGTAATTGTCAGATGATCCTCTTAAAGAAATTATCAAAAACGGAAAACAGACATATGTTTCAAGTGAATAATGCTCAAAAAATACGCAAGACATTTTTAACAGATTGGTATAAATAGTTAGGGAGATGCTGTAATGTTTCAATGTATGGTATATTTATAGTATTTTCTTGTTAGTGTTTTACGTCCTATTAACAGCCATCGCCATTTAATGACTTTCTAGGTTTTCGGTGGTGAAGGAAAACCGGAGCACCATGAGAAAAAAATACAACGACCCGCGGCAAGTACCTTGGACTGCCCAACACAGGCATTGAAACCGCGACTCTTTGGCTGAGAACTATTGACTTCCAAACGTCAAACCTGATGTAAACATATCCTGAAAGACAAGACAAAATGATGAATCTAGTCTAAAAGCGATCACCATTATTATTGTATATCCACAAAGCAAAATTTATTTTAAAGATATCATGTCTGTTAAAGGATAAACGTAAGACATGCACATATGTATGTTTGATAAGTTTCAGTAATAGGCACAGTAAGCAAAAACGTATTGCACTGCCCTAAATGTGTAAAAGTGATTGTAAGCGGTCAAAATTACTACTGAAAAAGAAAGGGGATGGGAAAATAAAACAAATTACATTAATTTTTTAATTGAGGAAAATTGATTAATCTCAGAATAATATCGTATGCGTATTTACAAATAGGCTACTAATCACACAGAGATTATTGAGACCCTCACGTTAACGCCAAACCACGCGGACTAAAAGAATCACTCTCAAACCTTCACCTGGGTGGTCTCTAGAGACACTTAATTGACCTGTGTAAAAGTTAAACTATATACTAACATAACGATTTCATCAAAGCGTAACATCTTAATATAATATTTAAATTATTAATGAAAACTGATAAATTATTAATGAAAATGACAGATGAAAGACTGTAACAAAGGGGGAAGTAAAATATATATAAAAAAAAACATTCTGTCATACTTCGATTGAAGTTGATGTTTTTTTAATACACTTTACACATTGCAGGTTGAAATATTGGCATCGGCACGTGTTTCTGTCGTGTTTTTTTTTTTTAATTTCATTCTTTTTACACAAGTGTTCAGCATGTCCCTTATCACACAATTAAACTGTTTAATTTGTTTTGTTTTAGTTATTTGTTTTTGTTTTAGTTAGTTTGTTTGATCTTGTTCAGTTATATTATATTTAAAACTCTAGTAATTTCGTAGGTTGATTGTGGAATGCAAAACTCAGAAACCTTTCATGCATTGTCAGGAAACATTGTCCAACATGAGAACATAAAGCGTGTGATTACATATAGTAATTGCTATCTTATCAGTAACATATAAGGCTGAAAAATCAGCAAGTAAAGTTAGCGTGAACAATGGTAAATGATGCGTATTGTAAATTGTTATGACTTGGATGCACTTGGTTTATTTTGACTTTGCAATACGGCATTTCTTTTATCTCATTTCACACAAAATTGATTTCCTCAGAAAACTTCTATATCGAGAAAACACGTAATAAGTGGAATATTCTTCGGTTCCGTGTGAAAACATGTATATTTCATTCGCAGGTTCAATATCTTTCTGTTTTTCCACGTGTGTAAATTAGGAATGATAAATATTCAACCACTTGAACATGGCACAGGGGCAGTAATATAAACAGGTGCCCATCAGGCGTTCTTTCTCAAGCCAGGAGGCGGTCTTTCTTCTCGGGTCTCCTTAGAATGGTCAATAGGTGACTGATTTGAAAAAGAAATATACTGTGTCAAACTTAAGAGAGAAAAGAACACTTGAAACTATTGCTATGAATTAATTTAATCCAGTATGCTTAAACAGTGATTTGAAAATGATATTCTCCTTCACAATCAAAAACAAAACAAAATGATGGCTTAATGATGTATCATACAGTACCTTAATGTCAAGTTGATGGCGATTTCCCATTATGCTATACTGTATATATAAATACGATTGTTGATGTGTTTATGACTAAACATAAATCACAAAATCAAGCTTATTGAATATTTAATTCAATTAACGCTCATTTGTGCTAATTATATCTCCAATACTATACACAGTTATCATCGATAGTGTTTAAGGGAGCACTAATTGATTTGTGTGCATATCATATCCTTAAAATGTAAATTCATGAATCAATATGAATTATTACGAGCACAATAAATCAAACAGCATTTTCCTAATTGTGTACAGTAGTCAACATATCTTTATATACAGATTTATATGTTCTTATTATCATAAATGCATATGATAGTATAAGATACAGATCACGAAATAACTTGTTATGTACAAATACCGGAAATACATTAAAGATTAACAAAATTAATCATACGATACAAATAACGTGATCATGCATTACTAAAACAACATATCATTACATTTGGTCTATATTTACGCTTGAGAGTATTTCATGGAATGCATAAAATTATAACTTGCTTGTAGCTAAAAACTTTGAAATATTGAAAATTAAAAGATAGATTTATTGAATGTCATATATCGAGTGACATTTTCCAATACAATAGCTAATTGAAAACTCGAATATCCCAAAATGTAAGCACAAAACTCATTTTTCCTTTACATATTTGATATCTTAATTAAGTCAGTTTTCTCATGTAGTAAATTAAGTATTTAGCAAACCCATGACGTTATTGTTTATCAAAAATTTGAACGAACCTGCATATAGTAAACGGAATATTTACTGCAAAGGGTTATATGTGGAATTTAAAATGCATATATTAACTTACGCAACACTTTAATTAAGGCAATACGTTATCACGATTACATGAATGATGGATTCTTCCATCTAGGAGTGCCGAACGTTAATAGTTTACTTTTTATTCGGACATTCTAAATATAAGAAAGCGCAATCAGTTGACAAAGCGCACCTTTTTTATGTAAGTCCTATTAGCAATCATGTGTGAGAAAAATACGCATGCATCAGTTTTGAAGGAGGTGTGCCCACTTTAATGCTCCAGTGAGTCATAACGAATAAGCTTGACATTTTTTTCTGCAAATAAAACATAGGGATATCTTGATATATGAAATGAGGCTTCTGTTCTGGATCAGTGAGTCCATGTTGAAAAAAGAGCAAAACATGGTATTTTATGGAGATGTATAAAGAAAAAACGTAAGCTCCGATTTTCAAAAGATTTATTTGGTGGTTACACCTTTAGATGACCTACTTGACAATATTGCTTTACATCATTTCAAATTCATTTGGTCATGTTTTAAAGATTTTTTTTTCGCTTCACTGTGGATTTTGCATTAACGTAACTTCTATTTTATTTGTATTTAACTGTAGCACATATCGGTCGACGAACCTCCGCTTACCCGGTAGCTCAGTTATCTGACACTATTTTCAGTAGAGTGACAGAGCGACAGTATTAACAATCTGAAGTCTAGGGTTCGAAACTTAATGTAGCATCAGCTTAATTTGAAGCTTAGAACACTGTTTTTGATCATATTTGTATATTTCACATTTATTACTGCAGCAGGATATGATTTCTTTTCATTGATAATTTAACCAACTATGGTTTATGCAGAGACAATACAGTTTTTAGGCAGTGGTACAGGGGTCCTTAAACGGCATTTAAAACAATGGCAATCAAAAAAAAAAAGTCTTGCGGTTAACAATTGCTCCCACATACAATACATCATCGAATAAATTACATAACATATACAGCAACTACAAAAATAAACATTATCAAAATTAAAATAACAGTTCCTATAATCACCTATATACATTCAATAGTATACAGTTGTTTCATGCCTTATCAGTCAACAGTCAAAACCATTTTCCCTCGGAGTTGGGACCCACCAAATGAACTGTTTCCCTCGGCCTGCGGCCTCGGGAAACAGTTCATCTGGAGGGTCCCAACTCCTCGGGAAAATAGTTTTGACTGTTGACTAATAAGGCATGAAACAACTGTTTTGTTACTTGACCAATGAAAAACCAAAGTTCTATGTCGAATGTGATGTTTAGATCTACCGACAGACAACCGTCAACAATCCAGTACCAAAAACGCTTGGTCATCGGGGTGCTTGTAATTATAGGTGCGTTCGATTACCTAACATGTGACCAGTCAACGGTTTCACGTGACCAGTCAACAGTTTTTCGGGGACTAGCCCACAGTTTTACGGTAGCACACATTAGCTATAGTTCGTTTGGTGAATTGTCTGGGAAACAGTCGAAGTTGATTAATATGCATTTATATAGCGAGTCAGGTAACAACTTCCCCTTTTGAACTTCATCCCTCATTTTGTCTCTATGAAGGGACTTATTGATAAATACAAAAACAAAAAAAAATACCGATAACCACTTATAACATTTCAAGAGACTATATTTAATTAATACAAAGAAATAAATTGATCTATTATATCACACTTTCGGTAACTTTCATATTCCTCCTTTATCACTTTAGGTATTACAAAACAATCTTCATATTGTGGATTGTTTTACGATATCAGTAGTTGATGCAACTAAGTCACGTACATTGTACATGACTTTGTTTAGCCTAATGATCACCTATGAATCCTTGTTTCATTTAAGGCAAATACACAAAAAGAAAGAAACAGAGCCTCGTGAATTGTAAGTTTTTGTGCCCCATCCCATTGACTGTTTTATGTCAATAAAATGTGTTGTGAATGAAAATTAACAAAACGAGAAAACTGAAGTGTCACTATAACTGTACATCGACACACTATAGACAACATTATGGCAAAATATGAACTAACGAATGCTATGTCTGTATGGTGACCCTTGAAATTTGTCAAATCGTCTGTGTGCATGTTACGTTCATCTTTAAATGTACATGACAATGAACCGTGCTGGTGAGCGTGCTATCCCCTGTGCATTGCAACATATGTATTACTTAAGTAGTGGAACTGTCATAATGCATACACTTTACACACTTATGATTTAAAATGTGAGAAAACTCGTCTAAGTTTTGAAATTCAAATAATTGAGAACTTTTCGCATAGCTGTAGCATGATTGAGCCATGGTTCTGCAGTTAACCATGCAGTTCAGTAAGTAAACCCGTTTCAATCCTGGTCTTTCCACTGATTCACATATAGAACAGTGTTGTTGAGTTGTTTTCGTATGTATTATCTTTAATAAGAAATCCGTAAAGAATGATTTCCTTTTTAGAAGTTATTTGTTTAAGATTTCGTCCTACTGCTAATGATGTTACCGGTTGAAGCGAATAGAAAAAAAAACAGGAATTAATATCTAACATACATACTTACGGATAACAAATGATAGTAGCTAGATAAATATTAAAATGGACAGAACATTTTGTAAGCGTTAATTTTTTTTTTCTCTCATATTTTTATTTTTTATTTCTACTTCCTTAAAATAACCTTCTGGTATAACTATCATGATGGAATAACACTTTATCTAAAAATGATTCAACATGTCTCAGTCATTTACAGAAGACAAAATTTAATACATTTTTAAAACATATTTTTTAAATACAGAAAACTGTACACATGGAATATGTTTTCAGCTTGAGTTTGAGTTATGTGAGTTTCATTTGAGAATGAAATCGAACTGTAAGCATAACTATGGAATTAAAAGTTGAACTAAAGCTCAGAATCTGAGTTTAGACTTAAGAATATATCTTGAGTTTGAGTCTAAGGACAGATAATGAGTTATCACTTCAGCCAAGCATCTTAGTTTGAGCTTGAACAATTTATTTGAATTGAGTGGAATATTTAATATATATTTTTAATACCAATACATGTTATACTAATTTTACGACATAATATTGTCGATTTACTCTAATGCTTTGTTTAACGAAGCAAACTAAATTGGTAAATTATGCATTAAGATTATCGGACTTTTCAGTCATGTTAAAACTGAAATAAAACACAAATGTTTTAGCTTTTAAAATAAGCATTCGAATCACTTTATACTCAGTTTTCTACATATACAGAGACAGAGTGTATATCGAGGAAAATTAGCATAACGAATCAAAGCTAATACTCATTCATGCATAACGATTCATTGTATAGGAGTATTTTTGTCATGAATTATCTATTTCAACAAGATATATATTCATTTATTTCTTTTGAATTTTCTAATTTCCTTTTTTTTTTAAGATAATGAATCGTCATAGACAGTAAAGTATTGCTCCTGCTTCATCATATCCGGGAACGAACCTTTCGAAACCGCATCAATTATCGACTAGTTTATAATAATGATCTTATAATTCATTTCAGTGATGGATATATGTATATTCATCACCCGATTAACGTTAATATTCATGATAAGTTACGTCATTACCGCGAACGATCTTTATATATAATTATGTTAGCATAAGAACTTTTCGAAAACGCATCAATATAATATATTGTCTTGAAATTCAAAGTTATCGACACATTTTTAATAATGATCCAGCACTTCATTTAGTGATAGATATATGCATATTCATCAACCGATTCACGTTGATTTTCAAAATAAGGTACGTCATTACCACCGAAGATTTATATTTAAGTTATATTACCGATAAATTATTTCATTTAACTAGTGAGTGGGTTTGTGCATTTATATATACATTTACTCTGAATAATTGTATATTCGAAAAAGGATTTCTTATCGATAAAAATGTATATGGTGATAGATTGATACATGAAATTATTGCATGTGTTGAGATCATATGATGTAAATTTCGAATATGCCACGCACTCATGATTTCACTAATAAACCTCTCCTAAACATTCGCAAAAGCTGTAATTTGGGTTTCACTCGATACGTACATGCATGCATGCGGTTGAGTATTAAGTAATACCCATAGGAATGGTGAATGTCAATAAGCAGGTATATATAATAATTAAGCAGTGAACTGTTTTGTATGGTATTTATGATATATTTTTTTAATAACACAGCTTTGCAAGCAAACAACATAATACGCGCTAGCTAGATATCTGCATTTTGGCGGTGCTGGAAAATCATATCCGACACAGCTTTCAAAGAGGCTATATAGTGACAATGCCATGCAAATGTAAATATAACACATTAAAATGCAATATACGAATATATATGGTATGCTATCATACATCGGTGTTAAGGAAGTTATCAGACTGAAAACCGTTTAAAATGCATTACAAAAGAAGAGTTATATGAACCTATGAAATATTTAAATTTTATACAATTTACATATTCCTAAAGATAAACTAGTACCGCAGAAAACATGCATTAACTCTTTCAAAAAAACAAGTCAATGCCATATTAATTTGTTATCATTCCATGCAAGTGATGAACTCTTAATCATCAAGTGTAAATTTAGTTTCAACAACAAGACAAACATAGGTTAATCATAATTACGACCATATTCCATCTCAGAAGTTCTATCCGTCAAAACGGGACTAAAACGTAACTACTGAATATGTAGCGACTGATGGGTTTTGCAGAATAGTAAGGATTCCCTGGCGACAGTTTTGGCGCTCAATCAAACTGTTTCACGTACGTGAGGTTATTTATGGTTAAATGGATGTTATTTTCCATGGGGAGTGCAGGATAACTACTTGATGTTTAGCAGCATTTAGGAGGGTCATTGACGCTCTCTGTTTCGTTAAACTTTGTCTTGAATATGAATTGGTACAAAAAGTGAAAATGTTGATGAATAGGTAAGATTATCTCAAAGACAACTGCAAACTTGTGAAGAAGTTACCCCATAAATTGCATTGCTTTTCGATGTTGAATGCCATTCATTTTAGCGGGGTTTTTTTTATAGGCACGATTGTCGTCATGTACTCTTGTCTCTTGTTAAAAAACAACCTCTAACCAAGTTATTCTGTACTTTAAAAAAAAAATGTTGATTCTTTTAACCTTCACAATCAATAACACCTATGTAACAACCTGAATGTAAACATAACCTTTATTTATTATACGACGATTATGGGCGAACGCACAACATTAAAGCCAAAAGTAAGATATTGCCAAGCAAGGCGTTAGGTAATGAAAGAATGTAGAAGAAGAGGGAAAGATTAAGATCCCAAATATTGAAATAGGAGCAGCAGATTTGTTTTGGTCGTTTTTGAGTCCCCTACTTGAGGGCACAAACGCAAACATGGTGCTTGTGCCTACGCATCAATCAGTAATAAAAACATTAAGACTTCAAACTGAACAATATTTTATGAAAATTAAAACACAACGAAATATTCATAAACCCTGACACACCTATACTTCCGTCTTAGACGCATGTGCTTAGCAAACGCTTTACAAATCCAACATTCAAAATACAACAGTGAACGTGCACACAGGACCAGATCACTGACTGACAAAGGGCTTTATACTTTCTTACTAGATCAGGTTAGATCTATTTCTGTTCGTTTTTCGTTTGGTTTCTTGTATACTAGACCAATATATCTGCATTTTGGCGGTGCTGGAAAATTATATCCCCCTAACAGTTCTAGGTCGCTTACACGCGCAGACTGGCAGGCAAATTAAAGTGACCTTTCTGGGTTACGCTATTGTTCGTGACGTCATTTATGACGTTTTTGTGTCATTCAGGGTCATCCACGTTATTAGCAATTGCCATCCGGGCTTCATATGCAAATGAGAAATGTGCGGACTGTTTACAACTTAACTAGAAAAGCAGCTGTTTTACGGGTTTTTAGTTAATAAGCAATAAATTGAATCAAGCCATGATGTGAGATTTTGGGTCTCCTGCTCAATACGGTTTCCGGATAAGGTTTAAATGACCTTATCCGTAACTCATATCAGGGATGCATTTTATTTGTCAACTGCGTTGCTAAGTTTGGTATCGCCAATAGTCCTACATTAACCTTATTACGTCTAAGATTCATCCCTGCAGGTCGGGGATCGTGAAATACACCTGCTGGTATCCATGTTTGGGACCCCCGTTAGAATTGGGAATTTGCTTATGTGCCCCCTACTTGGTGACACAAAATCGACCAAAATGTCTGCTGAACCCACTGCAAAATTTAGGATGTTTATATTTCTTTCTACCTGTCTTCTATTTCCGCCTTGCTTGACATTACCTCACTTTTGACTTCTTCGATGTTGAACATTCGCCCAGGTGGGGAAGGTAATGGGTTTTATCCTCAGAGCGAGGCATTCCAAAGTCCTTCAACTTGTAGTTGTTATCCCCTGCTCGACATCCAGCATTTAGGGTGACAGGACGGAGTGCTGTGCTTGGTGCCTTCGGCATGGTATTTCAGTAAGATAGCACCATAAAGTCGTCATCAGATTCGCGTTATCACAAAGATGCAAATACACCAACATACCCTGTCTCCTGCACGCATACACACATGTACAAATACATAACACATTGAGACACGACCTAACTGACCTTAGCTGTTAATGCGACTTTAAACCCTATAACAACCAACGTCTAGGTTTTCGTCATATCACCGCATTAAAGACGTTTAGATAAATTTGGATTATGATATTTTGATAGAATATACAAAATATGTGAAATGATAATAATAAAGTATTGCATCTAAATAAGATGTTCAAAATTTGCAACTTATTGAATTTTGGCTTCACCCGCGGATTAAAATGCAGTATATAAAAAATGATCATCCAGATTGGTCAATATAAAAACGATACCGGAACGTATATCATTACATGTTTAAACAAAACATTTCGTACATTTAAGATATCAAATTTGAATTTTCTTATTTCTAGCTGATAAACCGTATAAATTTAGACAAACAAATAATAGATAAACTGGTGAACTATACAATACTTGAATAATATAAAGGTGTTGTGGAGTGTAACAACAAATGCAAATAGTATTATAACATACTCATGATGTATACATATATGAATACTTTCAGGGTAAAAAAACACACAGCATGTCTCACTCCATGTCATAAAGATCTAGAGCAAACCAAAAAATAATAGATCGGAAAATTATACAAAGGAAGAAAGAATGACAAAAACAAACACATTCAGAATATCTTTTACTGTTGACGTTTTTTTCGGAACCTTTGAACAAATCCTCTCATGAGAATATTGAAAGAGAAATATGCAATAATGGCTTAAAAACTATGACCTATATACTGTAAGGATGTGAAAAAAATATAAAATTAGTATGACAGTTCTTATTAAGCATTTTGCATTTTCTGCACCATTCATCTTGCTGTATTTTAAGTATGCAAATTATGTTATACATAAATATAAATATTGCCAAAAATTAAAAAAAATATGTATATCTATATATATAAAATAAATCATAAATAAATATGTAATATTTCAGCTGCAAGAACACGGACGGTTACTTGTTTAGCTGAATTGTCTAAGTTGATGCCCATAGTATCACAGACGATTAAAACAGCTGTGTGTTGTACTGAAAATCAATTTTGTACTATAGTATGGTCACTTATGGGAGATGGGGGACTGGAAAGTCGTAAAAACGCAACAGAAATACGTAATAACGAGGAAAAACACGTTATAACGAGTGAAAACACGTTATAATGAGGGAAAACGCATTATAACGAGGAAAAACACGTAATAACGAGGAAAAACACGTTATAACGAGGAAACCACACACTGCAACGAGGGAAACGCGTTATAACGAGGAAAAACACGTTATAACGAGGAAAACACGTTATAACGAGGGAAAACGCGTTATAACGTGGAAAAAAACCCACATTATAACGAGGAAAAACACTTTATTACCGAGGGAAAATACGTTATAACGAGGGAAAACACGTTATAACGCGAACAAACAAACATGTAATTACTAAAACATAACAAATTACTTCATAACGCGAAAGCAATTCTTACCAGGTGGACTCAATGTAACCTGTTTCATTTGCCGATGAATTTGACCAGAAACGATTGATCAGCAACATATTATCAGCTCACGGTTGCTAGCGGTAGTGACAAGTCATGTACTGCCCTAGAAATTCTCCCTCCAGCTGCCCAATATGTATCTTATATCAGTATCAACCCCCCGGTACAAATCGAAAACAACGAAGAAACATATGGTCCCGTCTTACATGAAATGCAGTCGAACAGCCAACTACCGTATCGAATGTTTTCGTCCTATCAAACCACGTCTGGTTTCCTGACTAACTCGCCATTCAATTACTTCAGCTTCAGATTCCAGAAAATGTAGAGCCTTGAAATTTAGCGGCTCTTCACTTCGAGCTAGTATACATACAGCTGCCGTAGTCTCGCAGCTGAGCCTGCGCACCGCGTCTAGACAGTATTCTTCCGCGATGACGCGTCAGACAATTTGATATCTTATTAATGCATACAATATGGCATTTGAAATATGGTTTTGTTTCTACATAATTTAGCTGTATTGAACTGTCAACGTACGTGCATCATCATTTTGATGCTCCTTTATTGACGGACTATATTTGTTTTACATTACGTCAATACGTAGAGACTTGCAAAAGCTCCAGAACCTCCAGAAAAATACACGTTGATTGAAATTTAGGGATTAAATCTTGATTTGGTCGATTTCATGGGGTGTTGAATTGAGCTGGTATTGTCACAAATTCAACAAGACTGACTCTGATTCATCACCCAATGATTTAAGCAAAATTCTAGCCTTATATAACTAGAAAGGAAAAAAACCGCGTTTGTTTGCGTAATAATATTTGCATTGTGTTATTACGATTTTCTTGTATTTGTATTTCTTAAAAGTTACCCTAATAGTGTTTTTTTTGTAGTTTTGGAATACTTCATCTATTACCTAATATAACTGTGTGTGTGTTATGATCATCTGTCAGATTTACATGTAAACTGTATCTGAAATAGATAACGGAAATTGTACAACCTAGATAACACAGTGAAGTAGTACACACAAGAGATATATAAGAAACATAACCCATGCGGAACCTCAAACGACACGTGGTTTTATGGATTAACACGTACGATAGGTATGGTGGAACATTGGTGACATCGACCTTTACTTACGAGTTACATATGTCGCCATATTTTCAAATATTTAACGACACCGTTTAAAAAGATGTCAACGCAATCAGTATAAACATGTACGGCGCAATAAAATGATTGAATATGTAAACATACTATCATATTTCTCGCGATATTTTGTCACAATAGTTGTCACTGATATTTTTTTGATTTTTTAATTAATTTGTCAAATTATCATGTTTGTGCTTATTGTGACATTTTCCGCTTATTTACACAAAGCAGAAGATGAATATATAGCATTTTTGTCCTTATAAATTATCCTGTGCTGTACCTTTAACGTTTGTCTGCATTAAGCCTCGTTTTCGTTTTTTTATTCCACCAATAATAACTAAGCATAAGCTATATATTTATTTTTATTTTATAACAATCGTGTAACAAGTTATGTCAATTTATATTAATAACTCTTGTTAGTCGGGATGTTAGCGCGCGATGTGTTAATGTGGCAGGAAACCGGAGTACACGTAACCGGCGATAGACCACGTGGATTTGGAGGTGACCTCAAACCGTTTCACGTCCGATCGGGGAATCAAACCCCGGCCGTCCGGGTAAAAGTGCGCTATACACTGCGCTACACGACCGACGAACTAAATCGATGCTACACCCGAGCACCCAACAGTCGTTATAGTTCAAAAATATTGTGTTAAACTTGTCCCGGAAAAAGCGATCTTATGTCGACACAATAAATAAATCACATCGAGATAATCTGAGAATTTTTTCCATGACACACAAAAATCGTAAAGTAAGTTGCAAGTCGATTGCAGAAATACGCCGCCGTAGTTTAGATCAATATATCAAACGACACGTTTTCATTGCAAAATACCGATAGATGTCATACCAATCATCCAAAATCGATCACTTACAAGGACTGCCTGCGGACATTCTGATCGCCCAGGGCCAATCGTAACGGCTTCTGTTGTTCGCTTGACCACGCTACAAACGCTATGAGGCACACATATTCGTGAGCTGTCATTAGCTGTCTAGGAAGTGTACAATGATATGTCACACTGAAGGTAACGAGTCACAGCGCTCTGCAATGTTTCTTTAACGAAAAAGAGTTCCAATGCTTTTATTTGTAATCAAACTTTTGTTCAAAGTGCTTTGGAGTATCCAGCATGTTATAGCAAAGAATTACAGATTACAAACCGCGAAAACAGTTTGTAATAAAGTGTGTATCATCTTACATTCATAAACAAGTGGGGTAAACAAGAACAATCCGCTTTCAGGCCTGATGATCATAGAATAGAGACAATCGGTCAGTGACAAATGTTAAGAAACACAAGTTCTGCGTGAAGAAAACCTTTAAACTTTGTCGTCACTATTTTCAGAACATGCAATTTGTCATTGGCTTCGGCGCTCGCACATTTTCTTAAAAAATGGTAATTAGTTGTGTTCTTTTGTTTTTGTTTGCTTGCCTGTGTGTGGTTTCTTTGTTTTTCTATTTTGTGGTGTTTTTTATGTTTTCTTGTTTTTATTGTATAATATTATAGCATTTTATTTATTTTTACAGACTATTGTCTTGCACGGAAAGCTCTTGTTTGGATACAAATGCCTGCACCTGACGTCACCTGGCGCAATATACATTCTCAACTTATCGAAAATTTCCATACTGACAACTCGTGATAATGCATTGAGCATGCTGGTGCACACAAAGCAAACACGCATATACTAATAATACTTCTAAGAGACATGACTAGAAATATCTCAAAATAAAGTAACGTCCTTAATAAACACGGCAACCGATACATGACGCAAACTTTATGGGGAAATAACTTTTTGGGGTTCGCATACAGTCTAGATCCTTGTAAATGTGACAGACACTTTCTGTGCATATGTTCTTTAATTCCTAAACGTTCTCCCAGTTTTTTAGCGCCCGTGTGTGATGTTGAACGTGGGTTCGATTTCAGGTGCTTTGCACAACACGCTCGTTATTTCATTTTAACACCACGTATGCCAATGTGCATCCTATTGTATTTGACTATTATTGTATACACGCATCATTGTAAATTTGTAATATATTGTACTATTTGTATGCCATTGTGCTGTGTGTCTTCTCTCCGATGTGTCTTACACAAGGAATACAAAAATCTGGATCGGAATAAATAAAGAAATATAACCATACTTCTGAAACATACATTGTGCAAGTTCAAGTTTGGTTTTGCCTTGATCAATCAGCTCAGGTATGGCACTATAAGCTGTTTACAGTGATATGCATACTTATTTTTTTTTACAATAGAAAAGCACCATTGAAGGCCAAAACCAGCACCTGGGGAATTGTATTGTATGCAACAGTGCTCACATGCTATCCACCTCGTGTTTACATGCATATTTTAGATATATATACGGCCGTTGGTTATGAAATTTATATAACATATATATAAATTACCGGAAATAAACTCAATTTTAACAAAGTGCAGGGCAGATCTAGACCATTCTGGTTGAAAGCTTCAATGTGATAAAGTATACAGTTCAAGTTCAAGTTCCAAAAGAGATTTGACAATGTATGAACACTGCGTTGTTTAAGCTGTGGGCTCCGAAACTGATACCACAGTGAATATCATAAGTGATGAAGCTCTAAGCGAACACAAACAACGACACTTTATGTATAAAACGATCTCTTGATCCTTCGGGCAAGTGGGCTAAAAATGATAGAATCGCGTTAAGAAGCCCGTTCAAAATGGCACATAGTCTTAAGCTTGTTGTCAAGCGTGACGTTATAAGCGTTAAATATAAAGCTATTTATTCCCGAACTTTTTGATGACGCGATATTGTCCTCGTGTTACTTTGGAATATGTAATAAAAAAGAAAAAGAACAAGATTTTCATGTTAAATACCAAATACAGATGTGAACATCTCTGGTATTCCGTCTTTGCGTATTTCACCCATGACATATACATGACGTAACAACCAATACCTGCTCTCAAGAGAAGATAACTCTGCAATACGCAAAGACGGAATAGCAGAATGTAACGTTATTTTCACCTATGACATATACACGGTATTCAACAGATATATTTATATCTGATTAGTTACAACGTTAATAAGAAAAAGAAAGATCCGCCTCATAAAGCGTTGTTTCGCCTCCTCCTGACAATTCATTCTGTATCGTTATTGACAGCTTTTGAGTCTTGAATCAAATTCATTATCTTACTATTAATTTCCTTTACGAATCAAATCGTTTACGTACGCGTTTTTCCGTTCGTGTTTCCTGTAGACGTCAAAGTGTCGATGCAGACCCGGATTAGCAGGTTTTGCAAGTGTAGGATGCCGATGCTGACTGATATAACCGGAAGAGGGTGATGTGACCGGATGCTGGCTAATATAACCGAAAGAGGGTGATGCCACCGGGTGCTGGCTAATATAACCGGAAGAGGGCGATGTCACCGGATGCTTGCTGGTATAACCAGAAGAGGGTGATGTCACCGGATGCTGACTGATATAACCGGAAGAGGGTGATGTCAACGGATGCTGGCTAATATAACCGAAAGAGGGTGATGTCAACGGATGTTGGCTGGTATAACCGGAAGAGGGTGATGTCACCGGATGCTGGCTAATATAACCGGAAGAGTGTGATGTCACCGGATGCTGGCTGGTGTAACCGGAAGAGGGCGATATCACCGGATGCGGGCTGATAAAACAGGTAGAGTGCGATATCACCGAATGCTTTCTGGTATAACTAGAAGAGGGTGATGTCACCGGATGCTGGCTGGTATAACCAGAAGAGTGAGATGTCACCGGATGCTGGCTGGTATAACCGGAAGAGGGCGATATCACCGGATGCTGGCTAATATAATCGGAAGAGGGTGATGTCACCGGATGCTGGCTGGTATAACTAGAAGAGGGTGATGTCACCGGATGCTGGCTGGTATAACCGGAAGAGGGCGATATCACCGGATGCGGGCTGATAAAACAGAAAGAGTGCGATATCACCGAATGCTGGCTGGTATAACTAGAAGAGGGTGATGTCACCGGATGCTGGCTAATATAACCGGAAGGGGGTGATGACACCGGATGCTTGCTGGTATAACTAGAAGAGGGTGATGTCACCGGATGCTTGCTGGTATAACTAGAAGAGGGTGATGACACCGGATGCTGGCTGGTATAACAGGAAGAATGCGATATCACCGGATGCGGGCTGAAGCCAATAGTTTATCTTTTATTCAATTTGATTTATATCATAAAAAATCCCTAATTTGACAGCAATATTTCGAATACAAAGTTACCTCCCTTAGATGTCCTTTTCGAGAGACTGCTTTAGGGTACTTACCTTGTTTAAGAAGATGAATTGTGGTTGGAGCAAAAGTTAAACTAGATGAGGTCAAGGGTTCAATCTCCTGCCTAGCAAAGTGTAATTTGTTACATTAAAACACTGTTTTTGATTATTTGTGTTCTTTTATCCTCCTTTTTGGTTTTAAATAGTTCCACAAGTAAGATTTCGTTTAAGAAATGATTGATATAAAACCTATTGTCATGCCAGACACACAGGTTTCCAATGCATAATTACAGGGATTTGGCAATGCCATAGGGATTCTTAAGCAAATACATGATGAATATGTACATACTTATATACGTTAATGTCTCTTCTACAAAGCTTACCACATAATTATACATAACAACGTGCTAACATAGCAATGATCTAATGTCATCACGCATGCCTACGCTTAACGTTACAACATCATAATGTCACGGAGGTTGCAGTTTGTCGTTCATTATTGCGCAACGCCTTGCAATTTATTTTAATAGATTACAGTGAGAATCAACCGTGTTCATTTTGAAATAGAGATGAATGTTATTGCACTTGAAATTGATTTAAAACCTTATCACATATCGCTAGATTTCTCACCTTGATAAAACAATACTAATGAATTCGGCATTCCTTTTGGAGAACAGATAAATGAAAAGGCGGGAAGAATGCCTCCACAAAATATTAAGCAGTGCACTCTCTAACGGAAATAATTATTAATATTCATAAAAATGAAATTCATCTTTTTAACTTTTACAATGGTATGAAATACAGTTATGTTCAAACATTTCAATGCTACGCAATATTGTTCATTGGAAATTATGTCTGAATGGAACTATCCTTACTTTATCATTCGCGGGAAAAAACCCCAAAAACATTTTGTTTAAAAATCACGTTCTTTATTATTTTATGCGGTTGAAACTGTTTGTTAATACAAACTGTTAATCAATTGATTGAACAGCCACTTTGGCGGGAACAAGATCGTGGTTATTATGGTTACCAGTTTCCTCCAGTGGCGAACGAAAATCGGAAAACCATTCGGGAATTTCCGTCATACTTTGAATTAGACAACACGCCACGATTGGTCCACGAATATTCAAATTATCAAAGGGAAGACCCGAACAGTTCACGATTGATAATTAGTATTGGCATGTAATAGCTCTTGCTGTTATCACCTTACGACTATGGATAGCGAAGGTAAATAAAAGGGTTCTCTCTAACAATTTTATTTTATTTTGATATAGCATTTTCCGAGCAGAGTCATAATGGCGTAATACTTAAATTAACATTAAAGTAGGCGTACAAAAAGCTATACTATTTGTGTTGCAAGACTTTTTTCACATATAATGAAGTTTTATAGAGATTTTCAACACTTATTTTTCTCATGTCTACTATTCAAAATCATATATTCCACTTTCTCAGCCTCATCAACTGGCACCATCTTGACATGTAAAGGGTCCCGTATCGGAGATGTGGGTGTTCTAAATTAACCCCGGTGACCATCTGTCCGTCCGTCTGTCCGTCAATACTTTCATTTCCGGAGATTATCTCGGAAACCGAAATATCAATCTGGCTAAAAATATGACATGTTGATATGTATACAGTGATTTGTAAATGTGCAACAGGGTTTGAAAACAGTTTTGAAAAATGTCAAGGTTAAGTTCACTGTAACTAATATAACATATACCCTAGGATTATGGTCGGAATTCAAAACTGTAATCTCTTGAAATGTTTCACATAGAGATACGTTGCGATATATAAATGCGTAATAGGGGTGTATTCATGTTGTAAGGTCAAGGTAAAGGTTAGTGTTACTTAATATAGACTTGGAAGGGTGGGTGTTCGGTAAGGCGCATGAAAAGATCCTTGCTGACAAGTGTTCTAGTCTATATACTTTCACGTGAAGAAAACATATATTGCATACCGTGAACCTGCAGCATTATTGTTCTAGAATAAAAAAAGAAAAAGACGTCAAAATTGAGACTTATGCGTGTACAATATAAGTACGTTCATTTAATATCGGCCATACACTAACTAAGTTAACATCTGCGGAGATAATACGCGTAAAACATAAGCTATATATAATTCTGTTATAACTTGAATATTGGGCTATGTGCAGCGTACCCCTGTAGCTCTATATGACGTAGTTATGATAATAATGTGGTGTTCGATACCTGAAACAGAAGAAGTAACAAAGGAACGCCGAAGTTATGTTCCTTTATTAATTGTTCATTTTTGTTAATTAAAAAAAGGAGAGGTGATAGTTTGCGCAGTTGATAACGCACTCGTCTCACACCAAGGCGACTGGGGTTCGATTCGTCGATCAGACGTGAGCAGGTGTAGGGTCACCTGCCCGACCACGTTGGTTTCCGCCGGGTGCTCCGGCTTTCCTCGCACAATAACTCTCCTAGTGCGCTAACATCCTGACCAACAAAATCGATTTATATAATTTGTAACAACTTCTTTCATAATTGTTGTAAAACATATATAGATATATAGTTTACAAGTAATGATTCGATAATTGTGCCACTGAATATGTTCTAGGGAATACTAAAACCCATCTTAGTCAAGATACTGTAAAAGTTTGTTTTTTCGCAGTTTGGAAATGTTTTACCTCGAAAATGTCCAAACGCGTGTATAAAGATAGATTATTTAGACTGTATGTAGAAAGAGAATGAAGACTTAAGAACAGCTGTCAACGCAATGAAATTAAATCATTATCAGTTTTGAAAGTAACAACGCGAAAATTTCCGCACGCGAAAACATCTTTGGTTTCAGTAGAAAACGGAAAACAAGTATACACATACATGTACACATGTACGCACTACACTTAATATTTAAGGTACAGGCGCTCATACTAACAATCTGAAGCACATGCACTTACTATTTCTTAAACAGTGTTATCTAAATATAAAAGAAGGTTAAAAAATTAAAATTAAGAGTAAATAAATGAAATTTAATTATGCACGCAAAAAAATAACCGTTCATTCTAGTGCCTGTCCAGCTGTCACTGTGGGCTTAATAAGTGTTATTGATGTCCGCCACGCCAATCGCTACAGGTATATTACAGGTAACTCACAGGTATAGCTCAAGTAAATCTCAGGTAAGCGCTGGAAGGTATATGACGGAGACCTTTGGGACAGGTATATAAGGAGGACCGTCAGACTTGAATAGGGTTCGTCGGAGCCAGTTCTGCTTATCAACTCTTTCACGGGAATTACACGTTTGCATTGTCTTGTGTCTCGCATCAGGAAAAATGCTTTCGTTGGTAGTTACAGTGGTCCTTCTCGGTAAGTATACTTTACGAATTTTAATTTTAATTTATAAAAAAACGAAACGATATAATATAAGACTTGAAATATATGCGAAAAAATATTTGAAAATATACTGATTTTTTTAATTGATATGTTTTAGTTACCTGTATATACATTTGAAATAATAAAAACAATAGCACAATGTGGAAAAGGATATACAATTATGATCTTAATTTGTAATTGGTTTTTAACAATAGTTGGTGTTTTACCGGACTTTTAACAGATTTGCATAACTCATTAAATCATTGCAAAATATAGTGTTAGGTATCCTGTAGCTACTATCGTGATATATTAATGGATGTTTCCTATACAAATCATGTCTTTTACTCTTATCATTGGATAAGGTATATACATGTAATTGCAAGGGGAAATCAAACATAATACATATATAAAAAGGCCACTGAACTGAAAATCAGACTAACTCTGCGCTCTTTTTTGCGAGAGTCGAACAGATAAAACAAAATGTACTAACACGTTTTCATCTCTCAACATTAACCTGCAAACATATAAAAAAAAAAAGTTTGCAACGCTATTTGAAACAAAACTATAACCTGGCCATATGTTTAACCAAACCCCAATTGAAGTAGCCCAAAATGGAATTATGGCATTATATAGTTTAAATTGTCTAGCATTATGAGGATTCCCTTTCCAACACAGGATATGCTTGTAAGTTATGAAATAATATGTTTAAATAAGAAAATGTCCATATCTTCATAAGCGAAAATGATTTCTAATATGCAAATATTTGCCAAATATAGGGTTTTAATAGCTAAAGGGAGATCAATTATAAATGTATATGCATATATATAAATGAGTATGAACGGGTCAAAAAAGCAATGCATCGTCTTGCTTCGCTAGCTTCGTACTTATACTTTTACATAGACATATTGCGAATGGACACACCCACATCTATAACGAGAAGGAATGACAAAAGTATCCCTTATCTTTCTGCATTAAAATGTATAACCAAACAATTACCTCGAGATCGCTAAATCGTGTTAATAAAAAAAGTATCTCTAAAGCAAAAAAGTAAAGTCACGTTCACACACTCTTTAAGTTAATAACCTTCTTATCTATTTGTTGGAATGTGTCTGTCTCTTCCATCTAGCCCTTGGTAATATTCATATGTTTCTCTAACACCTGAGACCACATTATTTACAATTTGAAAACGAGTCACTAACAACTAATTTAGCATATTGTATAAAAGAGAAGGGAGTCTCTAAAACATTGGTCAAGTATACTTTAAAACAGGGAGCGCCTTAACTAAACATAGTTTACTTAGTTTAGTTTAGAATCTCAAATTTAATCCCGTACATTTTAAAAAGGATAATTATGTTTGTTAAACCTAATGCTGTAAACTATAAAACAGGGGAAGGCATTATCAAAAGGTACGTCTAAAAGTTGGTTAATTTTTAAGACTTAATTGAGTTACAACGGAGAAGGGAGTCTATAAAGGCTAGTTAAGTAGATTGAGTTAAAACTGAGAAGGGAGTCTCTGAAAGCGAGTGAAGTAGATTGAGTTAAAACTGAGAAGGGAGTCTCGGAAAGCGAGTGAAGTAGATTGAGTTAAAACCGAGAAGAGAGTCTCTAAAAGCGAGTGAAGTAAATTGAGTTACAACGGAGAAGCTGGTCTCTAAACTCTGCTCAGTGCATTATATAACAGAAATGAGTTTTTTTTCAAATTAGCCCGATGTTTTTCCCAACACACAAATAACACAACATTATACCGAAGTGTTACTGAAATCATAGTACACGGAGAAAACAATCTCCCTTAAATCTAGATATGTATAAATTACAACAGAGAAGGTTTTTTTTAAATCTTGTCCAGCATATTTGAGAATGGAAAGGGTCGAAAAATGGTCAGTATATTGTAAGCTAGTTAGGTTAGTGTGTAACGTTTATTTTGTATACTTTATTATATAGATAGGAGTCACTAAGATCTAGTCAAGTATACTTTACAACCGAAAAGGGAGTCAATGAAAAATAAACTAGTACATACATCGACCGAAACAAAAACGTGAATCCAAAAACTCGTCTAGTACATGTTACGACGTCGAAGAGAGTCTGCTTAATCGTGTTCGGTGTTACTTAGAAAGTTGAGGGAACCTCCATATTGTTTAAAAAAATGACAGATGCAGCCATAAGGAGTCATCTTTTCATGTGTTTATAATCTGTATACAGTGATATGTTATACAAATCTGTTAGGTATATTAGGTGTTTAATAGAACTAGAAATGTTCGTAAGTTTACATTAATTGATTAATTCGTATTTAATAAAATGTCATATTGCATTTGTTGTAGGCCTGGCCGCAAGTGGTAAGTTTTATTGTCTTACAGAATTTTATATGTATTCTTAAAGTCAAGTTTTTCAAATTTCAATTTTTAAGTGTAAAACAAGTGATTTTGCAAGATTTATATAACAATTAAATCACTCGCATTTTTGTTTTATAAATAAGATGTTTGCTTTATAAAAGTTATTATTTTGATTTTGTCATAATTGATTTGTATTACTGTATTCAAATTCAATTAAATTTTAATTCAATGCGTTTTTATATGGTCAACAACCTATAAAACAAAAAACGCTGTGTGGTGTACCTTTTATCGATTGGAAACTTCAAGGGAAGGAATATGCAGCATTTATATCTACATGTATACCTTTCTGAAAGTGTAATCCATTTTAAAAAGGAACACTTTTAGTATTGATACAGAGCAATATGTCATACCAAACAATGTTACACAATGATACCAACACCACACAGCCTTAAACAGGTCTAAGTTTTCTGCAGTATACACAACATAGCACTACTACTAAATTGATTCTTTTCTTCCATATTGGAAAATTGTTAAAACACATATTTTTGGAACCAGAACATGCTTTGGTAAGATCTGTCCACTCAGAAACACACTCTACAATGTACCTGCGTCTGAAAACTAGGATATGTCACACATACGAACATATATATAATAGTAAACTGCGAGATAACACTAAACTAAATATGTTGACCTCGTTGCAACACCTGCGATCTGTCCTATTCTTTTCCTTCTTCTCTGCCCATTCATTTCAGTTGTGTCTTCATATGCACATTATTTCCAATGATCTGAGCTGAAGAACTCGTAATTTACAAAATTACAAACAGTTTTTAAGGTTGCAATATTAAGGACACATTGATATAGCCATAACGGCATGCGTATATTGGGTTCTTATTGGAATAAACCACATTTGTTTATTTCTAAAGATAACATATGGCGCATTTGTTTCTGTATGTGACTTTCTTAATCCGAGATTCCCCGACAGTTTCGAATAGCGTTAGTCCAGTTTTTAATACATGCTTGCAATATCCAAATCTGTTCAAAAAGTGGTTACTTTGATCGCACCTAAAGATGACGTCATGCTATTGTTTTGAATGAGACGTCATCATCCAAACATGTCATAATGAGAAGGAGTTCTTTCAAAAAGCTTATGATATGAGCACCCATTCCCCTTTTAATGGAAGCAATTGATTGTGTTACTTGACACAAACAAATATTTTAAATAATCAAAGCAAAACTTTTGCATGTTTGGCCCATATTTTCGGAATTTTCAATGTTAATCATTAATATTTCTTCAGTCTTTAATAAGGTCAATACAGGCATTTAGTTCAAACAAAAATAGCCAGCACAAGTGTTCCAGTCGTTCTTCACGAAACAGAGTTATGTTTTTTCTTCAAGCTTGAACGGGGTTTTTTTTTTTTTTTTTTTTTTTTTTTTTTTTTTTACTTAATATACAGCCGATGATTTGTTATTTTATAACGATTTAGGAAAAACGTATTACATGGCAATAGTTTTAGGTTAGAAATCTTTTTTTGGAAGATCCCGACTCAAACATTGCCATCAGGTCTATTGGCAAAATTTCCCCACTACACAGCATTACCGTTAACATTCTCGACCCCTTACCTAGATATATTAATATGTCGTGTGTCGGTTACCTTGGTTTTACACGACGAACATATGTGGACTACCTCAGCCCTATGTGGTTCTCTGCGAATTTTTTAATGTGTGTCAATGATCCGTTTTAATGATAGTGTGACGCCTTAACTTTAATGATATGCCATTATGTGTTGACGCTATGACATTTCACAAAAGGTAATATAATAATATTACTGCACTCGCGTATTATTAAACAATATGTTACTGTACTCACGAACTATTTAATTAAACGAACGGAATATTGATAGCTATAGGAAATAAATATTCTGATATAGAGTATTATTGCTTACTCAGCAATAAAGCTTAATGGCGTCAGTGTAACGTTCATGGCGTTTCAGACGTAGAGACTGACCTATGATTAATATATTTGACAACACGAGAATAAAAATTGATTACACAAAAAACATGCAGGTGTAAGAGATGTCATCTTAGCTTCCGTGTATTACGAATGAATCGAATTTAGCAAGGTAAGCATGTACTGAGTATGTGTCATGCTTATTTGATTTAATATGTATATATTTATGGTGTAAAAACAAATATACTAAAACCAGATGTATTATGTTTCATATCTAAATATATATGCAAATTAACCGAAGAAGTGTTTTTTTGTAAACTTTGTGTCTTTCGTTACTGTTAAAAATATATACCAAGAATTAGATGATCAATATACTTGCAATTTTATAAGTATAATAACGATTACCTATTTACAATAGATATATAAGTACAATGGCCAAATTGAAAAATAAGAGGTAGATAAACGATGTCAAAGAAAAGTTTATCAGGAATAGGATTCATACAATAGGAAAATTAATATCACTAATTAAAAAAATACCATAGCTATATGCAAAACGAAGGCGAGATATTGTTCTAAGGGGTAGATACACACATTGTTCTAGTTTCTAACAGGGATTAGATAAATACTATAGCCAATATCATCTGTTATGGAAAATATATATAACACACATTTATCAGAACCAGGGCACATGTCTGACTTCACTTGATTCGTAATAAATGTATATAGCTACACCCTTTTTTACGTGACAGAGATGTCATTATTTGAATTAAAAGGAAATAACTCTTTGGCTTCTTTCGTTTGACAGTTAAAATAGTCTATCGTGTTCATGGTATCGTATTTGTCAAGTTATGAAACCATTTTGAGTGACATTTGACCTCAACAAATTAATTGATGTCCTCTTTAACTTAATACAGCAAGTGATTGTTGACCTTAAAATTAACATAATTTAGTTTGATGTGTATGTAGATGTTATGTTGTTCATTGTGGCTTGCCCTTTCCGTCACGACGATAGTAAAATAATTAACGGATTAAATTATTAGAGGATGAAAAATAGACGACAGATTGAGCCTAATTGTTAATGTATGTAAATTATTTTTATTCGTTTCTGTCACCAAACACGGAGGTAAACGTCGTGTTAAGATATGTATCGTGTGGTAAAAGAAATATAATAATCTGAAATTGAACGGTGAGTGTTAAACGATGATAAAATGTCCAATATCTGAATAATTGAACAACGAAAAGTATAATACAACGGTAATGTGATATACAAATTAAAAAAAGTAACGCACAAAATCAAATAAAGATTAAAGACCATTAAGTACATGCTTGAATATATAATTTAATCAACATTTATATATCACTCATTAAGCCTCATTTAACTGAAAGTGATATCGTGTTACAGGTTTAATTAACACAAAAAACAGCGATGGGGAGATTTAAACTGGACTCCTAGAGGAAATTTTCTTTAAGTAGAGATTGTTTGGTGTATATGTTGAACTGCATATTATTACATTTAACCTAGTTTTGCTGCTGTATTATTTGTGGTTTTACTCTACCACGAAATAATATATGAATAGGAACAATTTAATTTAGTGTAGGATAATGCACATTATTACATTTAACCAAGTTTTGCTGCTGTAATATTCGTGGTTTTACTCTACCACGAAATAATAGGAATACGAACAGTTTAATTTAGTGTAGGATAATGCGTATCGCCTATGTTAGCATAATCGACTTTTAGATGGACATACCTATTGCGATTTAGTATGCACTGAATTCTTTATAAAACTAGTGATGCAATTCTTTTAGCTATTTTTTGTTTTACGTCAGCATTTGTTTGTTGACATTCACTAAGCTTAAAGTTAATTTATGCACAGTTTCAACATTTTTTTAACATCAGATAATTCATTTTTCGAAATGCAATTTGTTGTAATTGACCACACCACAAACCACACATAAATAACACCGTGTCAATGCATCACTGTAATCAATTTCAAACTCGAAGAACAACGTTAATGCTTTATCACTTGTAAAACCACAGAGCGCGTCATCCTATTGTGCATACGGACATGTGGTTGATCAATTTTTATGTGGATCAATGCAAAATCTGCCTACTAAGACACATAAACACAGCATATATATAAATTGATAGACGAGTGTTTGGACAGTTACGAGAATAGATAACAATGAACGCACAATCTCCCGGGGCCCTTGGTTTGTTATACGATCCAGTTATTGCAATTGTACATGCCTTATTGACACTTTATGGCATGCGCATTGGCCTCTTTCATTAACGATGGTCGGCTCTACTCATAAAACGTTAACGGCCGACGACGAGGACAACCTGGGCCCGTCAACCATACATCAGACCACTGATCATATGATATAAGAGCAGACCTTTGTCTGACAACAGCTTATCAATCAGGGTCGCCTTTATGACATTTTACCGAATCGTTTTATTGCATAACTGTTCGTCCTCTTTTCAAATATATATTTTGATATAATGGCATCAGAAATAATATACCGGGACAATTTTGTCCATTGAATGTCTCGCCCTTTACCGTCTTAATCCATATTGAACTAACTTTGAAGTTGAAATGAAGACAATAGGGAAAATTAATTTTTGCAATCTATATATATATATATAATTTTAATTTAATATAAATTTATTGGAAGACTAAACATAATAAAGATAAAAATATAAGGCACTAGTTATTTTATTTTATGGTAGGGTATCATGTATACTACAGAGATTGTTTTAGTGTAAACACCCAATAACAAAATCAGAAATCCTATCACAAGATGATATCAAAAAGATAAGAAACAGCAAAACAACTGGAAAAACACATTATTTGATAAATAACGACACTTGAAACCACTGTAAGATGAAAGAGTTTGAGAAGATAATGTGCCGATAAAGACACAGCTGTCTGGCTTTACACTTACCCTGGGGCGCGTATCACCAACCATGTAACTCTGTTATTGATCAGGTGACAAGGTTGACACACCTGAATGCTAAAATTGATAGCATCATCTATATTATTTAGGATCACTAGTGGTGTGTATGACATTAGTGATTTCACGTGTGGGAGGGACCTGTCAATCAATCCCACCATTAACTTGATTTGACATTTTGTTTGTAGCGTCAGCATGTAATGCTTGTTGTTAGATACTTAACATTTTGTTACCTGTCGGTGCATTGTGATGTGTCATTATATGTTTTACTGTTTCTGTAGTAAGCATAAGAACGAATATGATCGTTATCATTTAATAAATATATATAAGATCTACCACTAGGCCTTTCTGTTGTCTAGGCCTCAGACTCATAGGGAAAAATGGCATTGCCATTAAGCTATCGCGTACTTATCATTTCTGTCCAGCATACCTAATTCCTTACCAAATTATACAAAGATATCTATGGTATGTCGTACTTTGTGTTGTAACCGATGTTACAAGTAATTCAATGCCCATTTAATGACAGGAGATATGCTTCAGCATGACACGAATAGCAAACGATGTATATTTTACTAACGCATGATAGTTCAAACGAAATGTCCATTTGATGAAACTGTTAAAAACGACTTGTCAACTGCTTGGTTGTAATCGTCTGAGACATAACTTTTCGGATTTGATGAGTTTTCCNGGGGGGGGGGGGGGGGGGGGGGGGGGGATTGTTGCCATGTCCCAAATGCTTCTGCTCTAAGGTTTTTACATATGTCTTGAAGTGTTGACAATTTTTGTGTGTATTTCTATTTAAATTCGAGTCATTTGTTGATGGGCAGCAAATTTATTTGAACACAAGCACTAAAAAAAGACTACCGCTTAATATGTACATTTACAATGACCTCTATTCAGTTTATAATATGATACCAGTAGAAATTTGAGAGTCAAGAACACTCGTATTACGCAAACAGTTGTCTGTCCTATTCAAACAGGAATACAAGTCATCCAGCAACTATCGTAGCATTACAAGTAATAGTAACGATACAACAATCATATTATTCAAAAACAAAGCACCACCATTGAAACATTGCTGCTAGTGGAGGCGATTATAAAATACAACAGCCCTTGGATACACGACACCTTGATTTACTAATTTATAAACTCTAGACCCCTCACCACCGAAATCTAGAAGATATGGACACAATGGTAAGTTGATGATCCTCGGATCAAACAAGGCTTCAACACGTTGTTAATGACAGACGCTTCTGTAACAGCTCACAAGCACCATGACTACACACAAATTTCACCTCTGTCTGGAAGAGCAACATTTTGAGCAGCGCTTAATTGGATATGTTAATCCATTTCGGTTGAAGCAAGTTCCATTAGGCAAATATTTTATTTAATCTTTTTGTTTTATTGTTTTGTTTATAAGAAATGTGAGTAATTTTTTTTTTTTTTTTTTTTTTGCTTTTGGACTGAAATATAAATCAGAATAGCTTAAAAAAAACTCGATTTGATGTCCCTAATTATATTTGCCACCTTGCTAACCGCCAACAAATTTCCTGAAAAAATCATCTCAATTTAGCACAAAACGTAATAACGCCGACATCTGCGGACAAAATGCGTAACTATAACTAGGTGTCTCTGGATTTCCTATTCATGTTTCATATAGATCGGGAAGGCTATGGACATTGCTTCAACTGAGTCATTCACACAATGTTCAACACGGCTTTATGTAATTCCACATCTGCAAAATGAATTCATTACCATTTTGAATCATCCATTAACATTTTCATCAAATCGAATACCATGTCATTGCATTACACAACTGCAGCTTTCCACAGCGAGTTTTTATATTCGTTAAGTGACCGTAGTATCAAATTAAAGTTCAGCAGGTCATCATAAATAATCATTGATTTGAAGGATTTATAAAATGTTTCGTTTAATAGTATGAGTTGTAACGTATAATGCTTACTCAGGCCCAACATTCCCCATTGGTAAGTACATTATATATATATATCATAGAAGACCTGTAGATGCTTATTTTTTTAATCTGTTACAGTGAACATTATGAACATCGTTAATTTATGCATTTTAGTTTAAATTAGTATAAGCGTTAGATATTGCTCTTACTTAAATGTATTATAGCATATCTTCAAGTTATTAGATGCAAAGTTATACACAATCTTTTCACAAACATGATCAGTAGTTGGATAGTTTCGTATTTTATCCTTGTGTATATTGGAAAATCGGCATGTCGTATGCATGTTCTATGTAAATTGCTACTAGGAATTTCCCTTATATAATCTGAAGTATTATTATATGGCTTATAGTCATTAGATGCGAAATTATTTCAACTATATTAGTGCGGGATTAAAGCTATATTTGTACATTATAGAATGATATGACAGATTTAAATTCGCATACGTCCTTAGTGTTCCTGTATGTCTGCTTTACCTTAGCAAGTCGTTTGTTATTGATTTTACTAGTTAAGAAAATATGTTGATCACGTGACTATCCTCTAACCACATTGCTTTTTAATAGCTTTCACCTATTTGCCAGCAGATTGTTTTTAATCAAAGGTTTTGATCTTAGCTTGTGTTTTACCAACATAATGTATGCATCCTTGCATACAGGGATGTAATACAATTTGGGGAAATGTTATATTTGAAACAGATATGTTAAAAAAATCCTGAAAATCAGATTTACCTTAAAAAGTTTGTGAGTTAAATGTTCTTACGAGTCTACAAAATTCAACGTGGGTTTGTCATACTCTTTTAACAATATAAATGAGGATAGGGCAATTGACAAACTTTTTATAATTACAACTACAATTCAAACATGGAATAATAAATACACAAACTGTTAATAATTAGATTAAAGAAATAGCTTCATCAATACTTAAGACAATACTTTTGTTGGTACCTTAATATGCTGAGAATCAAATAACGTTTATTTGAAGAAGAGATATTCCGTCTTTGCGTATTGCAGAGTTATCTTCTCCTGGAAGCAGGTATTGATTGTTACGTCACTTGTTTGTGAGAGTAACTTCATCAACTTTTGAGAAAACGACGTAATTTTCTCACACAAACCAATGACGTAACAATCAATCCCTGCTCCAAAGAGAAGATAACTCTGCAATACGCAAAAACGGAATAAGGCATCGATGATAGGCTACCATGATGTAAAAAAAAGAAAAGAAGAATGCATCAATAGAAAAGGGGAAAAGCAGTATATTAAAACCATGTAGATGAAGAGGAAATGAGGTTACGGTGACCCAGTTGTTCATCAGCATCGATTAATCGTTCACGTTTTCAAATAAAACTGCACCAATATAGCATATAAACAAAGTATATATTAAAAAAGTGATAATTATCACTTAAATAGTTATGATATATATTCATATATACTTCAACAGATTTTACCCAAATTTAATTTACAAGACGGTAATAGCGATACGTTTCAACATGGAATTAATGACGTGGCAACGCCTTTTGCTGGTCACGTCAAGAGGAATAACTCTGATTTAGATCAGTGTGACATCTACGAATTCATAAAATAAATGACAGATACATCCAATTGTGATAACAATGATTTAAATATTCTGAACTATTATTTTACCCCCCAAAAAAATATAATCCTCAGATCCCTTTCCTGGACCCCAACGTGAGTATAAGAGTATTGATATAGATTGGTGTACCCCTCCTAAAATCACAATGTTGTTATAAGGTAGAAAGTAGTGCATGGAGAATGTGTGGATAATATATGCTACCTTATCGTGAAAAAACCTACACTCAAAAAGAACTCCACAAACATATCACATACAGAAAATAAATTTAACTTTTACTGTTTTATCTTTGAAAAATGATTATGTGAATCATATTTTGCTAATAGTATATGGGAGTTAACTGACCTAAATCTTATGTATTATGTGTAAGGTGGCATATAAATTAGATTAGTTTTCAGTTGAATACTGTTGATGATAAATAGTATACTCTACACGTTTTATTATTTATATGTTAAATTCATTTAGAAAAAAATATTCATATCATGTTTATTTGATTTCAATAAATTCTATAACATTACAGATATTATGCAAATCCTATATTACATTAACAAGTACAAATTTCAAGTGCAGTGTAAAAACATACTTACTTAACAATGATAACGTTTTCAAGTAAATGCAATAATGATATATATATTAAATTACTGATAAAATACTATCTTTAAATGATCATGCGACTGTAAATCACGATGTGTATCATCATGTAAGTCACAATTACTCAAAATTACTTATATGCATGAATATCATAACCTGATATTATGTAAATACAGCTTAAGAATGAGGACGTCTGTTGTTTAATACGTCAAGGGGTATAACTCTAATTTGAACAAATATATATAAAACAAAATATAACTATTTGAAAAAACTACTAAAATAATTGAACAACTACTTTACCTACCGAAAATTGTAATCCCCAGATCCTTATCGTGGACAACGACGTGAGTATAAGTTCATGGAGCTAGATGTCCTAGCAACAAAATACTTTTGGTAAAAGTTGTTGAGAAAGAAGTGCATTTACAAATATTGGTTGTATATGCCACACTATAGTGAAATAAAACTATGCTTAAAAGAACTACGCTGATGAATAGAATTTACTTCACGCATACTATTGAGAAGTAATTGTGAATCCTATTATGCTAAAAGTCTAGGGGAGATAATACTGACTTAAATCATATGAATAATTTGTAAGGTAGCATATAATTCAAATTACTTTTCAGTTGAATATTGTTGTTAATTTTTGAAAAGTAATACATTTATCATTAACTTCCAGCCAATTTATATTTTTTTTAATACAAACTTATTTTATTTCAATAAATGATATAACATTATAGAAAGGTTGCCAATCCTATATAAAGTTATAAATACACATTTAAGGTGTAGTTTAGAAATAAAAAAAAAATACTTACCAATGATATTTGTTAAGTTATTTGATTAATGATTTATGTATTGAGTTACTGATAAATGCATTTTTTGAATAATAATGCAAATATAAACCAGAAGGAATATCATGATGTAGCGAAACGTACTCATACATTACGTGTGAACATATATCTTAAGAGAGGCGATATTGGCTGTTGAATACTGCAAGAGATATACCTCGAACCTTAACAAATATATGAAATCATTAGTAACTCTATGTAGAACTACTAACAATAAGTGGACAACTACATTACCTAGCCAAAACTGTAATGATCATATACATATCCTGGAATCCGACGTGAGTATATAAGTAGGAAGACATTAAGTGATTACTGATATTAACAAAAACACTGAATTTGTAGGCAATGTCGATAGATTGAGTGTTCTGGGATATTTGAAGGTTACATGCTACCTTTTGTACATACTATTTACATTGAGGAAACCTGTCAATTATTTGAATTCCGATTTTTAGATTGTTTTTGATAAAACTATAAATGAAATATGTATTTTTTGAATTTTGAATTACTGCATATCATATATCAAAATTCAATATGAAGGCAGGTAACTCTTTATATGTCACGGTTATTATGTGTAAGGTGGCATATAACCTTAAACTGACTTGTATTGGGATGATTTTGATGAGAAATGCTCGTATTTTCGACATAGTTTAAATGCATTTAATCTAAGGTATTGCCGTTTGTACATTGGATTTGTGTTTGTCTAACACAGACATGTGCAAATTGTACTTTTTTACCTATAATCTAAAACATAATTTTAAACTGCTTATTTTTTGCAGACCCGATCATTCCAGGTAAATATGACATATTATTTTTTTCCTCGTTAATGCAAATAAAGAAACTGATCTGAACTGATCATGGATTCTGTATAACAGTTGCTGCCTATCGATACTGAATTGATTGGGTTTTTTTCATTTGATATTTAATTATACAATAACATACATGTACACTATTTATATTTACGTCATATGTTTTCAGCAAGGGGACATTCGAATACCAAGGTTATAAGTAAGTACACATTTTGATACATTTATGCCACATATACCCTGTGCTATATTTTACTAAGGAAATAACATTTACGGGAGATTATAATTTAAAGCTCCATTTCCGAATACAAATAGGAATTAGGTGTATATTTAATATTAATATCACATTTTCTGCACTGTATTTCAATTATTATAATGATTAATGTGATAGAAAAATAATGCTGACGAGCAAATCAACCACAAATGTCTCCGAATAATGCACTCTGATAAAGATATAGGGCCGTCATCACATAAATTATCAATATGGTGTATACTTACCAAGTGCCATGGAGTAAACTCAAAACATTTTGTTTACAATATCATCATGGCTGATAATGGTACATCCAGAGTACATTGTCAAAGATTTACATTTATAGATGTCAAAATAAATCTATTTGAGATGTTGAACCAAAACAGTGATTTTTATTTAGACACAATTGCTATTCGTGTTGAACGTATGTCTGAAAAACACAGTATTTTAGTTACGAACCCTTTCTTCACTTCGGTCACACTTCGTATTATATTTGTGTTATTTTGACCAACTGATTTAATCAGTCGTTCCATTTGCTCTGCTTTCTCATGAATCAAAACGAATATATACACCTAACAAACGAAAAAAGTAGAAAATTATAATATGTTTTGTCTTATTTTTAAGCTGTACCGAAAGTTCATCGTGAACAAGTTGGTATACTCCACCAGGAAGCGGGTAAGTTATGTAAAACATTCCACATCGAACGGTTATTTGCGAAGTGTATAATTCACCGTTTTGCTATTTTACAGTCCAGTATAATAAAAATGATGATAATAATAATATACAATATTTACTATTGCGCCCTATCTAGCTAGAATAAGCCACTCTGAAGCGCTTTAGAGTACATAGATATATAATTTATACAATCAAAACAACTAGCATGTACATTAATCAATGCAATTTTGAGGAATTCGCAGGGGCTGCCTTATCAGGCGCTTACTACTGGTCCTATGCCACCTGGCTAATAGCTTATTATGTGATTGCGTGTGTGCTGGAGATGTAATGTGTAAAACAGTATTTGTCATTTTTAAGTGTTTGTATTGATTTGAAAAGCAATTATTATAACCAGTTAACTATGTGTAATGTATAATTAAAACATTGCTGTCTATCATGTAATTAAGGCGAAAAATGTGGTTATCTGTTAATGATGTAGATATGTATGTATTTTAACTTTGTGTTCACAAATAAGCAAATCAAAATACTTTTGCAGGGTTTTAAACAAGATAATCTGAAAATATATCAGTTTTATGGCTTATGTATATTATTTAAGAAAAACAGCTATCGTATAAAAAACAAAATTAATGGGAACGTTGTTCAAACGTGTTCAATGAAAGAACAAAATACAACAAAGAGAAAGTAAAAGCTATTGTTCAACACGTATACTAACTACATTCTTCTTTTGTAGTCCCTGTCCATCAGACACAGGTCGTGACCAATGAACGTAAGTTTAACGTATTTATTTTATACATCACAACCATTGAACACAGTGTTCATTTTTATTGAAGTGATATTGTTCATCCAATTTAGTCTTTATTTTCGTTAACCGGCGTTATACGTTTTTTTCATTATTCAAACAGGTTGGTACTTTATATGTAATTAACTGTTAAAGTAGATATTCTTGCGTATTAACTCACTGAACACTGAACATTTCCTGATATGCATTCACACAGATTGTTTTATAATGAGAATGCTATCATATACGTTTAAATAGGATGACGTATCAGCTACGTCAGCATGTTTTACATGGGTACATTGTCTCACAAGTTCTGCATTTGAACAACTTTTTAATTGGAAGATAATTTGTAATGTGTTGTTTGATTTTTTCAGGGGTGAAAATTGTAACACAAAAACAGCCTGTTCTCGTCCCACAAACCAGTAAGTAGAATTATGGTATTATTTATCTATTAATGTAGTTATTGCAAAACATTTCTATCTCTTTGTGGAGTAGTTTTGGAGAAAGGTAACATCGGAGTATCATAATATAACCTTTTTCTTTTTCTTTTACAGGGGTTCAAAAGATTCTCCAGCAGGTACCTGTGCAAACTGTTAGTAAGTAAACATTTGTCATTTCAATTGTAAGAAAACATATAGATAATGGCGGAAATGCATCGTTTGATCTAATGTATTGCATCACAGATGGTCGAGTCCTTAATGACGAAGAAATGGTATTATTTGTGTCGCAAGTACTAATAATGAACATTTTTTTAAATTTTTAATTACAGAAAAAGTTGCAGCGCCAATGATCTTCAAGCATAAAGGTAAACAATCCCTTGCAACGATATGTTTTATTGAATCATTTATATACAAGTATTAATATAATAATCGTTCGATTCTGCTATAAATATTCTGGTTGCATATACCGTCTTTGCGTATTGCAGAGTTATCTTTTCTTGAGAGCAGGTATTGATTGTAACGTCACTTGTTTGTGAGAGTAACGTCATCATCAATTCTTGAGAAAACGACGTAATTTTCTCACACAAACCAATGACGTAACAATCAATACATGCTCCCTAGGGAAGATAACTCGGCAATACGCAAAGACGGAATATGTACAATAAGATTATGATATCTTCGGTAAATGCTAATTCTTTGTTCATGTGATTTGACAATAACGTTTTTCATTATGTTAATTGAGGTGTCTTTTTAATTTGTTGTCACTTTCCCTTTTCCGTATTCGAAAACGTGATATTACTTGTATTTCATAACGGATGTCTCCTTGCTATTCATTTCATTGATTATATCTTGCCCTAGTCTCATCGAGTTTAAGGTCGAACAACGGTTTTTATTTCATTTCCTTGTGATAATTTTAGTCAAAAGGGGGATAAAAATCAATTTAAAATCTTGAAACGTAATTTTCATTTGATAGCATGCCAAATATGTCTACTATTTCAAAACGAATAATTTCACGTAAACGGCTTTCTCCCAAAGAAAGGTTTTCGGGGGTTCGCACTAGAGTGTATGATCCATTTTCGATGGGTGCGACATGTCGTGCAGGAAATAGCTAAATGGTTATCGTGTTGGATCACTTGATGTAGTATCTATACCTTTGTGGATATTCCGGATATCTTACCTTTTCTGTTCATGGGCAAATTTTTAAAGTTTGTCTTTTTATCGGTTATTCATTGTATTCTTCAGGTTGGCGTTGTTGTACTTGCTGTGTATTGTAGTTTATAGACCCCCAAACCCCCCATGTTTTTTGTTTTTTGTTTTTTTTTAATATTTACTGACCAAAATGTGTCACTGGCAATATAATGTTACGACACCTAATTTAGATATATATTCCACTCAGATGTCATTATTCTTTATGGACAATATAGTTGTATAATATGAACATTATGGCATGGCTGTCTCATAACTTCATAACTAAATGTTGTTGATTTTGTAAATATCATTGGTCCCGTTAAATTTATGAGCCGTTGTGTTTCCGCTACGTCATGTTTTGGTGTGCTGGCTATTAATTTCTTATATTTGTTGCTTCATTTTCTTTAATTACAAATTGCTTGCATGTTGTCTATTTTTTCATTCAGAAATTGTTCCCTTCATCAAGGAAAGAACAAATCACGGTGAGTAGCTTCATCCAAGTATATACATACATAACATTTCCCAATTTCTCAATAATATTTTTTTATCATTGATAATTTTCTCGTCCACAAATGATAATGTTGGCCTCATATCTAGATAACCTAGTTACCTAGAAAGTCTTCAATGATCTGGTCTCTCTTACGTAAAACCTCATTATATTATTTAAAGATATTGCTATCAATTAGCATTCACAATAACTACCATTTGTGTCATAATTAAACTATATATATAAGTAATATATTACTTGTATCTGCCAATTACAAACTTATTAATGTATTTTCCTTTGTGTTGTATTGCAGTTGTTCATAAAAGTAAGTAATTTAACACAAGAAATGATAAATCTAATGAAAAGGAATTCAAAATAATGCAAACGAAATGTAACCAGCGATACTTGAATATATAATGTTCCAATCAAAATAGTATGAAATTAATTTAAATGGTAGGGACCATTACTTTAGTCTACGGTAGACATTAAGAAACAGTACCGATAAAAATAATCGTATTTTGCAAAAAGCATAAATTACCTTCACGAATATGTTCCATGATACACAGCATATAATTATTCTTTGTTTGATTGAATGTAATGTCGTTAATTGTTAAATGGCATTGATTTGCATGGCCATGCATGTGTTGTTATTGTGTGACTGATTTTGTTTTCGTATTTATCTGCTCAAGTTGAAATTTGTTGAATTCATGTTTAATTCCTTGAAAAATATGAATCCCTGTACCAATGCAGGCAAATACAAGGGTACCCACCTCTGTTTCTTATACATGCTGTTATTGACCTTCATCTTGTTAAGGATATGACTTAAATGCCCTATAAAAACGGAAAATAATGTGTGAACAGCTCTGAGATGACCTACGAACTATTGTATGATAAAGCGGTATATAAGAACTCGAATTATTATTATAATCATTATTTGTTATCTTTTGTTCCCAGTTAAAGTGCCTAAGTACATAACAAACACTGTCGTGCGTAAAGGTAAGTTTTATCTATATAATTCTATATGCATGTACATAAACAAAATCATAGCTGATGACGAAATAAGACCTGTGGTGACGTAATGCCGGATCGCAAAGGGTGCGAGATATAGTGTTATAGTTGGCTATAGAGTCTGTCTTACAAGAGTAAATTCAAGTTTTACCGCGTGTCATTTGCAATTTAGAAATTAATAATCAAGAAATGATAAGCGTGAAAACCAACTGTCTCGAGTTTGGGTTGTTTTTCCTCAAATTACGTTTATGTTGTATTTAGAAAAAAGATGATTATCTTAATTATGATGTCGCAAAATATGACGTTGAAAGTAGTGTTACTTAACTTCATGATTAACAGATTGACCAATGAAATAACCATGTGCCAGTGGGGTCGGGTTCGACTTTCAGTTGTCATTATAATAGGTATAGGGGTGTCTTGGTCGTTTATCATTTCTCGTTGATACTAATTCCTAAATAATGGTTATAAATTTAAACTGAACGTTATTTTAAAGAATCTGATTCACAGACTGTAAAATATCAAGAGGTTTTTAAATTGATATGTTCATTGTCAAGTTGTATATGTTAGGATATTTTACCATTGTTATTTAAATTATTTGTTTCATCAAATTCCTTTGTTTTTATTTATTTTGCATTTTCATATATTTCAGTTCCCGAACCTGTTGCAATTCCAAAAATCCGTACGTATACATTGAGCTATTCAAATTGCTTATTGAACATATTTGTGAAAAATCGTTACATTTTAAGTCTTGCAGAATAGTGTCTTAACATTTTAACGTGGGTTTTCCAGGCCCTAAAATGTCTGATAGATATTTGTTGTTATGTCAATCTGCCATTACGCTATTTATTAAATGTGTACACAAAGTTAAAAATATTTAAAGTCATAAATGGGTTTTTTTGGAAAAGATCAAGAAGCTTTGTATGGAGAAATGTTATAACAGTGTTGTAAATGCTATGTTTTATATATTTCCGAAGCCAATATTATTATGGAACATCTTGGTTATGATTTTTCTTTTTATTCCAGAAACCAAGCACGGTGAGTAAAAAGGAACGATAATTTAAGAGGGGAAAAGTTTAAAATACGTCTTCGTTATACTTTGAAGGAAATTGGTTACAGTCCGAATTTTGACATTGTTTTTTTACCTTTAAGCAACATATATCATATTCATTTCTGGGTTCCTTATTTTGGCAGTTTAATATCTGACGATTTCTCAATACAGCATTTTGAAAATAATATCTTTGACAAATATTTCCATATTCAAAATAGTAAAACCTATTTTTGATCCGATATTCATTGTTAGTTTTTCATTTCGAGGTAATTGTAAGAAAATTTGACATGAAAAAATACACCTTTTGAAAACAACTGTAATGCGAAATTGACTTTAGTCTGGTACATATTTTAATTTGATTGAAGACGGTTCAAACAAGAAAGCAGTTTTAGATAGGGGCTGTCTTACTATAATTTGAAATGTTTCGCCCAGAAATGAATCATGGTTAAATCTATTTCGTCTGTGATTTTAGTATCACAATCGTAACTGAGTTAGTTGTACATTTAATCCTAACGTTCATAAAAAGGCCCATAAGGATATATTTCAATAACTGACTAAGTCAATGAGCACTGAACGAATACGTGTCTGTTTCAAACCCTGAAGTACGATATGAATAGAACAGCCAATTTGGTCCAGCGTGATGACGTTTAAGACTATTTTTCACTATCTCCTTTCTCAAGTTCATATCAATGCAATCTAGACAGTACTTCTAGAGTTACATATGTATTCAAGCTTTTGAAAACAGAGATAAGAAAAGCATCTGTTTATATATATATGGATGTATATCAAATATTATTTTGGAAATCATATTAAATATATTATATTTCATTGTGTCATAAACAGCATGTGCATCTACTCATTTCAGTCCATCATGTTCGGACAAAGGTTGTGCATAAACACGTTCCATCTCCATGTAAGTATGAAGTACTTGCATATTAATTGTGTTATTAATTTTAAAAATGTGTATGATAATTTATGTTGTTTATACTCAAGGGGACAAACAAATTGAGTCAATGTTCGAAAATAACGTTCAGGGTTAAGCAGATAAGTTTATAACTAGGATCATAACAGGTCATCACGAGCTGGATATTATCTTATATGACATAACAGTGAGACATTGCAATGAAATTGTCAAAAATGTAAATCATACAAGTAATCTACCAAAACGTAAGTGGTGGTGAATTTGTATTCTTTGTAACAATATAGAAATAACCACCATACACAGAAAAATTAACAAGACAAGTGGTTCGTGTTCACATTCTAAGACCATTCATAGATGAGTAAATCGGCATGACATTCACATCGTGAACATGAAAATACGGGTATCGTCGATATCACATCACGATAGAACATTTCGCTACAGTTTAACGTTAGTCATGTTTGCCCTCTTCAATGAGGAAGAATTTATCATAATAGAGAATATAAGTACACAATATGTAATATTTCGTTATTACACTTGAGGCGCCAAATCAACACTTGGCGAACATGAATGCTATCGGCAAATTGCGAAATTTACTGGGCGAAAGTTTTCTTGCATATAGTATTAATTCATAATGAATGTGTTTTGAGATCAGTTTAAAACGATATATAAATGAATAAATATTAATGGCTATTATATTGGTCCATCTGCGTATTGTTGTTTTGATATTTTACAAAAAAACGAATGTTGATTTCATTCTCATTTCTGTTTTGTTCACAGATCGTGTCGACAGTGAGTATATTATTACGCTGAAGACTTTTTTCAATAAATAATATTCGGGACGTCATTAACATTCTAGTGATACGTAAATTAACACATGATTTGTATGATTCGTCCAAGCTCAAATTTACGCAATTAAAAGTATTAATTAATAATTTCAGGAAAAAAACTTATTTATAAAGAATAAATTGAATCAATGTCAGTTCATGTATTTAATTAAAAATGGAACTTTGATGAACTTATTAATATTATCAAATCTATCACGTGATGCAAAAAAAGGTGTCATTTTTTTTTGTATAACCATACATAGGTTATTACATTGCTATACTCGATCAAATGTACATATCAAATCATATTTCTACTTTTAATAATACATAATGTTCATGTTGCGTTTGTTACAGATTATGTCAAAGGTAAGTACTACTACACGAATCATTCTCGCAGAACGGCATCAACCATGTCTAAAAATTAACTAAGTCAATTGTTTTAAGAACAATCATCTTTTGATGTGATAAATTTGAACGATTTTGTAAATGTGCTGATTTTAATGCACCCTCAATATATGCTGTTGGTGATAATCACAATGGTAATGCTCTATACTAAAAGCGCGGTAAGCGCTGAAATAAACCTACGGTTAACATTTGTTCAATTTCAGGATAAAAAAGGTTAATTTAAAAAGTCAAAGTCAATAATTTTATACTTTATCAATTTTCCTTTCAAATCACGAAATCAGGATTTTCTTTAAATATATTTGTATGCAAATATCTTTCGTGTGACCTATGCCTGCTAATAATTAATTTTGTTTTTGTTTATTCTTCTACAGTACCAAAGCACAGTAAGTAGAGTTATCTATCTTTTATGTATATGATATATGAAAAAAAGAGAGTGAAGAGAAAAGACCTATGGAAGCTCTGAAGACCAGAACTACATTACATTAAGCGGAACATTTAAGATTTGCTAACCTGAATCTGTTCTTAAAGGACCAGCGCATTCTTAATCACGTACCTGCACATGTAAATGTAATCATTTCATAGGGAAAAATCGATTGAAAGAAGTATTTTTTTCCCTGAATTAACCTTATGTACTCCGTAGTGAAATTCTGTGAAACAATGCCGGGTAATACATTGTTGTACACTGTGACGTTTCTTTGTGCAAGTAAGACTATATAAGACTGCATAATACTATTTACTTGTTAAACATAAATAGTTTACAGCTACAATTTGAGTGAAACATTTTAACTGTGAACCATTTAAGATCAATTTTGTAATCATGAATTGGATATTTCGAACGAAACGCTTTGATTCGATGAAGCGTCTCCTTTTATTAAGTTTATAAGCTTCTTACGTATCAGCACATCCGGAAGGTTCCGGTAAATGGAACACGTTATAAAGTTGTCATTTTAATTAAATAATGTTATTTATTTTTCTGTTTGACGTCAAAATATATAATACTACAAGAAGTAACATTGCATTGTATCTTAAACTTTACATTTCGTAGAATCAAATTACATTTTTGATATAGTTTCCCAGTATATGTCAATTTCATATTTAATTAATGTCGTTTTATATTGAAAAATAATAGTATAACTTTGCTTGGTATGATTATATACAAATGTCATATTATAACTTATATTCGTTTCTGTTTCTCCCTTTGTAGTTATTAGAAATTGTAAGTATACTTTTGATCATCCACGAGACATACTATTTTAAAGCGTGTGCAGTTATTTCATTACTAGCATTACCATACGAAAACAAACTTTAAACAAACAAGTAATATAACAATAGTGAGTTGTAGATTTATACAATGCACGGATGTGATGTAGAAAGCATTATCATTATCGCACACGTTATCCTAATGCATAAATGTTTTAGAGAGAGAACTTTAGTTTCAATACATAAAACTTAATTAATTACTCTCAAATATGTTAACAACTAAGAAAAACACACACTTTGTAATCATTGCAATTCTTCAAAAATATCACAATGATTGTTTATTTAAATGATGATGTCCCCATATTCTTATATCTCTTCTTTATTTTATGAACAGCTCCTTCCCCGGGTAAGTCAACAAAACTGATCATTTTCATATTACTCCATAATTTAACTTTACATGACGGAAATTTGTACATCGATATTTGAAATCAAACAATTATTTTCTATTAATATGCCGAACACCTTAGGGCAATGTTATATCCCAATTCCATCGCATAGTGAACATTACTTCAACATCATTGTCGCATTTCATGCAATATATAAGCCTTTGTATATAATAGTAATATTGAACTACAATATACTGTAATTGTTTACACTAATATACATATATACGCGATGTATTAACTGATATTACGATATGAAGATTTTATATCACAATTTGTCAGCATTAATTTGAATTTTTCATACCTGGTTATCAGTATAAAATGACTGATGACAGGTCTACAAACAACAATGCATATTATATGTTCATATTGAAATATTTTATTGATTTCTTTATTTTTCCTCCAACAGTTCCAGTGAAGGGTGAGTGTGTTCTTTCAAATATACGTGATGCATGCTATATTAAACAACTACGTAATACATAATCTAATAATAATGTTATTAATAATTTATTGTTAAGATAATACAAATGACGACACTTGTTGAGTATCTTTAAAACTTGTACATGAGAAAGATACGATTTTTCTACTACAATAAGATAATATAATTTATTAAAATATGATTTTTGTATGAACTAACATCTCATAGACACGTCGTTCAAGTCGCATCAACTTGAAATGCAGTCAATTTGTATGTAGTTGATGGTTCCTAGTCCTTGAAGTTAGCGTGTTAACAATTGTCAATGCATCTGTTATATCATTGAAGTATAATGGTGAGGTTGGGGAGAATTTCCCATTGATTTTAAAACAACTATAATAAAAAAAATCGTTATCTTATCTTTACAGTTGCCGATCCTAAGTACATCGACCGTGTGCGTAAGTAATTATGTTTTATAAGTTGATTCCTGTAAACACAATCATATTTTTTCACTTATCTTGTGAATAGAAATATCTTTGTTTAAAACAATATATAGAGAGAGAATAATTCATGTCTTTTTCCATATCACACCCAGTATCAACCCGATACTGCAATATCAGCCCGAGGGCCCGAGGGCCCGAGGGCTGATATTGCATGGTCGAGGGATGATACTGGGTGTGATATGGAAAAAGGCATGGTTTATTCTGTTTATTACATACTTTTCACCTTCTTAAAGTCCTTATTTCTGAGAAAAAAACATCATTAAATTAGTCTTTACATGAATCAGAAAGAGAAGTATTTTTGTTGTGTAATTTTAGACAATTGACTTTTTTTTAAAACACAAATAAATATATTGTCTTATTACATACTTACTAATAAAAGTTACTACCTTATGATCTATTTTTCTTTTGAACTATTGAAAAACGATTTTTTTTCCAAGAAAGGGTGTGATACGGGTTTTTGCGGGCTGATACGAGTTTTGGGGTGTGATACGGCGGGGGCTGATACGGGTTTTGGGGTGTGATACTGCGAGGGCTGATATGGGTTAGAGCAATTGTGTCGTATCGCATATACAAAAAAAAACGTATTTATTATTAAGTATGTAATAAATATCTATAAATGGTGTAGATATTTCTAAGCGTGTCCATATCTTTGCTAGTTAACGTTTTTAAGCTGGTGTCTTAAACACAAAATAAGCGAAACTGTATTTCACTTCAAGACATTACATTAATCCAATCAACTAAAATTACTGAAATATTTGAAGATTAACATGTGTAGATTGCTTAAGGAAACGGGTTGTACGAAGTAAGGCCATACATGAATCTATTTTGTTCAAGCTTAAATAATACAGAACTTTAATATTTTACTTGGAGGTCCGCTCTCGTAATATATACGTTTAAACTTCGTATCATTTCAAATAGTAAATACATCCTATTTTCACCTGTTTTTTGTTTATTATTTTGCAGATGTAAAGACACAGATTGTTCCAAAACACAGTAGGTTTATAAGAATGTTACCTATTTACTTATTTTTTTTCATATATTGATAAGATACAGCAAGCTTGTGTCATTTGTTTTGAGATGGTCACACATCTAACTACAGATTCACTAAAATAAAATAAAAAAAGTTGTGAGAAACGTTTTATAAATCTCATGTAAAAAGGATTCCGAGGTTATGTCGTTTATCTTATTTTTGTTTGTACATGTAATTACTTTGCAAGTTAGCGCTTCGATAATTCAATAATTCTAAGTTTTTTTAACGTTCAAAATATACATTACTGATATTTTAACAGTGTACACATTTTTCTAATATCATTTTTTTTCTTTCTTTCAGTCGTCCACACTGGTAAAAGCAGTTATTCCTTTTAATCTTACACATCTATAATAAAAATAAAAATAAAATAAAGATATTATTCGATGCAACTCTACTTCCATTTTGACTTGGTGCGCATGCTTGTTTAATTCTAAACGTGGAAAATGATAAATCCAAACATCTATTTTTGTCGAAATATCTGAATAAGGACTTATGTTTGTTGTCTATATAGCTGTAAAAGCAATAAAATATGATTTTGTTTTAGTGTTTTATCTAACTACATATTATTTTTAATTTTGTTTTATTTCAGTCGCTAAGCCAATTACCAGTAAGTATTGTTTACGTCGTTTTAATTTCTTACACATTTGAGATGTATAATATATATATATAAGCCCTAGAAGGCAGAAAGGCCTAGCGGACGATCTGAAAAATTTGTTTTTATTCTATATTTTCCTTCGCAAGGACTTATTTATTTATCTATTATCTAATATATATATATATATATATATATATATATATATATACATGATTCTTATTAACAAATTTCTATTTCAAGTTGACCAATTCAAGCTATGTTAAAATGGTTTATTTATTACTGAGAGCCATATTTAAACTATTTACGATAGACGTATAATAAATCATTGGTGTGTGCAATATATATAACATACTTAATCTAATTACGTTTTTGGTTTATTTTTTATTTTACAGAGATCAAAACAGGTAAGAATATATTTTAAAATTTATCATTGTCCCAAACAGTCTTTTGTTCGCTCAATCCTGCAACATATTTGAAAAGTAATTGTTAAAGTAACTCGGATTGTAATGTTTTATAGTATAAATAGTGTCGTCACTGTTCAAATAAAAGCACGTTTATATACTTCTATTCTGGAATATCTATAATACTATAATACATTTTTTTCCTTATATTATTATGTTTTCACTTTAAAAACTGTTCTGTTTGACTTTTTTTCAGAATATAAAACCATTCACAGTAAGTATTTTTGAATCAGTCTTCAATATGGTAAACTTTAAAATCAAATAGAGGTAAATAAGCGACTATTTACTCATACGGTCTGTCATCGTTAAATGAACTATTCGATTCGATATGTGTGTTCTGTATGCACTATACCACCCGAAAGTTTTATCTTCAACGTTATTTCCTGATAACTAAGTACAATATGCACGTTAGAAAAACGACATTATAAAAACTGAGGAATTTGATATATGTCTATGATTGTTTATGTTTTCCATTTCTTAATTAGAGTACATGTATGTACATTATTTTTAACGAGGATTGATTTTGTGATTTTCTTTCTTCAAGAAACCGTCCCTATCCCATCACCCATGCCTAAACACTGTGAGTATATAATCACATATCTATTATTATGCTAGATCAGTTTTACATATTTCGCCAGGTGTATCAATGACGCCATTAAGTGACAAAGAAAATCTGTACCTTTAAATGTGTATGTTAAATTGCTAACATTCATGTAGTCCTAATTTCACAAACACGTGTTTGATTTCATTGGCGATACAATCAGGTTGTAACGTACGCAACGTGATTACCTATGTTTTATATGAATACTTAATTATAACTGTATCACTATTAATCATAATACAAAGCTTTTTGAACAAAACTAATACGATCACGCAAAAGTAACTTAACCAATGGTATTGAGCAGAAATTAACTAGAACGTTTACTGTTGATAAATATAGACTTTATCTATTTTACAACAATTATAAAACAAGTAAGTTCAACTTGAATATTAATCACTGTTAAGTTTATAAACATGTGTGTTAGAGGCGATTTACAAAATCCTTCTTTTATCATTGAATATGTTTAATCATTTCAGTTCACCACGTGAAACACGGTAAGTATGGAGAAGAGGATGGTAATGTGAACGATTAATTCATCAGAATATCATTATACTATAATGTAGTTTTTGACCACATTAATTCAAATAATCAGTAACAATGCTAGTATTTAGTTGATGTTAATAGATTATCTAAATTATACAGCTCGCACAAGCAGATGAATGAAAAGCAAAAACAATTGGTTATATGCTATTTTTGTACTTTTTATACAGAAAAATAGTATCATTTGAACAATTATATTGCTTTTTTTTATATGAAGAAGATTATCGTAATATTTACATTGATATGGAATATAGAGATAGAGAGTAGTGCGGCTAAGGAATTTGGGAATTCAATCTACTGCAAAAGAGTGAAAAAATAACGACCACAAAAGCAACATGCTATATAGGCATACATATTGAGACATTTATCCCGTTTTCACATACTTAATTTACCCCAAAATACAGTTTTGTCATTTTAAATGTACGTTTCCGGTGTTTTTTTTAAATATCACTGTTATCATTTTCAAAACTAGTGGTGTTTTATTAGAAATTATCGTCTCTTAGACAAAGAAAACTATAGAAATGCCGCAACACACCTCAAGCAATGACATTGTAATACAATAGTGATAATGATATAAATACATTGATTTTTAGAAAATGCATCCAGTCATTTAATTTACGAAAATTCAGTCGCAGCGCCGACGTGAACCTTTTCATGCATTGTTCAATGCATGCTTGCCAATATACCGTTGATGCTTTGCTGTCAAAACGAATTCAGTTCATAACTTTTACTTTACAGTTTCTAGTCTCTATGATTATTTTGATATGGGATGCAATTTCATATCAAATATATAATCAAAGTGTACTGTATAACCCGAATTGTTCCTTTGGCACTTTCCTTTGTTATTTGAAGCTATGCAAATGTTTCGTGGTGCAAACTTTCCTGGATATCCTATATTAACAAACAGTAGCCACGCGTATCATTCAGATTTGTTGTATTTATTTTCGTGGTTCAATAGCAACCACGAAAACCACGAATGTTTATACACAACGAACCTTACTGACATCTATTGGAGATGATACACGGTTTTATCAACCCTAGAAAGTTAAAGGTTATGAACCAATCTTTTAATATATATATATATCGCATATGTAATCTGTTTAGAAGTATTTGGATTTGTTTTCAAATTTTAATATTTGTGCCTTTTTCCCTTAACAGTCGACAGACCTATTCATCATACAAGAACAGGTAAGACAATTCGTTTTAACAAAAGAGACAAATTATATCTTTGCATTCAATACAGGTCTTCGTTTCAATACATTTCTCATAAACACTATGAAACGTAACAAGCATCCTGTGAACAAATGTAGTTTACTTTAAATCGTTAAAGCAGGCATGATTTGTTTTAAATTGCGTCGAATAACATACACCTTTATCATAATACTATAAATAGGTGTTTAATCGTAATATGTATTTGATTTACTGACAGTGATGCTAACTGACTCAAATTTCCCTCATTTCAGTGATCAAGAAAGTGGATGGTAAGTATTTTAGAAACTTTCATGGTGCACACATTACTACTGAAAGCGTTTGCTTTTAATTAAATGATATCCAATAAAAAAAACAATTCGAAATATTTCTATTAATAACTATATTTTATCTATATATAGATATCGGTTCTTCTGGAAACAAACCTTGAAATTAAATAGCACTTATTTCGAACCTTTAAAAATATAACTAGTTTCATTGTTGATTTGAGAATTTATACTTAATATCTGATTTTTAATTCATGGAATAATTAAAAAGAAAGTTAAAAACAAATTGACTTTACTCCAAACCTTCAATAAACGTATGCAGTAAAACAAGTTAATATGTTTTGTATTGACATGTTATTTGTTGAAAAACATTTAAATAAGTATATACTTTTATTCTATATGAAATAATGATGTACTTCATATATATCACAAATCATAATCATACTTTAGAGATTTGTCTTTTCACAGGTACACAGCCGAATACAATTATGTTTAAGGCTTTTAGTTTAAACGATGATTTGACAATAGAAAAAAAAAATCAAGACGTTAAGACGAAATATTATGCGATCTATGTTTAACCTAATATATATATATGATGCAAATATTTATTAATGTTATCCTTGCTTCATTTCAGTACCCAAGATCGGTAAGTAAAACCTTGTTTAGTGATGTAAAAATCTATTTGAGACTATATACATAACAAAATTGAATTGCTTAAATTATATAGCAGGAAAACCGGTGCATGAAAAAACATGATACTAACCGAAAAATGGCATAAGGCGACGTGATATGAAGTGAAATGTATGCATCAACCTAAGCATACATTCCGTTTGTATGACAATTGTGTCGACGAATTTAATTATAAAATGATTTGTTTATGTATGTCAATATAAAATATTGAAATTTAAAATAGATAACGTTATAACAAGAATAGTTTCCTTAAATTGTTTCTTTTAATCTAACTAATAACTATTTGCTGTAACTGTATTAACGCTGTGTGATATGTTGTCTGTACAAAGAAAATATCAAGTCATTTACACCATGATTACATGTTGAATTATAATACTTCCTTTTAACATAAAATCTCATTTCTGTTTTGCAGTTGAGAAGACACGTAAGTTTTGCCAGTGTAAAATCAAAGATGCAATAAACTTCATTAAATGTCACATTTATATGAAAAGGTGCAATTGTTAAAGCATGGAATATTTTTGGACGATTACATTTCATAGAGATAAATATCTCAATATTTTTTTCTTGTCAAAGCTTGTTTATTTTATTCATTATGCTTTAGATATTTATTTACATATTCAAACGACAAAAAAAAATGTATTCTGATACTGCTAAATGCAATATGTATTTATCATAAGTTTGATCAATGTTTCTTTTTCTTAACAGGCTACCATGCAGTTGGAGGTGAGAAATGCATAAAAGTTAAATTATCTTACTGTATCATATACAAAGAGTATATCATCCATTAATTCAATTATACCAGAGGGTTGATTAGGTCTATACATTTAATGCATTTTAATATTAATGAACCGATTCAGAAATTAACGAGATATGTCAGCGTATCGCATTATGTGTTATATCTGGGTAAGGAGAGGTCTACGGGCTCATAGACCCCGTCTGGTCTTTATCGACCCCGGGCCAAAGACGATGGGTCTATACATACCAAAGGGGTCTTTAAACCTGAAGACCACGCCAAACCCAGAAATAACGAATCTGTCACCCTGATAATCTATGATCACTTTTTTCTGCTAAGGCACTTTATGAGTTTAAGTTGTACTCGATTGCTACCAGAATAGCCCATCTTTGAAATTAACACCCTACGGCCCCCTAATCTCCTGTTTTGTTGAAATTTCTGTCGTTTTATATTGCTTGTAGGCTATTACATCATGCGAATGATTGGCAAACTTCGAACGCTTGAGTGTTTCACGGACGCTATCTTTGTTGTTATGCAGAAATGTTTTAGTTTGAGTTATCTCCACTGGCACATGCTATTATAGACCCCGACAGAACAGGGTCTATAGCAATATAGATCCCGGCAAAATATCCAATCAGAAAGGGTGTTACAAATGAGAAGGGTGACAAAGTATATTGTGTCCATTGCATTTGTCAAAGATAACTAGTGAAAAGGAAGCTTGATCCTGTTAACCTGGCTAACTGATGGGGCTTAGGGGCTCACCAAAAATGGTTTACATGATTACCAGAAGAATGAAAGGGCCAACTTATTTGGTCTTAAGTAATAAGTCAACCAATAATATAAGTTAATTGAGTGCATAGGTGTTCAACATAAAAAAATAACCAATATATATTGGAAATGTGTGTACAATTGCCTGTAAAACATAATTGCATATTTACAATAAGGAATACAGCTTTGAACACACACTTCGTTACGTTTAGTTTATTAAAGAAATTAATATAAGCGCAGTGTAGAGTTACCGGTTGCGTCTGTGTGTGTTTGTGTGTTTGTGTGTTTGTTTATTTGTTTACGGATCCTATTGATCAGGCCGTTGTAGAGTGACGGTTCACTTAAGTAGGTCACAGTGTCCTTTACTACATCTACTACGATTTTGCAGCAAAATAAATACAGCGTTTCTGAAAACCCTATGAACCAAGTAATTATAAAAGAGTGTAAATGGGGATAGTACGCAGTTTTTTCATGTCTTTAATGGCGATTGGAACATAAAAAATTAAACTCTCGACATATCGGTCTCGAGTTCAAACCAGATATCATGTTATAATCGTCAACACTAGTCATTTAAACGACGTAATGTGTTTATCATAAACTGCTTAACATTGTTTTTATTATCTTTCAGTACCTGTAGTCAAGACTAATACCGTGGTAAAAACTAGTAAGTAAAATATTACTTGTGTCATAATATTTTGTTTTTTAATAATAATATTTTTTGTGTCATAATATTTTTTTATCAATGTTTAATCTTCATTTAAATTAATTTGTTCTTTCCGTTTCATCAAATTAATTTTGTTATCGACTAAATTTACACACTGTCACCGTAGAAACGGATATATAATAACACTTTCATAGCGTTAATACTGTATGCCTGTTTATTATGTGAACATATTATAAGACAGTGACATTTTTTTTATTCTTAACTTAATAGATGTCGTGGATCGGCCGAGTAAGTAAACTTGATTTTATCCAATGTACTTATTAACGCTCAGTTTCAATACTTAACGACATTCTGGTTGAAAATTCGATATATTGATAATCGAGAGCTGTGCATGACATCAGTTTGTGGCAACAACGTTGGTATAACTTTCGTCATTAAGAAATATAACTAAAAAAAAACAACTAATCGAAAATATGTTGTCGGTAATGTTAAAAATGTGCCTTTGTTTATGTATAAATCCTGTTATATTGCGGGGTCCGTCGCTTATTATAATTTATAATATGCAGATATGTTTTGAATGATAGTTGTTATTGGAGTAGGTAGATATATATTCTCCAAAGGATCATTATTATTTTTTAGGAAGTTGATAATTCAAAATAATCATATGCAAACAAAAGTCTGTTTTTATAAAAATATAATGATAGTTTAGGGGAAATAGGAGATACGAGTTCGAGCTTTGACAATTGGCTAAATTAAGACCTGTCAGTATACCTGTATGTATTTGTTTTAATATCATGCTGTTTTTCTAATCCACAGTCCCAAAAATCTGTAAGTACTAAATCAACATCAGCCTTTTTAATACAAATACCATAATATGTGATATCCTTAATATTATATATTTATATATATATATGGGTCTATGAGAACGTTCATGTTGTATTGGGTGCTCTTAAGATTTCTGTCGTCGATATTGACTTAAAATTAGTTTTTATACATGTAAACCGGGTAATTTTTTGTTAATTTTTTTTTAATGTTTTTAATATCTTTCTTTATACTATACATACTATGCGTTTGCCATAATTAAGTTCATACATTGTATCTTAATACAAGTTTTATTATTTTGCTTCTTCATTTTCTACATGATTCGTACAAAAGTACTGTTATTCTTGTTAAGTAAATTCTTACTTCCTTTTGTTCAATTTCCATATATAGCACATTTTAAAACATGTTCAAATTATATATTTCTATTATAATTGCATGTTTTATATGAATTAATATTGGTTTTTGAATGAAACACTAATTAGTTTAAAGGTAAAGTGTATCAAATTAAATCGGGAGAAGAACTCCACGCAGAAATTTGAGTGGGAGTTTTCTTCAGTCTATATAGTATTAGTAAAGGATGTGCATCTGGCTAAGAGTAACTTCCCATATCAAGTTCCTCTTAAACTGTGTGACCTTTGAATGAGATCTTCATTTTGACGCCTTTCCTTAATAATTCATGGATCGTAAAATGTTTGAAGTGAAACATTTGCAATGTATGAGTCTTGAGTTGGACGCCTTCAGTGTTTGTGTGTTTTTAAATAAGTTACAATCATTAATTGTTTTATCAATCATCACTCTGTAAAATGGTTCCCAGCATGTGATTTGTATGGAATACTTTCTGTGTAAAAGAGCTGTAACATATATTTTACAATAGTGGCAAAGGTATCCTTAACACTCACTTTGCCTGCATTTAATTTTCAACCATCGCATAAGCTTACATGATTAGCTGTTTAAATATGCATTTTTGTTACGTTTTAGTTAAGAATGATCACCATACTCAAGCGTATATTGAGATAACCAACGACTGTAACACTATGACATTATAACTTTCACATACGTTTATTATAATGTAAATATGATATAACTTAGACACATTGAGTAGACAGCGTTATAATGATAAGGTAAAATGGGCATGGCATACCAATTGAATAGCATAACTACAATGAGAATGTATCTTTCGTAGAATATACTATCATATTGAACTTTGATGAAACCTAACAAAAACTGTATTGTTTTTGCACAAATATTTTAACTGGTTTCATTTATTCATTTCAGTCAATCGAATTCACACTGGTAAGTAATTATGTCGATATTTTTATTATTGTACATCTTTTAATTTTGTCTTTTTATCTAAAAGTGATACCTTCCTGTTGAGTAAATATCGAGATACATTGGTTATATCTATATCACAGGAATAAAATTGACTTACATGCAGTATAACTTGCACACAAAATATATATTTTTTTATTTAAATATATGATTGTAAATGATTTATAATCCTCCTTAATGAAACATGACATACAATATAAAAAAGGAAGAGACACGTGAGCATTATGTCAATTTAGGCTGTTTGTATTTATGCAATTACTTTACTTGTTTATGGAAATCTGTCCCGTGTTTACAGACATTACAATTTAAATCTTAGAAATTCTTTCAAAATAATTCACTATTTATCAGGTTGAAGTTTTAAGGTTCTATACCCTCTGTATGTTATCATTGGTAATATTTGTTCTTGATCTGTAAATGCATTTGAGTTATTTCTCATTCAGATATCTGTTTTTAATTGTTGAAATTGATTTATATGTAACTGTCATTCATATTAATAATTAAGTATAATCAATGTTCTCGTTTTCTTTGAAATCTCCATGAGGTTTTTAATTCCGTTGCGTGTGTTAAAACTTTTTACTCACGACTTATGGTAGGTCCACGTAGTGATTACAAAATAAAACTATTATCCGTTTGAGTGGGTACTCGTAATCCACGAAAGTATATACCCGCGAATATACCTTTTAGGGAAACCACGAAAGTTGGTTCTCACAAAAATATCTGACGTCACCGAATGTACAATGCTGTTTGTTTATTAGCGAAATAAGAGAACCCGAATATATTATAAATACGCGATGTAGTATTCTCGTGAGATGTGCAATGATTGCACGTGTTCCAATTGAACCTATTAATTGGGATTGGTAAGAAACTTTAAAGTGAGCAGTCTCTTAACAATGATATAAAAATACAGTTGCTTAAAACTGGGATAAACCTCACGACCCAACTCACGTGGATTTGTAAATTGACTTTGATTCTTTTATTCAATTGTAAGCCTCTTACTGTTATGCATTTGTTAACTTTTATATCTAATTGTATTTTTTTTTTAAATTTCAGTTAGAGAAAAAATTCCAGGTAAGCATACTTTTTTTTCGCTTTTAGTCGTATTAAATGAATCATTTCATACTTATCCATTCGCCCTATATTAATGGATATATCTTTAACATTCCATTCGTTTTCATTAGTCCATATACTCACTTTTAATGTGACATGATGATGTAAATGTTCAAAAAGGACTGAATTATTTGGATAAGATCAAGGTCAAGGTAACTGTTATTCAATATAGTTCAAGATGTTACGATTCTTGTCTCCTAATTCAAGAGATACTTACGTTTTTGAAGTATGAAATTGAGTTAAACGGTGGCAAAAGAGTTGTTTTTCTAAGGTCAAAGTCAAGGTTACTGTTACTAAAATTGGGCCATTTGGGTACAGTCAGACTTAATATGGAGTCGCAGAGACCTGATAGTAACATTTTCATTCCCTAAATACATTATCAGACTTAGCTCTCATGAGAATCTGGAAAAAAAAGATAAAAGTAAAAGAAAGCATGACATAATTTGCATAGTTTATACATACTATATAGTGCATTGTATATCCAATTGATATTGAACAAACGGTGACATTTAAGTCAAATAGAATACCAAATTTACCAAATACCCAAGTGATAAAAAAAAATATCACTTCGTCGTCTTGAAATTCAAAATTGGCAGATAGAAAAAGCAGAAACGTTCTAAAAAGCAACGGTAAATACATCGTACTTTCTATTAAATAAACCATTTTTTTTTTTCATTAATTGTGTTTATTTATGTATGTATTTATGTATTTATTTATTTTTCAGTTCCATACAAGCAAACCGTGGTTCAACAACGACCATGTAAGTTGATAAGCTCTATTGATGTGTGTGTATGCAAAATTGCTTTAAAACAAACCGGACATGGAAAAATATCAAGTTACAACCTACTTGTATCGAAATAACAATTTCTATTATATAGGCAACATATTTCTGAGATAATATATCAGTAAGAAGTATATTTTTATTTTATTTTGGAAAGTGAATGAAAACGCTTAATTTGGTTGAAATGGTTAATTGATAAGGTTATACACTAATTTAATATCAATAATGTCATGATTCAGTTTACCTCATCTTAACAGTGTTATAATTCGATATTATTTATTATTTTACAGTTCCAGGTAAAGATGCACTCCTTCCTTGCACAGAATCACGTCAATATTTTGCCTCATGGTATATGTATCATATCAATGTGGAAAGTAATAAGGATCACTAATAAATAGTACACGAACAAAATAATGTTATTCAGATTATATAATAGTTTTCATATATGCAGCATGTTATTGAATTTTATAGCAGCATTTTCCAAGTCCTTACCTTAGCTGCCGTGTTGTTTCTGTTATAATTAAAGATGAGTTTTACTTGCTGGTGGTATTTTATAAGTATAACACAAAATCAATCACATTTTCATTTAAAATACTATTTCAGAAATTATCCCATAGATATTTGTATATGTTAATGTTGAATTTTCTAAATGTAGTTTCATATGTAATCCTTTGAAACGTTTTCCCCATATAATATCTTTGTATGTCGATGCATTGTATACTATTGTTTTTAATTATTTTTCTGATTTGTGTATTTATTTATGTTTCAGTTGTGCAAACAAGTAAGTATTTTCTAAATAACACAGGGCATAGTTACTATTGAAAGATCATGTGATACAAAGAGTACACAACGACAAATAGTTCTGCATATTTGAATAGGGAAAATGAAAAATATTGCTAAAGTACAATAGTGTAATATGCAATATTTTATATTCATTGGAAGATATCATTAACACCAAGTTACTGTTAAATACATAGATGCTACACAACGAGTACCGGGTTGATATCGTATTTATCTCACTCGAGTTAGATAATTTTCGAAAGTCACAAAAGATACGAGCTTTACTATTATCATTTATTAATGTCATTATTGTATTACTACTTAAGCGGTGCATTCACTTTATGATCTTATTAAATGAAAAAACAATAAGAGCCACTGAACTTCATTTGAGTGTATGTGTATGGCATGGTATACCAGCCCCACATTTATACCAACACCGTCCAGCCATTACTTCATTGAACATAAACTCATTTACATAATATTAAGTATAGTAGTTAAACCTCAGTACAGTGTCACTTGTTCTCTCGTGTATTGCCATCATATTACAGGTGCTCTTTTTCTTGAGGATCCATTCCTTTGTTTTCTTCTTAATGATTGTCAAACCCTTTTATAATGCCAAATTAAATATGGTGACGGTATAACGAGGTTTTCGTGGATCAGTTTTCTGTTTTATATTTATAACCGTTTGTATTTCTTATTTTTTTACAGAGGTGGTAGAAAGTAAGTATAGATCAATGCCGACAGTACTATATTAAAAATAGCGTTGCATGAAATATAACAAACAAATTAAGTAACTTATCAAGTAGATGTTATGTTTTTATCGGATAATTTTGCAACGAAAATTGTAAACACGAAAATCAGATGAATCGTTTGTTCCTCACCTAACATATCAAATATTCATTTAAGATACTCATTAGACATTGATGAGAAACATTGGTTACCTAACAGGCCTATATTTGCCTTTTTGAAATGATTAAATACACTATATTATATAACACAATCATTTATCTGTGTAAAATATTTTGGTTTTATGATAATCATTAGATATTAATGAGAAACATTGGTTACCTAACAGGCCTATATTTGTCTTTTTGAAATGAATAAATACACTATATTATATTACACAATCATTTATCTGTGTAAATCTAAAAAGCATGTTTGAAATATGCAAAAAATTATGTATCCAAATCAGGATTTACAAATCATAAGTCTAAGCATGTACGTGAGGAATTGGAAATCCTTTATATGAAAATATTTGTTTTGCACAAGTTGTACAATGGTATCTCATAATCATATTTTCACATTTCTACTTTTCAGAACATATTAACCATGTACAGAAGGGTGAGTGTTAAGCCCATTAAAGTTTATTTATTATTTGTAACAAAGATGTTGGGATCAATAAATAAAGTTATAGATGATGTTTGAATTTATAAATATAAAACTTTCTTTAAAAAAGAAAAGTTAAAAATAGTCGTTTGGTGTTTAAAATCTGCCATCAATTACAACATAAATATTAACATAACAAAATTGATTGTCTTTTGATAATAATTCCGTCTTTGCGTATTGCAGAGTTATCTTCTCTTGGGAACAGGTATTGATTGTTACGTCATTGGTTTGTGCGAGAAAATTACGTCGTTTTCTCAAAAATTGATGACGTTACTCTCGCAAACAAGTTACGTATCAATCAATACCTGCTCCCAAGAGAAGATAACTCTGCAATAAGCAAAGACGGAATATCTCTAGGAGCGACACGATGTTAACATTTATAAAAATGACGTCATCTTAAAAAAAATGTGTTTACGGAAAGCTATGGTTTTTAAGCTTTAAATACATTTTCACTTGTAAAAAGAAATACGACAACGTTTTTTTTTTAAATTTTTGGATGCGCAATATGTTATTGATATGCTGAACCATAATTGACTCATTGTTTAATTTCTTTTTTCAGTTCCAGTAGTCCGTAATCATGTTCAAACAGGTAATATACAAATGTACATTATATATTCATAATGTAATAGTAATCCGTTCAAATATTGCAATCTGAATAAAAAAGACTCAGTGGAAACTTAATAACCATATAGGTATTTTCAATATTGAAAACAATGCTTTATTTGGGTATTGGATTATCGTTTATCATCAGCTGAGTCATCACTGATACAACTATTCAAAGATAAATTCTGTCATCCGCAAACCTTCATAACGTTCCTTTAGTCCAGTAGGTTCCAATAATGACGTACTCTCATCTATTCACAAGGTTCCGATTTTAAGCAGCATTGAAATGATGTTAATATATTCTCATTTTGCTTATTTTCTTTCCTTTGCAGTTCACAAACATCGTAAGTATTCAAAAGGATTCTTAATCAATTAAAAGTATATATAACACTATGATCAAGGATTGTCCGGTTACCTCATTTTTAATTGTTTATACCTCATGTCTTTCTAGTTGTTTTTTTTGACAGGGCTATCATCAGTAATATAATGATTTCGGTCAAATTCTTTACTAAAAATGTCGATTTTCATTGCTTCTGTGCGTGTCGTAATATAGATTCGAAACACTTACAAACCTTTATGTCAGTTTATGCGCTTTTTGTTTGTGTTTTGCATTTTTCATATATTCGAATCAACATCGAGATTCAAACTAATTGTCAATAAATATTTCAGATAAATATATTCAGGAGTAGTTGTATATTGCAATCTATCTTAAGTCTAATAATATTGTAAAATCATTTTGGTTTGTGAGACATTAACTTTTGTGTATTTCGTGGATAACAAAAATCCACGAAATTAAATCCCCAAGAAAAAATAAATGTGGTATGATATAGATAGGGAAAATCAGAAATCAGCGAAGTATAATGTCCATGCAACAGGTTAGTTTATGAAAACCACGAAATTTAAACCCCACGAAAATAAATGATTCTAAAGAAGTTCAATTGAGACACATTTGATATATTTTATCAATATGCATGATATTTTTTAAAAAGAGAGAACTGAAGCTTTATTTACTTAAAGTTATGACCTATTTATTTAGAAACAAACCTCGAAATCGCATCTCGGTTATAGACAATTATAGGTGATACATGTATACATATTGGTTTAGGCGAAGAAAGGGACAGAACTGTCCGATTAAAGATTGGAGGATGTTAAAAATCTTTATGATGTCTACGAATGATTTAATGATAGTGTTAAATATTGCATGTTACATTATGACAATTTTTCACTCATGTACAAATATGTTTTGCAGATGTCGAGAAAGTAGCAGTACCCAAAATAAGTAAGCTTACCGTATACTTATACAAATTGATATTTATCTCAAACTATAATCGCGAAAAGAACAATAACATTTATATATTTATCCTGCTAAAAGATAACAAAATAGTGATACATACTTTGATGTGTATTGATATGATAATGTAATCCTTGTAAATAAGTCAATCGATTTAAAAAGAATACAGCAGAGTAAATATTCAATATCCTAACCCTTTGTTTACCCCGAATGTATTTTCTGCGTGTATGCAACGTTAAGTACTGAAGACAATTAAGTTATATTCATGGACATGATAAAGCATGCTTTAATAATCCTTTATTTGTATTTTTCAGTCACACAAGTCGTCCCACAGATCAGTAAGTATAACCACATTATTCGTTTGCAGCGAGTGAAAAAGGTTTAACATTTGAAGCAGGCACAGATTTTATATTTTTAGAAAAAGAGAAAAACAAATCTTGTCATGTGTTTGCATTAGGCAAAGTGGCCATTGAACTTGCGGCGTTATATCGAGGTTAAACTGTACGTCAACACTGTGCGTGCGTGCGCATACATTTGTATTTTTTATAAAACTATATGCATTTGACTAAACCTGATTTAGTATATGTCATGTCTAGCTACAAATGTGATTTCGGAAACGCCCATCGCCCTAATCATTTTTGAGCGATAACTTATTTCCTTTTTTTATGGTCGCATTCTTATCTTGTATATACAGGGTTCGTTATTTGTATGTTGTCAATATCATTTCTGCTACAAGAAATATTTACTGCAAAGTGAAATGATTAATTATACCTTACTATCTTAATAAAGTTTAAACATATTATATTGTTCAAACGATCCAAATGGATTGGACCGCAAGTTATTACAACTAGAAACAATTATCTCCAAAAGTTAATATAATATGTACATGTTTGTTTAATAGCAATATACTTTGATGAGGTAGATATTTGTTTATTTAACTGATACTGGATACTGACTTGACAATAAAGAAATGGAAAGTATGTGAAATTAGTTAACTGCCTTACTTTCCGCAATATTTCTGGATTCAAAGCTTGCACGCTGTTTGTCATTTAAATAAAAAAACAAACAAACTTATAGTCAAGGCCAATACATACAGGGATACATAATGTCTACAAACATTGCATATATAATTTTGACACAAACCAGGTATTCCACTCGAACACTTATATTTTCAAATTCGGTAATCTTCAAAGTAATCTAGCCAGACTTGGATTTAACATATCGTTTCCTTATGCTTTTCAAATGATTTCAAAATATAATATGTACGCTCTCCTTTCCGTTACAGAGATTCAGAAAGGTAAGTAAAATGTAGTTTATGCTCCTATTTCCGACAATTTCACATTTGGTCACCATCACTTTTTTACATTTATGATATATTGATAAAAATAAACGTGTGTAATGCTTTCATATTTTTGTCGTGAAATACAGATCACTCTGGCATAAGATTTGTTTTTAATACAATGAAATACTATATATTTGTATTGAGCCTATTTACTAAGATTGAGCATGATATATACAGTTGATGGCGATGGCGACAATAGGTTTATAACCAAAAAGTGACATTGGAGTACCATTTTATTTATGATCATTTAGAAAAGTATCAAATCTGGAAACAGAAATGTATTTCATGCGTTTAAAAAAATGTCAATAGAAGTATTAAAAAGGCATAGAGTTAAAATTAGATCAGAAAATGTTTCAATTTTAGATTTGTTTTAGTTACCTTCAAGATGAATCAACTTTTATTATTCGCTTGATAAAACATTACTTTTACTTATAAAAAAGGCAATATATTATTCAGTTTTTTTGATATAATGAATTACGAATAAACTTGAAGAACAAAACAAAGCATGGTCCACGAATCTAATGACCATCGAATGGATAAAAGCATTGATATGTTTGTTTCGTCACTGTTTTACATGTTTTCATTTGTTTATTTACAGTTATTGAACCTAGATACAGTAAGTAATAAGTATTTGATTTTTTTGTAATCTAAACGTTCAATAGAGTAACAGTGTATCACACTAAAAAGCGCATTTTATTTTCAATGCCCATTAAATAAACCAATCAAATTGTTTCCAATTTTAATGAGACTTGGCAAAGTGTACACAGGCAATACAAGAATTTACCCTTATGCAATTCAATAATTTGGAAAATATTTCGTTTGAAAATATCTCAGGTTTTTTCCCTTGAATTCATAAAGATGCCAAACTGTTTACTACAGCAAAGCTGATGCAATATTAGGTGATACGCCGGGCTCGTAACCGAAGGGTTGCGAGTTCGAGTCACAGCACGGCACTATGTTGTATCGTTGAGCAAGATACTTTAATCAGCTTGTTGCAGTCTACTCAGCTGTAAATGAGTACGTGGTTGGACAGTGCTATAATTGTTGAATGCTAGATGTGAGCGCCGAAATGACAGCACCGGCTGTATGCTCCCCAGGGAGTTGAGAAAGATATTGGCTGGTTGCAAAGGCCCTATAACCACGGATAATAATTTATGAACCGCTTTGAGACGACTACGAACTAGTTTGTGATAAAGCGGTATATAAGAATCTCGAAATATTATTTTTATTTTTATTCTTATTAATCATTTGTTGGCCAAATAGTACATCAGGACGAATATTAATTAACGACAGTCAGCTTGGATACGCTGAATACAACAGAAGCGCGAATCAAAGAAGACGTTGTTGTCATAGTACTAAAAGTTTAAAATTCAAATCAAGCGACAGCAACTGAATCGTGTAGTTAATACCAATTACATTTTTGTTTATATTCAAAAAATAAATCTGTTGATACCTCTATTATTTGTCGGAATTAAAAAAAAATCGGAGAAAAAAAATGAATTTATATTCAGAATACATCATTATCAATCTGTGTTTTAAATATTGATCCTTATTATACATTTCCATTTCTTTTTGTTCACAGTTCTGAAGGAGACACTCAAGGAAAGTAAGTACACGCTTATTTCTTCTATTTTTGAAGGTTTACTTCTAATTCTTAATGAAAATCTATACAGTAAACCATTTCATCTCTTTTTGAAAAAATTACAGTCATTCGAAATCGAATTTTGTAAAAAGAATGTTTAGCACACACTGGCTTCAATAGAATAAAACAAACAAATACAAAGGTTATATATAAGTTTCCCCAATTAAACAGTTATAATGAAACAATTATTATTATTATTATTTCCTTTATTTCCTCCAGAAATGAAGAGTTACAGAAAAAACGAACAATACACGTACAATTCAACACTATTGAAAGAGAAGAAAATGCATTCACAATCATGGTCACACCCTTACATAGTGACACACACATGCACATGGACAGACAATAATAATAGTACTTATAAAGTACTATAAACACAACACAATGATTTAATAGGTACTATTACAGTCATCATACGGTGATAATTATGGTGATACTTATGATGATAGACAGTATAACACTAATCATACATTACACCACACATTGATATAATAGACATATTTACACTCCTCAAACTACATTATCATATAATAGTATAGACAGTAATACACTTCTCGTACTAAGCAATCATACAACATTGTAATAAACAGTATTACAAGCATCACACTATAAATTATACAGCATAATTATAGAAAGTATTACTGTTACATAAGTCTTACAATACAATCATACATTGAGTATAACCCGTTGCACGAAGTCATACACTATAGTCATACAGTGGTGTTAAATACACAACATACAATATAATAATTAACTTGAAGAAACAGCGCAACCATGCAATGATTTCAGTTGTAGTAATACAGATCACAAGATTAATTCATACAATACAAACAATATTATGAATGATAGTAAGTTGCACTAATCAACGGGAAAGACGTAGGAACTGCTTGCCTACTAATATGAATACAGAAATATATGTATTTCATGTATTAATCTTGCTGAAGCGTGAGGTACACACAAGTAAATTATTGATCATATTACTCAGTATACAACATTCAAATATCTAAGGATAAATTACATAATACCACTGTATTGAAGAATTTTAGTAATAATAACAATGGATTTTATTCTAAAGTCCTCCAGTTCATATGGAGATAAGTCAAAATTGAAAATACCACCAAGAAAAACATGAAGTAGATGGTAATTAGACATTACATTAAGATTAAACACAAAATCTATATCTTTTACAGTACTGAGTACACACCAGAGCTGGTCACGTAATAGCTCTGTGTGTGCGCATTCGAGTACACTATGCATAATAGTATCATTGTGCATAGATCCACAGTAATGACACAAATATATATTTTCATTATCGCGCATTTCAACACAAAGTATAACAACTTTCTTAAAACATGGACTGTATTGTGGAAAAGTATAAAAGTATAATGAAAGTTATAATGAAACAATGTGATTTGAAGATTCGCTATGTTTGGAACTGTTTTTCCTATGATGAATCATATATGCATATTTCATACTTCGTTGTGGTTTGTCATTCATCGTAGTGGTTTGTCATCTCGATTAGTTTACAATGTTTTAATTCCATTGTAGCTTTACGGCCCACAAAAGTGGCGACGAAGTCAACAGGTAAGATTTCATAGTTTTGCCTTTTCAATCAGAATAGATCTCACTAACATCTATGTTTTTGTTCGTCTGAATTCCTAGAATCTTAACTGCCGTAATAGATGTCGACTCCTGGCGGACCTATACTATGATCCCATAAGAAAATATGCTATTCATTTGTGTGATATAAAGGGCGATGTGTTGAGTTATGCTTATCAGTGTGACGTGTGGTTTCTGATGTAATGACGTTATATTAAAGGGATTTTACCTAGATTTAAATGACGGGTGTCGTCGATAAAGCAAAATATGCTTACCCTTTCGAAACACATGTCATTATTCTACGTTTACCTTTGAAGGGTCTCCACGTTCAAGTTTCTTTTGGACAAATTTTTTTCCTTGGTTTCATCGTCCTCGATATCCAGGGGTTATCCTCAATTACGCTCACTGAACACGTTGAATATGTCTTAGCAAAATTGAAGGCACACAAACAGCTGTTTGATTGGTCCCAGGTAAGTAAACCTGACCAATCACTAGGTTGATACCTTTATATTGCACATTACAAAGGGGTGATACCCGACTTCAAAGTCAGTCAATATTTACCGTTACGCGACTGCGAAATTCTTATGATGTACATCAAAGGATGGGGCTAGTCTTCTTATCTCATTAACAAGCCGGCACACAATGAGTCTTCCATTTTGCTAAGACGTATTCCAGGGATGAAGAGAGCCAAAGTGATCGTTACCCATGGGGTATCGAGGATGTAGTTTTATAAACATCGATATTGAGTAATGGTGTTGTTGCCACTTCGTTTGCCGTTCCAATCGAGTATTTTTATGGTTCCTATCTTGGTTTCTCCCTTCTTCTGTTTTGATTTCACATGTCTGCTCCCTATATATTCTTTTATTTATTGTTCATCTTCTTTTCATTTCTATTGTAATAACTAATTATCTTTGTTATAATTAAAATCACACGCTATCTAGTATTCAGTACAAGAATAAAATCCTGTTGAATATAAGGAAAATAGGTCAATGTGTTGGAGTACATTATTGACTGGTATTTACAGTACAATACTACCAGATCAATGCAGATGGACAACGAGTAGCAATTTCACCAGGTAAAATAATAAAAGGGCTATTGTGAAACAGATTTCAAGACTACATAACAAATCATGTCATTTTTTTCAATTACATCCAAACATGATGTTTATCATCCAAATAATTATTTAGAACAAAAGTGTATGAATTCAAAATAACTCTATTGTATAATCAATATTTCCTATGGATGGGCTCCTTGGTAAATCTGGGATTTATCATTAACAAAGTATTCCGAAAGTTTAAACCATTTGTAACTGACGAGAAAGTATCTTTGTGTAAATTTACGACGAAATTGAATATCTCGAGCGACATTTACGTATATGAAACGTTTATATAACTGTATTTTGTGCTTTTAAGATTTTTCCGTCAATGCGCCATCCGATGTGGCCTTTGAAAATCACTTTTCGCAAAATCTGTAAATGGAAAATATTTGTTTCTCTTTGTTCAGTTTGCTGACGCGGATTACATTAAGCACTGGAATACAATCCATTGTGATTCATGACAGTGTATCCAGCGAAGCGTGCATTATTGCCTGTTTCCTTCAATATGACCCGATTTATCTAACCGTATTCAATATATAAAAAGGGGACTTTTAATCAAACAAGATATCTTAATAAAGACATTATCTTGTTTATTGACTAGTCAAATTATGATGTGTCTCATTTATATGTCTTCAAATATATCCAACGACCTCGTGATAAAAGAAAACTAAACGCTGTTGACTCGTTCCAATTTTTAAAAAAAAGTTAACTTACATGGGTAATAATCAGACATGCATGGCCATGTGAATTATTTGCAATGTATTTATCTTCGTATATGAATTGTCTTGAAATCTGTAAACAAAGTATCTAAAATATCTATGATCAGCTTAGGTGCAGGGCGCTTTTACACAATATATGCTTACACCAGCTTGTGCAGAGGAGCAGCCCAGTTTTGTATACCAAGGCATTACAACATTTGTACTTCCCGCAAGTTCCCTCTCAGACCCCCCCCCCCCCCTCCCCCGCCAAATATGCCTTATTTTGTCTTTATAATTTTGAAAATTATATAGGTTCCTGTCATAACTTTCGAAATACTACGGACGAGAAACATTAGGAAAATATAAACTAGATGTTTTCAATTTATCTTTCTGACTAAGCATTTATACTACGATCAATAGAAGTCCAAAATATAGGAATTTTTTGTGTATGCATCTCAACTAAAGTCCTGCCTAAAACTACGTCTGTCCCTCATAGCCGGAAATGCATGTACAATGCTGCTCATGAACATCAATAAATTCAAATTTAAAGGACAAATATCTACTCATAGACTTGTAGATGCCAATTCCGTCTTTGCGTATTGCAGAGTTATCTTCTCTTGTGAGCAGTATTGATTGTTACGTCATTGGTTTGTGTGATAAAATTACGTCGTTTTCTCAAAAATTGATGACGTTACTCTCACAAACAAATGACGTAACAATCTAGACCTGCTCACAAGAGAAGATAACTCTGCAATACGCAAATACGGAATACGTCCTTTGATATCTATGATATCTAAATAATAAATATATAATATACAACATTTATATAGCGCCCTTCATAACTTGTAAAATTACTTTACAACATATGGATAAACATATTAGTTGATCACCATTAAGCAAGAAGATAATCATCTCAATGTGCATAAACCTACAAAACATATGTTACTTACTCCATGGTCAGCTGCAATATACATTTTCCTTTACTGACAATAATATTCATATCATAGAGTAGGTACGGAACAGCTATCGCACAAGTTGCAACAAGGAGATCAATCTTTAATGCAATGTGCATATAAATGAATAAATAAAGGTCGGTATGTATATGACGTCTGTGCAAATAGTATACAATCCAGACGTGAAGAGGTGACATTCACAAGCCAATACAATATATATGTTATTGTTTAACAAATCATAGACATATAGAGGCCCAATCGTCCTTTATGTATATATGAGCTTTAGGCGCAAGCCACCTCATCGGTTACATATTTATGTTTAGGCCATTATACTTGCTCAAGTCCTTACTGTTTCTTGGCATATGCATTTTTTTTTATCTTTTTGTTTTGTGCTAATATACTGTGAAAATGAAAAATTCTTCAAAGTGGGCGGAATGGTAATTTTTTACGCTTTGGCAATATTAATGATATATTTGTGTAGTTTATACTTATGTATATTGGGTGGGCACATGTTTGTGCCAATTTACCCAAAAGACAAAAACGGAAGCATTTTCACTTTACTATAGCATTTTGCTACTGACCTACTTAGTTTATGCTGTCACTGCTTTGCTTCTTTGCTGCACATATATATTCGCATTTGCTTTGCTTGATATTTTGCAGGATTTTCTTCGGGAGGAAATTTCGGTGGTCCTTGGTATTAAATTGTTCTTCGTGATCATTGTAAATACAACTACGAAACGATCGCAGTAAAGAGGAATTCGGGACGCTAACAACCTGGAATAAACAAATTCAATTCGAGATCGTATGCTAACAGTACATTGCTTTGGCACCAGGATCAATTCTGCTTTGGGATGGGTTATATATCTAATAATGGAATTATGCTAATCAAATTGTGTGTTCTGTGTAATATAGATTGTCTTTAGAATATATATGAAAAATAAATCATGTTCTAGATGTGTCAATACTTGTTATCCGTTTTCATTTGTTGCTTTTGAAATTTTGCTTTTAAGGATTTGTGCAATATGAATTTGTATCTAAACCTGTATTACCCGTAATGTTTTCATGTTATACCCTGCATATGATTATAATATTTAATATATACGACATAAGTATCAAGTAATGAAGAGATAACTACTTTCATATTATATACTGCATATGATTCTGGCATGAACAGTTGCTTTATCTTGTATATATGAATAAGTTATCCTACAATTTTATGTTAACATTTTGTATATACGAAATAGATGTATCGTAATGCAGAGATACCTACGTCGAAATTACGAGAAATATATCCTGTCCCTACATTACGAAACTTTTTTCACTATGAGATAACTTACAAATACTCAGATTTGATGTTGAACTCAGTCTCGGGTTACAATGACGAATACGTGTAATGATCATTAAGGTATATTTTGGTTTTTTTCATTACTTTTGTTTAACGTTACATGTACTTTACACGTCGTGTTGCAGATACATTGAAATCTTCTGACATTGATCATTTAATACAGGATAATGTAAATGTTAAAAAAATATATAATTATTTCAAAATAAGATAATTTTTATTTTCATGAATATATTTTTAAAAATATCCAGGTAAACATACCAAACAACACTGACCGAACTTAAACTGCATTCGATATTTATTGAGATTTGGAAATCTTTCATATTTATGTATCATAATACTATATCATACACATTGGTACAGAATTATCGGATATAAAATAGTAGCATCATGCTGTTTTGTTGTCATCGTCATCACTTATTGCTATATATGCTATATTTTAAATAATGCTGTTTACAAAACAAAATTGTTCAGCATACCAGTTTTTACAAATTATATTATCATTCTTTTGTTTTCACTGCCTTCTTTAACACTCATACTTACATTCATATTTACATTCATAATTAACGTATACGGCCTTACATACATACTTGTGTACAACCAAGGTGCCGTCTCTATGTAAATAACCCCGTAATGGGCCGCACTTCCGGAACAAGTCAGCCATGACCGATTAATATGTTCTGTCTTTTCCGAGGTAACATCGTCTCAAATTGTATTTTGTTTCAGCACAAGTACAAATTATGATTTCATCAGGTGCTATTTCACAAAGTAAGAATGACTGACAACTAACCTGTCAGTCTGCTTATTATTCACTAACTAGGTTAAGTGTTTATGAGCACAAAGTTTGCACCGTTAAATGCACATAACTTTGCACAGTACTGTATGTAATACATACACTACAGTATTGCCTCGGTAAGATATCCATACGCACTAAGCTTGCACCGTTTGATTGATTGCTTTGCACAATACTGTATTTAATACATACAATACAGTATTGCTTAAGTTAGATATCCATACGCACTAAGTTTACACCGTTTGATTGATTGCTTTGCACAATACTGTATTTAATACATACAATACAGTATTGCTGCAGTTACATATCCATACGCACTAAGTTTGCACCGTTTGATTTATGGCTTTGCACAATACTGTATGTAATATACACAATAAAGCGTTACATAGAATAGGTTTTATAAGCACAAAATACACCTTTTGAAATTTTCATATATATATAAATATATATTTGCTCAATAGTTATTGCATACAACACATTAAAATGCAGCTTTACTTAGCAAACCTATTATATCATTATATATATGATATAAACATGATATATTATTTGTTTAATAGTAATGTTACATTTTTTTGGTATTTAGTTATTATCAGATATTACATTAACCCATCTAATTGAGGACTTAAACTTAAGTTTATATTTCCATCTGCAAACGCAACACTGGATATTTTAACTATTAGATACATCGTAAAATGCAATACAGACTGTATAAACTGAAAGAATAGTCATCATTGTCCGTCGATTTGCGACGATTCATTAGGAGGATTAAGTGATGACCTTAAACATGTGTTAAGCTATAGCCGTCAATTGAATAACCAGCCTGTAGTTATTTTATTAACATATTGCCCTGCATTTATTACTTGTAATTCGTGAATTCGTGCCAAGTGTTAGTCCAGTTACAGGAGGAATGCCCATTATAAAGGTCTGACAGGCCACCAGCAGAGCGAGCCACCTTCTTGCGTAAAAAAATATCAAGAAAACAAAATAAAAAGTGAAAAACACATCTTTTTAAAATTAAGTTTGTCAATACACATTTTCCGACATTAAGGCAATTTCCTCCATTTTAGACTCATCAGTTGAAAGATGAACAAAAAATAGAATATGTTTAAAACGTACTGAAACCTTTATGTAAATACAGCGAAAAGGGCAAGAAGTCTATAAAGTTGCAAATATTTGCTACAGCAGCTGAATTATTCTTAAGCTTGTATTTTATGTAACAATGCACAAATAGATTCGAGATATAGGGTCACGGCCTTGCTCTGGGTTTGGAAGACCGCCAGTATAATTGAACATTTTTTCAAGTGAAACAGTTACTAGAAATACTGGAAAAGAAATCCATATGTACAATTAATTTATCAGTACAGAAAACCAAACAGAGATAGCATTTACGGCACTTTCATCCATTGAGTATTTATCAGAGACACTTAAGATCAATATAATAATATATTCATATTTCCGCTTTTTCCGAAAGAGTCTTTCCTCTGCAAACCACTATATGAACAGTACCAGCAGAAATGCATGTCATTTCAGTATGAAAGCAAAAATCTCGTGACGTAACACATGTTTTACTTATGACGTCATATATTAATCTTGTTCAATGAGAGTCTTGTCGCTTTGCTTCGGATAACATGAGGAATGACTCTGCGTCAAACGCTCAAATGACTAGTTTATCATTGAGGCCAATTTTAGTAAAATAGGGATGTTCCACTAATATCGATCAAAGGACGACTCACGTACAAAACGAAGTAAATATTTTAATAGTTTAAGAACGAATAAACTAAATCAAACAATTGTTTTATAGTGAAAATTTAGATAAATGGAGGTTTGTTGGGGGTTTTTTCAGGCAGGTATGAACGCAAATCGGGCTTCATGCAATATTGATGTAACCGATTTGCGTTATTACCGACATAAGCAAATTAAGAAAGGTCGTTCAATCCATATATAAAACGCACACGTATACAGTTAAATGAAATACATGAACATAGCATACATACTATGTATTGGTGAAATTTAGAAGATTTCGGAATTGATCGCGATTGTCCAATCCTTTATAGTAACATTCCAGCTTTCCTCACCCACGCTGTTAACAAATCGCAATTGATTCTGTATTCAAGAGCTTGCCCATCATATCATAATGTCCGTGACAAAATAAACAGATTTTGTGAAAAACAGCAGGTGTGTATTCTTACGAAAATCACCATTCGATGCCCTATACTTGACCTCCATTCAAATTAAAAAAAAAAGAAAAGACGAACATTACCTTATGTTGGTTTTTTAGGGGGGGGGGGGGGGGGGGGGGGGGGTAAGGTTGATTTTTTTACTTCCTCAGCAAATGTTTACGGAGGATGCCAGGGTTGAGGAGCGCTGGGATCTTCCCCCTTTCAAATGCATTTTCCTCTCATTGTAGGGCTTTCATTCAACATGCGTCTTTCTTTCACTTTCTTTCTTTCACCATATTTTATAAATTGGATGGAGATACTAAAACATTTAAACCTTACATGAAGTACGAACACTTACTTACATTGATACACACAACACGTACGTACAATACGTTCGAATTAACTTGATTAATTCGAATTAACTTAATTAATAGCATAATATACTGACCAAAACTAGTAATCTATATGTGATCATCAAATCTAATGACCAAAGCTATATGTATATACAGAAATAACTGAAATAAGTATTGTTCTCTATCCTTCACTTGTAATACAAATAAGACGTTGTGACGTCACATTGCCTCATACAAGTATTCATTATTACATTTATCTGGCAAATATGACGTAGTTGGGTGTTTAATTCTATCAAAAGCATTGTGCAAATTCGTCTTACGTAATTTAAGTGCTAGATTGCCTTCCTAAATGAAAGCTTAATGCACCTTATTTTCGCTTACGTATGTGCACCGTCTATTCAGCACCGCTAACATATATGTGTATCAATACAAACTATAATAGTGACTTTGTGATATTAGTCATTTTAGAAGATGTATATGTTCAATGATATACTGCAGTAAACAATGTCAATGAATTATTTTATCTTTTTAAATAACATTAATTAATTAATCACAATCAATATGAGACAATATATGGCTAGGATTCTGTCTTATCATTTCCTTTCTAAAGGAAAAACAAAGTTATTTTTAATAAATCAATTTCTCACCATGCAACATATATATGAAGATTACTGATTACTTTTTTTAAACTATAGACCAAATACAGACGATTCGTGGGTCACAGGGTAAGTTGATATATATAGCAGTGTCCACATGATCACAACTTTATAATAGACAAACATATTCCGTCTTTGCGTATTGCAGAGTTATCTTCTCTTGGGAGCAGGTATTGATTGTTACGTCATTGGTTTGTGTGAGAAAATTACGTCGTTTTCTCAAAAAATGATGACGTTACTCTCACAAACAAGTGAGTAACAATCAATACATGCTCCAAAGAGAAGATAACTCTGCAATACGCAAAGACGGAATACGTCAGCCATAGTTATATATATGTTTCATATGTCTATGATAAATGATAAAATATAAAAAAAAACATCTCCATAGAAACTACTTGTCAAAAATATACTATAACACGTTTTATATATACCACCTGTTTGTATTTACCCACCGCTTGTATTCCGCGGGAAAATTGGCAACGATTACATCTATCAATAGCTGCCATCTATTTATAGCATATTGTCAAATTTTCGTAAACGTTACTTTCTGTAGATAACTTTTGTCTAAAACGTTGTCATGCATAGTCTGTCGTACAATATAATCTGACTTAAGTGTGTGATAAACTTGCCATATATAGCTACATCTTGCTATACTTGCCTTTAACATATATACAAATTAAAAAAAGACATCGTCTGTTTATATTTGTATATAAAAGATGGTCTAACTGACATAAATGTATATGACCACGACCTGTCTGAATCATACAGTCAAATATACCATAGACTCTATCTGTTAACAGCTACAACCTGTCTGAACCATACAGTCAAATATACCGTATACACTATCTGTTAACAGCTACAACTTGTCTGAACCATACAGTCAAATATACCGTATACACTATCTGTTAATAGCTACGACCTGTCTGAATCATACAGTCAAATATACCATAGACACTATATCTGTTAATAGCTACGACCTGTTTGTAATATACGGTCAAATATACCATAGACACTATATGTTAATAGCTACGACATATCTGTAATATACGGTCAAATATACCGTAGACACTATATGTTAATAGCTACGACATGCATGTGATATACAGTCAAATATACCATAGACAATATCTGTCAATAGATACCACATGTCGGTAATTTAAAGTCAATCTAACCATACTGACCAACTGTCATTAATATGAATACTTGTACAATTTATCCCTGTTGGAATATTCGTGAATACGATTTATAGTAACATGTTATGTTTTATATTAAATCATTACAATTAATTGCAGTATGTTACACAATTTTAATTTTGTTTAACGCGTTCTGTACATGTTCAGTCAGAATAATCTAACTTCACAAAAGTGTTAGGTTATTTGTGCTACGACACATTTCTAGCATAATTACGTTCTATCTAGCAACAATTGCAGTTAATTTTTTGAGTGTATGATATGAACCTCATCACGTGGTGTGTATTAACCTTTAAAATGTGACGTCACAATCATAATGTATTGACGTCTTAGCTCAAAGACAGCGATGCTGATGGGTATTCATTGATATGATCAGCATATTGCTTCCCTAAATTGTAATTTATAATTATGTACTCTTTCATTTAGATAGTTATCCTCGTCATACTGCCAGTCTCCCAATAGCAAAATGGCATTATAATGGTGTAAAAATGAAAAGCAAAATATGAAATGAAATGACAGTAAGCTGTAAGTAGATACATGATCATTGTATTAAGAGTAAGTTGTACACTAACCATTTACGTAATATAATTAAATTTAGGTATGATTAGCGGCGGCAGGACCAGTGGATTCAGTCGAGTTGGTTCAGGTATGTCCTCTTCAAGAGGAGTAGCCTTCGGCGATCCTCGTTTAACACATGGTGTAGCTGGTTTGGCAACATACGGGAAAACTCACGGTAAAATTAATTAATATCCATTTCACAAGCTTTAAATGGAATATAGCTTTTTTCTGTAAACAATGTTGTTAAAACAATTGAAATAAATCAAAACAAAGGGCTATAAATAATTAGATCTAACATCCTGAAATTTTCATTTATTGATGTATTTTGATATTTATGTCAATTTAAAATACCAATAGACGTATTCAGTCCTGCCTGTTGTTGTCACTAAGCAAATTCATTCAGCAATTATATCAAGATTGGATATCTAAACTAACGAGCCCTTAATAATTGTCATGAGGTGGAGTAATTGCGCTTTTCCCGTGAAAGCATAACGATTAAAAGATACATATAACATATTGCGAGGAAATATATTCCTTATTATTATGTTGTATATTGAGTGTGGGTGTTGCACAGCGTTATACAACGTACTAATGCTTTATATTATTTTCCTATGTAAATTACAAATCAGCCGTGAATTCATTCACACAGCTAATTTACTTTACTCTAATATGTTGCCGAATCTTGTGAAATTACATCTCTGCTGCTATAGATTCCCTAATTTGTGAAATAACACCTCTATCATAACTGCTTTTGTATTGTAGTCAATTATTCCCTTGGTTTTTAAAATTACAATGTTGTGAAATATTCCCGTCATTTGTAAAATTACCCCGAGGTCATACATTCCCTTTATCTGTAAAATTCCACTAATGCCATATATTCCATTATTTTGTAGCAAAACACTGCTATCATACATTCCTTTCATCTGTAAAATCACATTTTCACGTATAGATTCTCTCTATTAATAAAACAACACTTATGTTATAGATAATCTTAATTTGCATAATTACACTGATGTCATAGATTACCTTAATTTGTAAATTTACTCAGACTGCTATAGATTAGTTTATTATGAACAGTAACTGATCTGAAGTAGTGTATTTTTGTAAAGTATATATGACATGACTGCATAAATTGGAAATTAAATATGTTAAACAAAATCCTGTTATATTATAAAATAAATTTAACAAAATGCATAGTCTTCATAAAAATAAAAAAACAACATTTTTTACTGAGAAACAAAACCAGTAATTGTTAAGATTAAAATATTCGTTCATAAGTGCAAATATTGTTCAATGCATGACGTAACCAGATCCTTTTTATATCTTTTATATCCAAAAGTGTACCACGGTATATGTTTGTAATCTCTATAGTGTATTAGATTATAATCAAAATTGTCCCATGAGTCATGATTGTGTACTTCGCTCTTCGATCATTTTATAATCACCAATGTCCCATTTTACACTTTTTGTTTGGAAAACAATTGTGTACAAAAATGATCGAATGCAAAGTGAATTAAACGAGTGTTTAAAAAAATGTACAACTGTACTGAGTAAATGTATAACTGAACAAAAGTGTATCAATGATGATCACGAAAACGAGCAAAAGCACACACGAATTTGTGATATTGCACACTTTCGAAGGCAAAAGTCATAGAAAGTGGCTGTCAACTTTATGCTACCGTTAAAGAGTCCTCCGTGATATCATAAAACACAAATATTTGAGATGATTGAATTTTTCAATGTTTATGACATTTTCATCGGAAACAGGCATAAGGCATAGAGCAGGCCGTCGACGTTACAGAACCAATAATGGTAAAATAAGCACTTACTTTGGTTCACTTAATGTATCAAACGGTTGGAAATTTTCAAACGTCATCTGTTAAAAATAGATAACAGACCCTTCATTTTTGCTGCCGAATTATAACATTTGTTGTCGTCCCTTTTAATGCACATATCAACACAATTGATGTCAAAAAGTGAACTGATGTCCATGTAAGTGTGACCTCATTTACGTACGCATCGGGAACTAATGTTACAGTTGAGCAGTGAAAAGAAAAGGTGTCTGCCATAAATCAATGAACAAATGTCAGATCAAATTTAAACAAAGAGATAATATAATTTGAAAATGAATTTCAGAATCGTTAGAATAAAATCATGACAATCACTTTCACATCACATATAACTTATCTGAATAAATAGAATCCATTAATTAATGACGAACTATTATGTTATTAAATTATTAATTTTTCTTTAGGACGATACACAAGTCAAAGTTCATCAGGTGAATAAAACAACGTGTTGAGTTTATGTTTGGCGTTGCAAGCTAATTATTTTGCTTTCAGAAACACTTATCAACATCATCTTGATACTATTTCAGGGAGGACTATATTTAAATAGTAAAGTAAAACAATGCATTAGTTTATTTTAAAATAAATATTAATATAAATTGGATTATGCATAACGTATAAAGAATATATATATATAGTCATGTCTCATGTTAAGCCATGTTCCAGATACTGCCAATTCTTTATTCTCCGTGAGATAAACATCTTCGCGAAAACGTGCGAGGTCAGATAATCGAAAATTATCCTAATTAATCTTGCGAAAATTAAATACGTCCCTGTTCAACAAATGACATGTATCCAATATTTATTATTCCTTCATAAATTAAAATCCCAGCAAATATGTCAATAAACGAGGATAGATAAAATAAGAGCTTAGAAAAAATACAGAAATGAGGTTTATACATACTATAATATGTTATGGGGAACAATTTTTTTTATGTTTTAGCAATAATTATGTACAAGATACATGCAGTAACGATTTTCGTTTATGTTAACTTTGACCTGATATAGATTTACACACTGTTTAATGTCAAGAACTTATTTAAATACATAGTTATTTCAGGAAAGATGAACAAAGGATGCACACTTTAAGCTTATATGTTTTTTTCCGGTACCAGCACAACTTTTGTTTCACTTTAGATTTGTTAGTATTCATACTTCTACGGATACTTTTAGTAAACACTGTCTCTATATATGTGCATATATTGAGTGTTACACGCTAAAGCTAAACGCACTCTGCCATAATAGGTATTCCGGACTCAACGAGTCGAGCTGCCCGTTTCAATACATTAGAAATATATCTCTGTCAAAGATTAAGGCAATGCGTAATATATTTCATTCGGTTTATATACATATCAAACTGGTTGAATATCTAATCCGAATTAAGCAAAAAGCATCAGGAAATGCCTCCCTCCTGTAGATACCTATCCTTACCTATCAAAAGATATATCCTCTTTCGGAACAGAACATTCCGTTTATACCATATGCAATTATGATGTATATATAAGACTTTATTCATTTTTGTCTTTCTTTATATTTTATATTGGTACATGGTTTAATTGACAATCCAACTCCATTAACAATAAAGTACTTCTCGCAAAAAATAGGTTTTATTTATAATTATTTGATAAGCGTATGCAAGATTGACTTACCCATAGCAAACTTTTGAATTGTAGTGTTGCATATCGAGATGTTGTGCGTCGATGGTTCTATATATTGTCTTATATCTTTTCTTTCTTAAATAATGATCTGAAATGATTGCTTTAAATTATTCACAAACTGTTCGCGTTTGTTCACGCTTTACCATTTATTTATTTTATGCATATGTTTACTTAACCTCTTGGCGTGTGTTGTTGTTCAGGATGTCATTCCGTCTTGTTTAATGTATTTGATATTTTCTCATGATATCGTTCAGTCTTTTATGGCGCCTCTTAAATTCGTAATGTTGTTCGCATTGATCTTGAATACCTAGTCTGCTGGATAACCGAACTACTCGGTCATAAAGCGGACGTAAAACCTATCAATCAATCGATCTTGAATTCCAATGACATCCTGACTTTGTTTAACTTTTGACTTAAGTTGAAACCCACAAAGTATGTGTTTGATCACATAGAACACTCCTTCATGACCCCTTGTTCATATTGACATGCGTATTAACGGTTATAAAGGTAAGTATCCTTTGCCATTTTCGAAGAATAGATCAGAAATTTCTTTATCTTTAATTTTAGTTATTTTTGTTAAGTATGATTTCATTATGATAATTTTGCTTCACAATGCAATTTGTTGATTGAAAATATAGTTCAATGTTGTATCAATGGAATACAAAGAGAAAAGAAATTTCTTGGTGAAATCGGATAATTCACTTATTGCTAAAATGAACAGATGTACACATGCTTTGTCAAAACTCTATTTGTTTTATCTATGTGTATTGCTCATACATCGATACTTTGCCTACACTTTCTGGTACGTTTTTTTCTAATATCAAGCCTGATCGATAAAAAACTATAAAAACAAAAAACAAAAAACAAATACTCACTCAGATCTGATGACTATCAACTATAAATGAAATGACTATAAGACATTCTGATCAATCGAATGTTACTTGGTTGCGTATTCGCCAGAGGCTCGCTTAAATGAAAAATTCTTCAGACTCATTTCATCAATCTCATATGAAATTTAAACTCATGTATACTTATATATTTATATATACATCATTGCCTGTATTGGATTTTGTTTTATACTAAATGACTTGGAAAGTACCACGAGTTCATAAACACGTTTGTTCTGCCTTTGTTAACGACTAACATAGACATCCACAGCCTGCACGAGTTATGTCCCTTTAACTGAACTAGCATCTATGGAATCTTTAATATTGCCGTATGAATGTGTTATCTCCATGTTATAAAGCAGCTTACGATGGCTAATTTTAGGCAGTATTACATTTCGTCTTATAAGGAAAATAATAAATACTGTAAAGGACATCGTTAAATAGTTCCAAAAATATTTCTGTCCTGCCATGAATAACGCCATGGAACTCTTCAAATGAAGTTTAAAAAAACTAGCTTCCAGTTTTGCCCATTTATCATTGTTATACGATATGTCTATTGGTCACGGAAACCCTCATATACGTCAATATATCAGCCAATCAGGTACGCTGAAATAAGGATAAGGTTAATTAGAATAAAGTTACCACTAACATAGAAAAAAACACCGTTGTGTGACATTATGGTAAATGGTTATTCAATGAAAATGCTATTTTTTCACTATGTTCCGTGTGATTGTCCTGGTTGTCGATGATCATATTTAAGACACATTGTTTTTTGTTATTCCCAGGTCCCATTTTCGCACGTGCTGGAGGTATGTATACATAATGCTAACAGTGCATTTCTATTTCTATAATCAATAAAATAATTAATAAGTACATCACTTTGAAAGTATCACGAATTTATACTTCCCGTTACAATCATCGCTTTTAGTCTGTAGAATTTCTGTCTTTTTACCCCCTGAATATTCTGCATGGAATCTTCATTATTGCCTTATGAATCGCTTGTATGTGTGTTGTTTAGACATTTGTTTAGTCTGTCTACCAACTATTTTATAATGATGCTAAAATATATTATCTTAACCAATCAGAAACGTTGTTATGATGTTAAATATCACAAAAGTACCACTAACATTAACTAATTATGTGAAAACATTATTAACATATTTCGAAGGCATCTTCCTCAATATTTTGTGTGTGTTTCTTTTGGCCATAGTGACTACATATACGACAAATTAATCATTATTCTATCTTAACGTTTAGGTCACATGCAGCAAGGTGTTGCAGGTGTTGCGGGTATTGCAGGTATGACAGGTATGTAAATAGCATTCGATTACTGTGCATAAATATGCTCCGAGATATCTCGATATCATTAATTTCGGGTTACTGATTCTGGTACTTCGATAACATGTATGTTATGGGATACATAATCACCCTGGATCTAATTAAATGGTCTAAAAACACAACGAATTGTGCTCAACCTTGTTTGAATATTCCGATTCAATGCATGGCATACATGAAAATCGTATCTGCAATCGACATATGAATGTTTAGAACTGCATGATTTGATGCATATTTTAGAATATATAAACAAATTACGCAAGAACATATCATGCAAATTTGCATGCTAACTACTTGCAATCATGCACATGTTTTATATGCACATGCCTAGACATAAACCTCAAAATTAATTACAACATTTTATTGAGTCATTTGTATTCCGTCTTTGCGTATTGCAGAGTTATCTTCTCTTGTGAGCAGGTATTGATTGTTACGTCACTTGCTTGTGAGAGTAATGTCATCAATTTTTGAAAAAACGACGTAATTTTCTCACATAAACCAATGACGTAACAATCAATACCTGCTCACAAGAGAAGATAACTCTGCAATACGCAAAGACGGAATACCAGCTACGAAGTAAATCTGTGCAGCAATTTTGTACAGCTAATCAGTTAATAGATTTGGAAAAAATATCTTATCCCTCTTTTTCCTTTGAAACAGGTGGAGCGGCAGGCGGTTCAATCGGAGCTATGAGTAAGTAATTGAAAGTAACGAAACGGGTGAAAATGCTTAACGTAAATAAGCGTGTGTTTCTCTACCTTTTTGAAAGAATAGATTTTTTTTGTATTACATAATTTGGGATGGATATGCAAGCAATATCGATAATTTTCTTAACTGTTTTGGTCAATGAACATTGATGTCATTCTGGTTAAAATATAGGTTTTAAATTTCTCAACAAACTAATATATATATAATAGTATTTAAGTAATAAATACACATCAAGAAAATCAGGAGGGCACATTAAAATGGTACATAAGAATAAAATATGGATTACGCTTGGTTACTTTTGAATTGTTTGCTAATTCTTGTTAAAAGATCTAGGGGAAGTAACTCTTACATCACTTCCAGCCATAATATATAAAGTAGCATACATCCTTAATAAATACTTATCTCACTACTTTGTTAAAATGTATCTTATTTTCTTTAGTTTCAGACCTTCAATCTGGTGAGTAAAATTCATTTTCGTTTGGTGAAAACATTAAACAGCTTGAAACCTGGAATGCATTCACAATCTGTTTTATGAAACTATAAATGCAAAATGTTTATAGCAGTTACGATTAATGGCGAATATTCACAATATTTGCAATTAGTTTTGTGGATAATATAATTTTCACATTTTAAATAAAATTTTGTTTTCCGTTTATAAAGAAATCAAGGGATGAGAACGTTTTGCAGTTGATCAGCAATTTTTTGTGTCATAACTTCTGTTATTTACGAGCAATAATTACAAAGTGGCTTGTTATTGATGCATACTATGTCGTTACTGTTAAATGTAGCATAATCCTGGAAAAGTCTCACATAAACCTTGTACTATTAAAAACTCCCCATATATGGTATGCCATAAAAGTTGATTGAGTCGGTTGTTTCATCGACGTAATTTTAAAACAGATAAGCCTCTCAATTTAAACAACGCACGCCTTATCAATGGTCTGTCGCTTGGTACATGTAGTAAAGCTGGTGATATTCGCAATTGAAGTCTAACCATAAGCAAACATGTCTCAATTAACTTCATTTTGATGTTTTATATGTTCATTCAATTTTGCTTCCCCTTGTGATTTTTGAGGGGATTCGTTGCTTTATACCGGGAATTGTTCGCCCAGTCAAATTGTTCGCCCGTCGGCAGTAATTTCATTTTCGCCCAACATTAAATTTGCCCTTCTCATTTAACTACTAAAGGTAGCCAGCACTATGGGATCATTCTTTATTATCATGCAAGATGGGTTAACGTTCAAACACAAGGGTCGTCGGGTTCATTTCTGATTGTACATATGTAAGTAACGCAGACTGTTCTAAAAGGAAAACATTATTAATTCAAGACTTGAAAAAAACTTTCTCGAAATTTTTTGTTGATGTTCAGAACAATTCATAATAAATATTTATTTATTTTTTCAACAGGGATGCGTAGCAATGCCGGACATCAAGGTGGGTTTGCACAGGGAGCAGGAGGTGTGTATGCTATAATTATATTATATAATGTTATTTCATTTTATATAAGAGTAGTGCAAATTTAACAACAATATCAACAACAATAACAAAAATAGTAGCAACAACAACAAACAATTGTAAAGCTATAAACGTAAATCATAACTTTCTTCCAGTGTACCGCTTCGTATATTTCTAATACTGCGCAAATTTATAATGACGATTTTTTTTTATTATTTTTTTTTTCTCTGTTGCGTTTATTGCGATAATACCAATCAGTCAATGTGCCAGTCTGCTAAAACTCTTCGATACATCGATAAAACTTGCCATGTTCGTTGTAAAAGTGAATGTAATATTAAACTCAAATATCTCCAACCCCCTGCAAAATGCCGTTATTCAATAACTGTTAAGATAATCTTAGGTAAAAGAAGTCCCGATCGGACGTGAAAAAGTATGGGGTCACCTGTCCGACCACGTTGGTTTTCAACGGGTACTCCTGATTTCTCCCTCAATAAGTCTCCCGCGCGCTAAATTCCGGGCATACACGAGTGATTAATATGAATAAAAAAAAGATTTAAAAGAAACATCAGAAATACCATTATATTGAAACTGTTACATAATAATTGGCTCTATATAAAGATGATATTCAAAACACATTTTAAAAGTTATACTTTTTTATTGTATTACTTGATATTGGTAAAATGAATAAATTGCCATTCATTGTTAAAAGTACAACAATCAAGATTCCTTATGCCAGCGAGTAAGTATTTAGTGTGAAACTGTAGTAAACCTGTATCCTGTATGATGTTAGTATGCACGTACTAAAATTATGTATATTCAGTGTACGAAGAAAATCTTCATTATATATATATGTAGTTCCTTTGCACGTTAATATACAAAGTATTTGTGAATTATCGTGTTGGTAAAATGAGTGTGTCATGCAAATATGTTGATATCACAGGTTCCGTCCAGTACCTGTAGTTTTTGTCTTGTCTTGACAGAGGATCTTGTCGTATTAGTAGTTCCATAATGTCTGTCAAATGTCATTTAATAACGAATTGTCAATATTGTACTACTCATAAACATATATCTAAATATAGTAACAATTTGGTCACCTTGTGTTATATAACAGAAAAAGAACAAAAAGTTTGGGTTTTTTTCTGATAATATATATATATATATATATATATATATATATATACTATATGTATAAAGTTTGATACATTGATAATTTAAACAACCGAAATATTTACAAAATTGAGAAAAAATATACTTTCGAATTCACAATAACAATTACCATACAAAATAGAAATGTAATATGCATATACTGTCTGATATGTTTATTATCTATTTTTCTTTCATAATATCCTTTTCGCATGCCTTTGATTTGTAAAGATATATTTTATCGATGTTTTTAGCGAATTTGTTCAGATTCTGCGACTTTGCAAATGTAACATATATATCCGTTACTTGGTTTGCAATGCATTATATTATCATTTATATAAGCGATGACATACCGATAAAAAAAAAAACAGCTATTTAGTTTGATATCAATAAAAACACTCTCAGAAATCTGTGGAGGACTCATTATCGATACGATAAGACGAGGAATATAATTTTCAAGAAAGTTAATGTATGTCCATTGCATAAGAATTATTGACAAACATTTTAAACTTTAAAATTATTTATTATCTTTACTTACTAGAAGCAATTATATCAAATATTTAGCAAAGCACTGGGATGCATAAAGCAAAGCTAGCTAATCGCGATTATAACGCAAACGATTAAATTCAAGTTTTGATAAGTTCCTTAAAGTCATTAAACCTTTAGTTTGACTTTATTTTTGTCTACATATAATTTTAGTTACTTCTTTGTATATAAGTTTGAGTTCTTGCGTTAACCTATCATAGCATAACGCAGATATTTAATAGTTTTGTCTAAAATAATTGATAGTCGTAAACACAATGACATTTCCCTATTATGAAGTGTCCCGACGCAGACAGTATCTACCAAGGAGTAAGTATACATGTCATGGAAATGTATCATGAAATATATTTTATAGTTAGTTTGCACATCTGAAACAAATAGTATACCAACGTTTGTAAAACAAGTACACAACCTTTACCATTCACACCGACGAGCTTGGATATATTTAGTTACTTTTTTACATTAAAAAAGTGTCTGTTTTTATTGTCAATGACATCATACAACCTCGCAAAAACAAACTCAAAAAAAGGTGTGTTCGTTGTGTTTCTACACAGTGTGATACAGTAATTGTCAGAAAGTGTTTTAATAACGGTAACATTGATCACACATTGTAATACGTAATCGTCAAAATGAAACGGTTTCTTTGTTCATTGAACAAAAATCCTATATTACTTCTCACGCCAATATAAATGAAAAGAATCGATTTAGCAACGACAGACTGTCTTCGCAAGGGAGGCTGACCTAATGCTACGTAGCAAATTCATCTTTGGTTATACACTCAACACAATTAATGGGGTAACTGTATTTATGGAAACCAAAAGTAACATTCTCTAGTGTTTAGCCTGCAGTGGGATAAGAATCCTCAAGACTAGGTGTAACTAGATGTACCATTTCTAGTTAGGTTATATGACCTTAGGTGGGTAATTAACAGAGCCACTGCAAGTAAATGACATTGATGAATACAAACTCATATTTATGTTACACAATGACGCATATAGTAAAATATACAAATATCATAAACTTCATACCTTCATGGATTTGAGAAATTAAAAAGAATATGTAAATACATGTATGTACGCACCGTAAAATTATAACCATGTAGATATAGTTGTAGTTTAGAAATATATTACACAAATATTTATTAGTAGATATTTCGTCTTTACGTATTGTAGAGTTATCTTCTCTTGAGATCAGGTATTGATTGTCGTCATTGGTTTGTGTGAGAAAATTACATCGTTTTCTCAAAAATTGATGACGTTACTCTCACAAACAAATGGCGTAGCAAGCAATACCTGCTCTCAAGAGAAGATAACTGCCATACGCAAAGACGGAATATGAGATAAATGATATGTTTATGAAGAAATATCATTTTCATGTTTATGTTTTAGTACAATTTTTGCAAACTGTAACTTGTATAGGCACAACGTAACATTAAGCTTTTGTATATAATTTTCACTTTATTTTTAATAAAACCAGCAAGTTATTACATTTAAAAAAGAAGCAATGGTTTGTAATGAGGGTTGACAAAAGCATCATAACAAAAAGTTATATCGGCCATAAAATGAAAGAAAACGACATATAATTGATACTTTTGGTCAAATTTATTCAACAGCAGTGCACCGCTTATGCCTTGAGCATAGGGAAACGTTGAGTTTCCAACTTCTTGACACAAGAATTAGTATTTCCTTGTGTTTTATTGATTTATTTATGACAAGGGCGCAAAAAGCTTAAATGTATATGTAAAGTCAGTCAGTGAAGAAAGAGAAATAAGATATTACGACCGACTTCAACACTAGCAGTTTTCACCCTTCACTGAAGAGCCACGTGAAGGACGTAAGCTGCTAGTTTTAAGTCAGCCGTTATACCGTATTATATATATATATATAATATTATAAATCAGAAAAATCATCCTTACGGACGAAGAAATATAGGATAAAAGAAAGAATAATCAACAACGAGTCTTTAGTATTTTCATCTCTTCTAGGAGATTATTCAGACGGGTTATTTGAAGTATATGTTGTGACGTCATAAACTATGACGTCACATAATAGTTCGCTATATAGTATATATTATTAGTTGCACAGTTTGTTAGTGACCTAATACGGAAAAAAATATTGGGTCTAAAAGAAACTTGTATCGGGCGAGGCCGTATTAGGTCACTAACAAACTGTGTAACGAATTTAACCCGTCTAAGGCCGTTTGGATAAAAAAAACTGTTAACATTCTTGTTAACATTTCATCGGCTGTCGTCTGCACAAACCGCTTGGTCGCCATCATGTTACAAGTTGACTCTTATGGGCAAAGAACGATAACTCTTTCGTACTCACCTAATGAATATACTGGATATCATGTGACGTCGTTTTAACCAATAGGACTACAGGATTTTTGCCTGAGGCGGGATAAATATATATATACATATTACAAGGTGGCGATATGCATTCAAATGTGCTTTCGTTGTTAAATCTTCGGTATAATTACGAATTTGGCATAACTTTTGTAGGTGTAGTTTCGGACGGGCAGGGTAAGATTTTAATATAAATGTTCTATATACGATACACATATATGCATATGCTTTGTATATTTATGTCTCCTATGTGTATATATTATCTATCTGCACATCTGGGATTTGCTGTTCAATCCTTCGCTATTATTCGTATTTACAAAATAATTATATTATCAATGTGTGTGTGCATGTTTCTCTGTATCCACTGTTCACCAATGTGCCATTGGCATTACTTTGTGTGGATATTTTAAAGATCGGTTGCACTTGCAACACTTTTAAAACGTTACTCAAACATTGACCAATAACCCACAATAACCAATGGTCTCAACACATATGCCTTATATACATGTATTTTACTTATGGAATGTAACATAATGCAATTAACATTAGCAGCTCATGATTTTGCATGATTTTGTTTTCTTCCACCTTTCTTTGGTTGTGTCTTGTTTAAGACGGAGGAAAAAAACATATTTTAAAACCCGGGGTGAAGACGGAGGAAAAAAACATATTTTAAAACCCGGGGTGTTTTTTTGTTGGGTTTTTTTTTGAGGGGGGGAGGGGGGGGGGGGCTGATGTTTCAAAATAACACATTGTGACGTCGTTAAAAGTTATTGGCGGTAACCATACGCCACAACACGTGTTTCTGTTTACAAGCTGCCATTGTCATAATAGGATGGAAGAAAAAATATCATAACCGGCCTTGCTTGTTTAGCCGAAAAATTGCAAACCCTCGGGGATATTATGTTAACGTCTAACCCTCGAAGCACAGGGTTAGAGAACCAAATAATGTCCCGAAGGGTTGAAGATTTCTCTGTTACACACTAAAGGGAAGGGATGATTGAATTCATCAACATAATATTAATTACAATGTTGAATACATGGTATGTATACACATTAAGTGAATTTACTAACACTGTATATCATCTTCAAAACCCAGAGGCATGTAATTACACGACACGATAAAGGTTTTTTTCCTGTGTGTGTTTTCTCAAACAGGTGGAACTTTAAAACCAAAACTGCTTTTATTTTTAAAAATGACTGGGAAAAAACAAATACCCGAATTTTTCAGAACTTTCTTAAAACACATGTGGCTTTGAACAACGTGATTAACGATTACGATCATGTTGAATAAGCATTCAATATACCGGAGAATATTTTCTATCGTTTAATCTTCGCCCAGCAGTATGAACATAAAGAAAATTATGAGGAACCCTAACACAGTATTTCACTTTAAATAGCGAAATAACCGCGAAAATGGATATTATGATAACGATTGAAGGGCGAATATTTCCATAGGCGGAATTTCCATACATACATTATTTTATCAATTTTTTTGACACGTTAATAATAATATCGTTTGTAACTAATACTGTTTATATCACAGAAAGTTGATAATTGAGAACACTGACGTACTGAAGTCGGAGAAATGCTTTGTGAGATCTGGAAGGTCTCTGGCAAAATTGACCACTAAAATGATTGACCGTGGACAAAAATACCTTAACAGTTTCTCGTAATTCTGTTGACAGAAATGAAATCTAGAACTACTTAATCCAAACTCATACTTATTAATTATTCAAAGCACAACTTTGAACATTTTTATTTTTTTTCCTTTCAACTCTTAACTATATATTCAACATGTTAACAATACAAATGCCTTATTACAATACAAATGTCCCATGAATTTACCGTTTATATATATGTAGATATATAATTATATTTTTGCATACGTCAATAAACAAAGTAGCTAAAAAAGGCAAAACTTTTTTTTTTTTTTTTTGTTTTTCAAATATCTCAACGTTCCGTCGTTCCGTTATTGACATTGAATGTGTATGTAGATTTCGCATTCACACTGAATTGAAATTATAAGATTGATATTCTTTTTGTACTCGTTTTATATTAATTTCTTTGGTATTTTATTACTTTTTCCGCATTTTTATAACAAATAAACATTTTGATGTAATCCTTCAATAACATATAATAAATATTTTGATTGTTTACAGTGCTTCAACAGCTGAATCGCCAGCCAATGACTGCTAAACATATTTATGGTAAGTTTAACTGTTCATTGCTATGTTATATTGATATAATTTAATCTTGCTTGAAACAAGCGTGGTCATTGTTCATTGGCTTACAAATTTATGTTATCAGTCCATAACGTAAAAAATGACGTTGCCGTTTGTAACGTCGCTTTTGATTGGCTGATACTGCAGCGCAATAATTTCTAAGAGAAAAAAAGACCATCAATAAAAGTGGATTTCCACAGGGATTGTGTATAGTAGATTAAATTATAAGGATTAACTTGAATATATTTTTCATGTTATAGAGCTATAACACACAAAAAACGGAGTGTACTCTCATCATAAACCGCTTCGCGGGTTATTTAGAGTACACTCCGGTTTTTTGTGTTATATCTCCATAACATGAAAAATATATTCAAGTTAATCCTTAATTGAAGCCCGTTTTTGCTACTTCAGGGCGTGTATTTAATAAACTTTTTATGAAACCGTTCTCATAATCAAGCATGAATATAATTCCTTAACCTAATATCTTGTTTCTGTTATAAATTATTAAGATACTCTTCTTTTATCAATAATTTGGGAAGAATTTGAAGTGATTTAAAGCAAAACACTTTTTGTAATGTTTACATTTAACTCTTTGGTCGTTTGACATTGAAGCAATTTACAAGAAAGTTGGTTTGAGCACAAAATCCATGTTTGAGCATGAACATGAGTTCATGATAACGGGTAAAGGTTATACTTAGATGTCCATTCTGTATTTGGTCGCTCTTTTCATAAGATTTAAAACATTTTTTTTTCTTTTTCTCTGCCGACGTCTGGAACCAATTTTGTCCTTTAACTTTGGTGAATGAGTATTTTTTTTCTGGTTTTCTAGTTATTTATAAAAATCAATATACGATAAATAATAGCAGAACCATTACAAGCTATCTACCTGTTCTCTATCTATGTGTGATTTTCTTATATCATTATTCTCCCTTTTTTGCAGGGAAAGTAACCAACAAATAATAAGCATCTTTGTAAGTATGACAAGGCAAGTCTACGGTGTCATTCAACATATGTGTGACATAATTGAATTAATAAATTAAATGTAGAATATTTATGAAAAAATATTCGATATAGTCACTACTGAATATATGCATACTTAACTATATTTATGCATTTTTGGTTTTCTTAATTATAATAATTCTAAACATGACTTTAACTCAAATATCATTGTCATTCATACATTGTATGTCATCCTGATAACAGTCTAGCAGTTTCGTTAGGGAAATGTTTCTTTCAGATGATCCGATCGGGCGTCACACCTGTCTTACCTGTAAACTAGTACTCCTAACAGTGGCACTGAAAACAAAATGATAATTGCATTAATCAAAAAGGTGTTCAATACGCTTTGTACTTACAGGTATTCATCATGGAGAATGGCGATTAATTTTTGAAAATTAACGAAGACTTCATTATTCTGCACAATTTTTTTGAAAACAGATTTCGTTTGAATTTCGAGGAATTTGTATTTGATGGTAGCGTTTGTTCATTATCATCTTCGGGCGTCGAAAATAAAACACAGTTTACTTTTTTATAATTATCTGTTTTCGTTTTGTATCTACTTTCACTGCATCGTGTAACGACCTTTATCTCGCGCACTGAAACATACTATGGGTAACTCATATGTGCGGAAGAGCAATACATTGATTGTTTGTGTTACTTACTCGAAATTTCAATAAAACATCTCAAAATATCGGACAATTATCTCGAAATGTCGAGTTGTTATTTCGAAATTTCGAGCGAACATCTTAAAATGTCGATGTATTAGGTCGACATTTTGAGTTAGTATCATGAAATTTAAAGGACCATGGAGTTACACGAAAAAACGATATTCGTATTTTTACACTTGACTCTTATGCTCTTCCTTACATATAACGTCTCTGATAGAGGAGAGTTTAGATTTTCAAAATTCAAATAGCATGTTAATGTCCATAGCGAACTAAAAAAGATGATATGCATTTTGTTTTTAAATAATCATGGAGGGGGCCGCGGTGACCAATTGGTTAAGGCGTCTGACATCCTGCTACCACTAGCCCTCCACCACTGGTTCGCGGGTTCGAGGCCTACATGGGGCAGTCGCCGTCGGTCGGTGGTTTTTCTCCGGGAACTCCGGCTTTCCTCCATCACTAAAACCTGGCACGTCCTTAAATGACCATAGCTGTTGATAGGACGTAAAACACAAACAAACCAAACCAAAATAAGCATGGTCGTATATAAAACCGTCCTGTTTAAACATACGACAGCGCATCTTTGAATTAACTTGATCGGAACAGTGTTACATCCTATCAATATTATGAAAGAGATGAACTTCAATCCTTATATTTACGTTCAAAACAGTAAAGACAATAATTTATCGTTCTTTGTGGTCTCGTGTTGATCAAACTTCATTTAAGCAAACTGGGTTTTTTTCTCCAAAAACAGCCACATGTGGGAGCCACGATTCTGCTGTCAACACAACTGTTATAGTTGACTTGAACATTATAGTCACTATTTTTCTACTTACAATGACACAAGGCTAAAGAGAAATAAAATGTACTTTTTATGACACATAATCTAAATACTGTCTTTCACCAATAGACTGACTGAACTTTTCACAACATGGGTAAATGTACAGTTATGTAGTGGTCGTGAATGAATTTGCATCAAGAATGGTCTGCTTAACGGCACGTTCAGATCAATATATATATACTGCCGCATATCAATGAGGTACACTAAAGACTACACGAAAAACATAACTTTCCGTAATGATATACATGTACCCAACTTTTAAGATATAGACTAAACGCAAATATGTAGACTACCGTAAATGTTATGACTACTGTAAAGATGTAGACAACACCAGAAAATTTAAACTAACGCAAAGATATTTATGTGGTCTCCAACTAATACTTTTGACAGATCGCATCGCAGCTAGTTTTGCTTCTTGTAATTGCTAATCGTAAACCAACAAAACACATTGTTTCCAATTGTTTGTCATTTTTTATTAAAATGACGGAGTTGAAATGATATAACATATATACAACAAGAAACGTGAATAGTGATTACTAGCTCGCAATTCACCAAAAGGTTGAGCATAACAACAGCACAGCCCCAGCCAGATACAGTTCAAATAATAAGACAGACAATAATAATCATCGACTAAATGGTGTAAACCAAATATATATAACACGCTAAGATAAAGAAGATCGAATATTGATCAGTCTTATGTTGGAGAGCAGGCTACCTAGCCCTAACTCCCTTTAATCTTTTTTTTCTATTTATGTAGGAAGGGAGAGGTAGTTTTACCTTAAGTATCGAGTGATACAGCTCTGACCAACTGGAGGTGTTGTCTCACCACTGACCGTGTCAATAATTTAGATGGCAGAAAGATTAAGAAACGAATGAAACAATATTCAAATATATCGTCACTTCTGAAGGTATCTGGCATTGACTGTTACATATATCATGAATCATGACTTAACACACACAAAAGGTAAATAAAATAATTTATTCTAAATTAAACAAATCTGTACTGTACAACACAATTTTATATACTTTAAGGTTATGGAAACTGAAATTGTATCCAGAGGTGGTGTATACATCTAATATATATATAGTACAATGAAAAGAGGGGTTGGATGGTGGGCGTGCCTTGATCGAAAAGCGTGGGCGTTTTGTTTTGATAAGATATTTAGAAGGCTTATTAGATGTAACCACATGAATGTATTTATCTATAATAAATCGTATAGACTACCCCAGATATATGTATATAATAAAGATATAGACTACAGTAAAGATATAGATTACAGTAAAGATATAGACTACAGTAAAGATATAGACTGCAGTAAAGATATAGAATACCGTAAAGATATAGACCGCAGTAAAGATATAAACTACAGTAAAGATATAGACTACATTAAAGATATAGACTAGAGTAAAGATATAGAATACAGTAAAGATATAGACTACAGTAAAGATATAGACTACAGTAAAGATATAGACTACAGTAAAGATGAAGACTGCAGTAAAGATATAGACCGCAGTAAAGATATAGACTACATTAAAAATATAGACTACAGTAAAGATATACACTACAGTAAAGATATAGACTACAGTAAATATCTTTACTGTAGTCTATGTCTTTACTGTAGTCTATATATACACTACCGTAAAGATATAGACTACAGGAAAGATATAGACTACAGTAAATATCTTTACTGTAGTCTTTATCTTTACTGTAGTCTTTATCTTTACTGTAGTCTTTATCTTTACTGTAGTCTTTATCTTTACTGTAGTCTTTATCTTTACTGTAGTCTTTATCTTTACTGTAGTCTTTATCTTTACTGTAAATATAAAGACTACAGTAAAGATATTTACTGTAGTCTATATCTCTACTGTAGTCTAGTAGTCTATGTCTTTACTGTAGTCTATATATACACTACCGTAAAGATATAGACTACAGGAAAGATATAGACTACAGTAACATTAAAAATATAGACTACAGTAATGATATAGACTACAGTAAAGATATAGACTACAGTAGAGATATAGACTGCAGTAAAGATATACACTACAGTAAAGATATAGACTACAGTAAAGATATAGACTACAGTAAAGATATAGACTACAGTAAAGATATAGACTACAGTAAAGATATAGACTGAAGTAAAGATATAGACTGAAGTAAAGATATAGACTACAGTAAAGATAATGACTACAGAAAAGATATACACTACAGTAAAGATATAGACTGGAGTAAAGATATAGACTACAGTAAAGATATAGACTACAGTAAAGATATAGACTACAGTAAAGATATAGACCACAGTAAAGATATAGACTACAGTAAAGATATAGACTACAGTAAAGATATAGACTACAGTAAAGATATAGACTACAGTAAAGATATAGACTACAGTAAAGATATAGACTACAGTAAAGATATAGACTACAGTAAAGATATAGACTACAGTAAAGATATAGACTACAGTAAAGATATAGACTACAGTAAAGATATAGACTACAGTAAAGATATAGACTACAGTAAAGATATAGACTACAGTAAAGATATAGACTACAGTAAAGATATAGACTACAGTAAAGATATAGACTACAGTAAAGATATAGACTACAGTAAAGATATAGACTACAGTAAAGATATAGACTACAGTAAAGATATAGACTACAGTAAAGATATAGACTACAGTAAAGATATAGACTACAGTAAAGATATAGACTACAGTAAAGATATAGACTACAGTAAAGATATAGACTACAGTAAAGATATAGACTACAGTAAAGATATAGACTACAGTAAAGATATAGACTACAGTAAAGATATAGACTACAGTAAAGATATAGACTACAGTAAAGATATAGACTACAGTAAAGATATAGACTACAGTAAAGATATAGACTACAGTAAAGATATAGACTACAGTAAAGATATAGACTACAGTAAAGATATAGACTACAGTAAAGATATAGACTACAGTAAAGATATAGACTACAGTAAAGATATAGACTACAGTAAAGATATAGACTACAGTAAAGATATAGACAACAGTAAAGATATAGAATACAGTAAAGATATAGACAACAGTAAATATATAGGCTACAGGAAAGATATAGACTACAGTAAAGATATAGACTAGATTAAAGATATAGACTAGATTAAAGATATAGACTAAGACTACAGTAAATATATAGACTACAGTAAAGATATAGACTACAGTAAAGACATAGACTAAGTAAAGATATAGACTACTGTAAAGATATAGACTACTGTAAACATATAGACTACCGTAAAGATATAGACTACAGTAAAGATATAGACTNATCAGCCATCTGTACAATGTTGTTTGATTTCCCACCACACACGTAGATGTTACCCTCCCTGTCCAGGTCCATTCCTCTAGCTCCCCTCACGACACCGACCTTCATCACATCCGTACGACGTTTGTCAG
>NW_018406654.1:408781-409213 GCF_002113885.1 Mizuhopecten yessoensis
TTATAGACTACAGTAAAGATATAGACTACAGTAATGATATAGACTGAAGTAAAGATATACACTACAGTAAAGATCAAGACTACAGTAAAGATATTGACCACAGTAAAGATATAGACTACAGAAAAGATATAGGCTACAGTAAAGATATAGACAACAGTAATGATATAGACTGAAGTAAAGATATAGACTACAGTGAAGATATAGACCACAGTAAAGATATAGACTACAGAAAAGATATAGGCTACAGTAAAGATATAGACAACAGTAATGATATAGACTGAAGTAAAGATATAGACTACAGTAAAGATATATACTACCGTACAGATATAGACTACAGTAAAGATATAGAAAACAGTAAAGATATAGACTACAGTAAAGATATAGACCACAGTAATGATATAGACTGAAGTAAAGATATACACTACAGTAAAG
>NW_018406654.1:409563-410077 GCF_002113885.1 Mizuhopecten yessoensis
CAGACTACAGTAAAGATATAGACTACAGTAAATATATAGACTATAGTAAAGATATAGACTACAGAAAAGATAAAGACTACAGTCAAGATATAGACTACAGTAAAGATATAGACTACAGTAAAGATATAGACTACAGTAAAAACATAGACTACAGTAAAGATAAAGACTACAGTAAAGATATAGACTACAGTAAATATATAGACTATAGTAAAGATATAGACTACAGTAAAGATAAAGACTACAGTCAAGATATAGACTACATTAAAGATATAGACTACAGTAAAGATATAGACTGAAGTAAAGATATATACTTCAGTAAAGATATACACTACAGTAAAGATATAGACTACAGAAAAGATATAGACTACAGTAAAGATATAGACTACAGTAAAGATATAGACTACAGTAAAGATATAGACTACCGTAAAGATATATACTACAGTAAAGATATAGACTGAAGTAAAGATATAGACTTCAGTAAAGATATAGACTACAGTAAAGATATAGACTACAG
>NW_018406654.1:411782-411857 GCF_002113885.1 Mizuhopecten yessoensis
CTATAGTTTACAGTAAAATTATAGACTACTGTAAAGATATAGACTACAGTAAAGATATAGACTGCAGTAAAGATA
>NW_018406654.1:413074-413182 GCF_002113885.1 Mizuhopecten yessoensis
TAGACTACAGTAAAGATATAGACTACAGTAAATATATAGACAACAGTAAAGATATAGACTACAGTAAAGATATAGACTACAGTAAAGATATAGACTACAGTAAAGATA
>NW_018406654.1:413338-413543 GCF_002113885.1 Mizuhopecten yessoensis
ACTACAGTAAAGATATAGACTACAGTAAAGATATAGACTACAGTAAAGATATAGACTACAGTAAAGATATAGACTACAGTAAAGATAAAGACTACAGTAAAGATATAGACTACAGTAAAGATAAACACTACAGTAAAGATGTAGACTACAGTAAAGATAAACACTACAGTAAAGATATAGACTACAGTAAAGATATAGACTACAG
>NW_018406654.1:418452-489624 GCF_002113885.1 Mizuhopecten yessoensis
GAAGTAAAGATATTGACTACAGTAAATATATAGACTACAGTAAAGATATAGACAACAGTAAAGATATACAATACAGTAAAGTTATAGACTACAGTAAAGTTATAGACTACTGTACAACAAAGATATAGACTACAGTAAAGTTATAGACTACTGTACAACAAAGATATAGACTACAGTAAAGAAATAGACTACAGTACAGATATAGATTAGAGTAAAAATATAGACTACAGTAAAGATATAGACTACAGTAAAGACATAGACTACAGTAAAGATATAGACTGAAGTAAAGATATTGACTACAGTAAATATATAGACTACAGTGAAGATATATACTACAGTACAGATATAGACTACAGTACAGAAATAGATTAGAGTAAAAATATAGACTACGTAAATATATAGACTACAGTGAAGATATATACTACAGTACAGATATAGACTACAGTACAGATATAGACTACCGTACAGATATAGATTAGAGTAAAAATATAGACTACCGTAAAGATATAAACTACTCTTAAATGAGAGTCGTTAAAAAAATATACATTCTAGTGTCGAAACATAGATACCGCTACAAACAAAGACCTTCTAAAAGGATAGGCGAACAGTAAAATGTAATTAAGCGTTAAGTATATTTTTTTAGTTTAAAAGAAATTATGCAGGATTTGGGTTTTTTTAAGCAGTGCATATGTATTGTACTGCTCACTTCCTTGATAAAGGTTTTAAATCAAAGAAAACCAACGATTTTTTTTTACTTTGATAATAGAAAATAAAACGTTATTTTGTTAAGGGTCTGTATAATGCAATGCCAATTAACAAAAGACAAGATATCAACGGTTATAAAATATATACCTCAAACTCAATTATCTTTATGTTTTGTATCAGTTAATTTATTTTGCGCGAACTCGAAAAGATTGTCTTGAAAATACATTTTCCCTTAAGTTGGAAATGTACACACTAGAGCAGTAGGTACGTACACGTATCACAATATAAAATATAAGGTTGTAACATGTAAACCTGATGATTTCATTGATAGGTGAAGTTCTAGTTCTGTGTTATCTATTGCTTTTCAAAAATCAGACATTAACCTCAAGAATTGTCATGAATTTGATATATAATTTCATAAATTACGTATATCTCCAGGTAGCGATATAGTCTGTACAAGCTTTGTTTATTTACAATTCTCATATTACTTCAAACCACACAGACATCGCTATATAATGCAAGAAATACATCATAGCGATAATGTGATCTCAGGATTAACAACAAGATCATGTATCGTGTTAATTAGAAGCGAAATACGGAAATAGCCGTATATAACACATGAGGTAAACGAAATTAACAGCGAGTTATCTCCCATTGAACATTCACCCCGTGTATAGTTTTCTTACGACTAAATAAAAAAAAAATCCTAAATTTTATTTAATTATATTTTCGCGTCTCTTTAACAATTATTTCAGAAATATAGCTGTACCCATGAAAACCCAAGTTTATCTTTTTTTCAATTTTAGTTTTCAATATTACCTAAAAGCCCCAACATGTGAAAGTGTAAAAAAAAATCTTTATCGGTCATTCAATTCTTTTGTAAAATGGATACTCCGTTCTGAATTTTATAAAAAGTTCAATCAGGTTTTTTCAGAAGAAGAAAGGCTGTAAATACAAAAACGTTCAATGTTAATGAAAACATCTCTGGTAATTAGACATATATTTTTTTCAGGCAAACCATTACCCCTTCCCACAAGCCCCCAGGACAAGAATCGTGTAACTCGAGCACTGCCAAGGCAAAGGCCCTGCAATGTGCCTGATCATAGTTATCACTCAAAATTGCACAAAAAAAAAACAGTTATCGTCTTTTATTTCAAGAAATTGGTTATTTGTTGAATCACATGTATACAAGTACCATTTACAACCAAATATCACAAATATTATAGAAGTTATAGCTAAAAAGGGATCAGCCAATCAGAAAGTCATCACGGACATGTTGGGTTATGGGATCCGAATTGTATGCTAGTATTTATCACGTAAGCTATACACTAAGCATCGACTAACATCAAGTATGAATACCATCCTACTGAGCAGAATTTGTAAACGAACATGTTTCAAAGAATCATAGACCATGAATTGCTATACATATAAACACTTATTCTAGCCCCACAGCACAGTATTCCGCCCGATCACATAATGCCGACGACTAGACAAACAGTTGTTGCGAGTATCATAAATGCTGAACGTGTAGCAGGAATAACAACTAACATTTTTGAGGACTTTGGTATGTCCCGGCCTTGGGACATAACCCATTGCCTTCCCCATCTGGGCGAACGTTCAACAAGTGAGGTATTCCCAAGCAGGACGCTAGGAAAGATGGCGACTGTTAGTAAGTGAAGAGAAACATCAAGTATCCTAAATTCGTGCAGTATATTGACATTGTAAAGAGGGTGCAACTGCAACGAAACGTCAACTGCAAGGACACGCCATCTCCATCGAAACGTCATCTCAAACGAAACGCCATCTCCAACTAAACGTCAACTCCAACGATACGTCATCTCCAACGAAACGCAATATCCAACGAATTCTCATCTCCAACAAAACGTCGATTCCAACGAAACGCCATATCCAACGAAACCTCATCTCCAACAAAACGTCAACTCCAATGATACATCATATCCAACGAAACCTCATCTCCAACAAAACGTCATCTCCAACAAAACGTCAATTCCAACGAAACGTCAATTCCAACGAAACCTCATCTTCAACAAAACGTCAACTCCAATGATACATCCTATCCAATAAAACGTCATCTCCAACAAAACGTCATCTCCAACAAAACGTCAATTCCAACGAAACGCCATATCCAACGAAACCTCATCTTCAACAAAACGTCAACTCCAATGATACATCCTATCCAATAAAACGTCATCTCCAACAAAACGTCATCTCCAACAAAACGTCAATTCCAACGAAACGCCATATCCAACGAAACCTCATCTTCAACAAAACGTCAACTCCAATGATACATCCTATCCAATAAAACGTCATCTCCAACAAAACGTCATCTCCAACAAAACGTCAATTCCAACGAAACGCCATATCCAACGAAACCTCATCTCCAACAAAACGTCAACTCCAATGATACATCCTATCCAATAAAACGTCATCTCCAACAAAACGTCATCTCCGACAAAACGTCAATTCCAACGAAACGCCATATCCAACGAACCCTTATCTCCAACAAAACGTCAACTCCAATGATACATTATATCCAACGAAACCTCATCTAAAACAAAACCTCATGTCCAACAAAACGTCAATTCCAACGAAACGCCATATCCAACGAAACCTCATCTCCAACAAAACGTCAACTCCAATGATACATCATATCCAATAAAACGCCATCTCCAACAAAACGTCATCTCCAACAAAACGTCATCTCCAACAAAACGTCAATTCCAACGAAACGCCATATCCAACAAAACGTCATCTCCAACAAAACGTCAATTCCAACGAAACGCCATCTCCAACTAAACGTCAACTCCAACGATACGTCATCTCCAACGAAACGTCAACTTCAATGATACATCATATCCAACAAAACCTCATCTCCAACAAAACGTCATCTCCAACAAAACGTCATCTCCAACATAACGTCAATTCCAACGAAACGCTATATTCAACGAAACCTCATCTCCAACAAAACGTTAACTCCAATGATACATCATATCCAACGAAACCTCATCTCAAACAAAACGTCAACTTCAATGATACATCATATCCAATAAAACGTCATCTCCAACAAAACGTCATCTCCGACAAAACGTCAATTCCATCGAAACGCCATATCCAACGAAACCTCATCTCCAACAAAACGTTATCTCCAACAAAACGTCAATTCCAACGAAACGTCATATCCAACGAAACCTCAGTTCCAACAAAACGTCAATTCCAATGATACATTATATCCAATAAAACGCCATCTCCAACAAAACGTCATCTCCAACAAAACGTCAATTCCAACGAAACCTCATCTCCAACAAAACCTCATCTCCAACAAAACGTCAATTCCAACGAAACGCCATATCCAACAAAACGTCAATTCCAACGAAACGCCATATCCAACGAAACCTCATCTCAAACAAAACGTCAACTCCAACGAATATCATATATCATAACGATAGTGTGATCTCAGGAATAACAGCATGACCATACGGAAATAGCCGTATTATAACACATGAGGTAAACGAAATTAATAACGAGTTATCTCCCATTGAACACTCACCACGTGTATAGTTTTCTTACGACTAAATCAGAAAAAAATGCCTAAATTTTATTTAATTATATTCTCGAGTCTCTTTAACAATTATTTCAGAAATATAGCTGTACGCATGAAAACCCCAGTTTATCGTTTTTTTCAATTTTAGTTTTCAATATAACCTAAGAACCCCAACATGTGAAAGTGTACATTTTTTTCTTTATCGGTCATTCATTTTTTTCTGAATTTTATAAAAAGTTCAATCAGGTTTTTTCAGAAGAAGAAAGGCTGTAAATACTAAAACGTTCAATGTTAATGAAAACATCTCTGGTAATTAGACATATATTTTTTTTCAGGCAAACCATTACCCCTTCCCACAAGCCCCCAGGACAAGAATCGTGTAACTCGAGCACTGCCAAGGCAAAGGCCCCGCAATGTGCCTGATCATAGTTATCACTCAAAATTGCACAAAAAAAAACAACAGTTATCGTCTTTTATTTCAAGAAATTGGTTATTAGTTGAATCACATGTATACAAGTACCATTTACAACCAAATATCACAAATATTATAGAAGTTATAGCTAAAAAGGGATCAGCCAATCAGAAAGTCATCACGGACATGTTGGGTTATGGAATCCGAATTGTATGCTAGTATTTATCACGTAAGCTATACACTAAGCATCGACTAACATCAAGTATGAATACCATCCTACTGAGCAGAATTTGTAAACGAACATGTTTCAGAGAATCATAGACCATGAATTGCTATACATATAAACACTTATTCTAGCCCCACAGCACAGTATTCCGCCCGATCACATAATGCCGACGACTACACAAACAGTTGTTGCGAGTATCATAAATGCTGAACGTGTAGCAGGAATAACAACTAACATTTTTGAGGACTTTGGTATGTCCCGGCCTTGGGACATAACCCATTGCCTTCCCCATCTGGGCGAACGTTCAACAAGTGAGGTATTCCCAAGCAGGACGCTAGGAAAGATGGCGACTGTTAGTAAGTGAAGAGAAACATCAAGTATCCTAAATTCGTGCAGTATATTGACATTGTAAAGAGGGTGCAACTGCAACGAAACGTCAACTGCAAGGACACGCCATCTCCATCGAAACGTCATCTCAAACGAAACGCCATCTCCAACTAAACGTCAACTCCAACGATACGTCATCTCCAACGAAACGCAATATCCAACGAATTCTCATCTCCAACAAAACGTCGATTCCAACGAAACGCCATATCCAACGAAACCTCATCTCCAACAAAACGTCAACTCCAATGATACATCATATCCAACGAAACCTCATCTCCAACAAAACGTCATCTCCAACAAAACGTCAATTCCAACGAAACGTCAATTCCAACGAAACCTCATCTTCAACAAAACGTCAACTCCAATGATACATCCTATCCAATAAAACGTCATCTCCAACAAAACGTCATCTCCAACAAAACGTCAATTCCAACGAAACGCCATATCCAACGAAACCTCATCTTCAACAAAACGTCAACTCCAATGATACATCCTATCCAATAAAACGTCATCTCCAACAAAACGTCATCTCCAACAAAACGTCAATTCCAACGAAACGCCATATCCAACGAAACCTCATCTTCAACAAAACGTCAACTCCAATGATACATCCTATCCAATAAAACGTCATCTCCAACAAAACGTCATCTCCAACAAAACGTCAATTCCAACGAAACGCCATATCCAACGAAACCTCATCTCCAACAAAACGTCAACTCCAATGATACATCCTATCCAATAAAACGTCATCTCCAACAAAACGTCATCTCCGACAAAACGTCAATTCCAACGAAACGCCATATCCAACGAACCCTTATCTCCAACAAAACGTCAACTCCAATGATACATTATATCCAACGAAACCTCATCTAAAACAAAACCTCATGTCCAACAAAACGTCAATTCCAACGAAACGCCATATCCAACGAAACCTCATCTCCAACAAAACGTCAACTCCAATGATACATCATATCCAATAAAACGCCATCTCCAACAAAACGTCATCTCCAACAAAACGTCATCTCCAACAAAACGTCAATTCCAACGAAACGCCATATCCAACAAAACGTCATCTCCAACAAAACGTTAATTCCAACGAAACGCCATATCCAACGAAACCTCATCTCAAACAAAACGTCAACTCCAACGAAACGCCATATCCAACAAAACGTCATCTCCAACAAAACGTCAACTCTAACGAATATCATATATCATAACGATAGTGTGATCTCAGGAATAACAGCATGATCATACGGAAATAGCCGTATTATAACACATGAGGTAAACGAAATTAATAACGAGTTATCTCCCATTGAACACTCACCACGTGTATAGTTTTCTTACGACTAAATCAGAAAAAATGCCTAAATTTTATTTAATTATATTCTCGAGTCTCTTAAACAATTATTTCAGAAATATAGCTGTACGCATAAAAACCCCAGTTTATCGTTTTTTTCAATTTTAGTTTTCAATATTACCTAAGAACCCCAACAAGTGTAAGTGTACATTTTTTTCTTTATCGGTCATTCATTTTTTTTCTGAATTTTATAAAAAGTTCAATCAGTTTTTTTCAGAAGAAGAAAGGCTGTAAATACTAAAACGTTCAATGTTAATGAAAACATCTCTGGTAATTAGACATATATTTTTTTCAGGCAAACCATTACCCCTTCCCACAAACCCCCAGGACAAGAATCGTGTAACTCGAGCACTGCCAAGGCAAAGGCCCAGCAATGTGCCTGATCATAGTTATCACTCAAAATTGCAAAAAAACACAGTTATCGTCTTTTATTTCAAGAAATTGGTTATTAGTTGGTTCATAGATATACAAGTACCATTTACAACCATATATCACAAATATTATAGAAGTTATAGCTAAAAAGGTATCAGCCAATCAGAAAGTCATCACGGACATGCTGGGTTATGGGATCCGAATTGTATGCTAGTATTTATCACGTAAGCTATATACTAAGCATCGACTAACATCAAGTATGAATACCGTCCTACAGAGCAGAATTTGTAAACGAACATATTTCAGAGAATCATAGATCCTGAATTGCTATACATATAAACACTTATACTAGGCACATAGCACAGCATTCCACCCGATCACATAAAGCCGACGACTAGCTAGCTAAACAGTTGTTGCGAGTATCATAAATGCTGAACGTGTAGCAGGAATAACAACTAACATGTTTGAGGACTTTGGTATGTCCCGGCCTTGTGACAGAACCCATTGCCTGGGCGAACGTTCAACATTAAAACCAAAAGTGAGGTATTCCCAAGCAGGACGCTAGGAAAGATGGCGACTGTTAGTAAGTGAAGAGAAACATCAAGTATCCTAAATTCGTGCAGTATTTTGACTCTGGCCGCCTTTGTAAAGAGGGCACAATAGCAAGTTCCAAATTATGTATGTGGTTCAACATTATGTAAGAAAGGTTAACACAATGTGTAAGCAATTCAATAGGTAACAGCATGTGTATTCTTGCCACGATCCCCGGCCTGCAGCGATGATTAAAAATGATATATAATATATCTACATTACGACAAACATTGACAGGTCGGAAAGTTCCTAACACGGTATTGTTAAAAGTACATCCTCCGTTCTAATCTCAGTTTGTCTCCATGGCTTCACCTGTAACGATCTTAGACTTCAGGATCCGAGTAACATGGACTCATTTTAAAGGAATGCGATTTGATAGAAGCAATAATTAAAAAAAAATGGAAGACGTGACCACAAGCAAGTCCAATTGGTTACATATATCTTAGGTTACAGGTACGCAAAACGAAGTGAACTGAAGCTGAAAATATCTGTAGACTGTACATCTCCAACAAAATGCCATCTCCTATGAAACATCAACTCCAACGAAACGCCATCTCCAACGAAACGTCAACTCCAACGATACGACGAAACGTCATCTCCAACGAAACGTCATCTCCAACGTTACATTGTATATGTGACGTTTTAATGACTACTACGGTATGTGCTCTATTACATTCGTAATAAGCATATACACGTCACATATTAACACTTTCTGGTTGCGCTACATGCATCTTTTCATAATTACTAAGCAGATATTTCTAAACATTTTTCTTCAGGTTGGTAAATATTGATTATGAAAAGATTCATGTAGCACAACCAAATATTGTTCATAATTACCAAGTAGATATTCCTGAAACCTCAGAACTCATTTGGTAGTATCATGCCTGAAATCACTGCATATATGATAAATGGTTTTCTTCTTTTCTTTCCCTTATAAAATGTAGCTAAAACCAGTGAGAATGTTTCGGACACAACTTTAAAATATGTATATCGATATAAAGCTTTGATTGATTTCTAGAAGGTTATAGCTTCAATGGGTATTACTCGTTAAATATTTGCATTGACGTAAGGTAAAACATATGACAAAAAAACGCAGGTATTTTTACTCTCCGATATTTGTTACTAAATATTTATCGAATTCAATGATAACGGTTGAACGGAAATAAAAACGAAAACACGATCTGTTTTAACTGGGGAATTCCCTGATATTATAATATGCATAATAACCGCAAAAATATGTCCGTTGATTAATGAGTTTAGTAGTTCTATGTTAACATACGTTCAAGCACTCGAGTTATTTTAAGGAAGAAGAATACGTTTCGCCCTAAGGGACATGTGCATCAATAGGAATGGAGAACTATCCCTCAAGATAAAGTTTGTTAACTTCAAATGATGAATTAATTTAAATACAATGGAGGAAAATCTGCAAAAAAAATTAATTCCGAAGCAGGTTATTGTCCCCATTCCCCTCTCCCCATAAACCACCAACCAACCCACGGAAATACGCCAAAATATCTGACCTTCACGACTATAGAATTTTCTACACAAACAATGTAAGTATCTGTTTATGTAGAAAGTAGCGTCTTGATATAACATATTACCAGATTGATGAATCTTATATTAAATTTATTGAAAATTTTGTTTAACTCCTGCTTACGAAATCATATCTGACCTTCACGACTGTTGAGACACGGGAAGTAACATATTTTGTTTGTGTGAATTAAAATATAAAAAACGGCACTGTGGTGGGGAAACATGTGATATTAGCGGGGGAGTATATACATTACATATGACCCGGAAATTCCGAGACAAACCGGATTTGCACGTGACATGCACTAAATAATGCAATCATTATATATTAGGTTATGATACAGAGGTCATTATTATTTCCGATGCCTCCGATAGGAGTCGAACCCGGGACATTTGGTTTACTATTCCTACGCTCTACCGAATGAGCTTAAGAGATACTCTCCCTAGCCGAGTCGGTAGTATGCGGCTTTTTTTTTTTTTACCAGAGTGACTAACTAATTTAATTTTAACTAATTTTATCATATATCCGCAATGCTGTTTCCTTGTATACAGATAACAGTCTATATCAGTAACCTCATTTACACTACATCTAATGGCCAACCCGGTAGCGTAACTAACATGAACGTTATTTGGTAGTATAAGTGACATTAACTGACGTTAGGTATACGTATACTGATGCAAACTGGAGTTTTTTCACGGGCTTGGCAGGTTTGCAAATTACCCTTCTGATTTGTTTCATGGTGAAGCATCAGTGTCATTGACTGACTTTACGTACGTAGAACAAACAGTGACTATTATCACGTGCTTGAGTTGTTGACATGAACTCCTGTGAGTTGGCCAATGGTGAGGTATCAGCGACATTTACTGAGTTTACGTACGTACATACAATACGAACTGTGACTATTATCAAGGGCTTGTGAGTTTTACATATATACATTGTACCTCTGTGATTTTGTTAATGATGTACATATAGTATAAATGGCATCAACTTAGCTATGTACGTAATAAATGCACTTGTTATTATCATTAGTTTGTGAGATTTGTATAAACGCGTCTGTTTTGATTTATGATGCGGTATCGATGACATCAAAATACTTTATGTACGTTATACACCATTGTGTACGTTATACACCATTGTTATAATCGAAGGCTTGTGTGTTCGATATTCTTGTGTGAGATTTATATACAGTAAATAAACCTCGATATAATGGCCCTCGTTTCATTGCCACCCCGCTTATTACCAACTTAATCAAAACAACCCTTTTCTTTTCTATACGCCCGTCGAAGACGGGCGGTCATGCGAACGATGTCCGCTCGATATCTCAAGTAAATATTAACGGATTAACTTGAAACTTCACAACAAGGTTAATTACCATGAAACCTCGGACATGTTCGATAACCGCTATTATCCGACCATAATTTGTGGAGTTATGCCCCTTTACTTGCCGAAACAGTGTCCGCTCGATATCTCGAGTAATTATTAACGGATTAACTTCAAACTTCACAACAAGGTTAATTACCATGAAAGCTCGGACAAGTTCGATAACCGCCATTATCCGACCATAATTTGTGGAGTTATGCCCCTTTATGGACTTGCCGAAACATATATTTCAATCATACAAACAACTGCTCATTCAATGTGTGACGGGCGTATTATATACCGCTCGCGGTAAATTTGTTCCTTAAAAATTCCTGTATTCGTCCCCCTGCTTTTATCACCAAACCCCTTTATAACGCCAGAAACAATGCTGGCAGTATAACGAGGTTTTACTGCATATGTGTATGCTTTACATCGATCTATATCTATGTGTATGTTTTGGTGCGCGACATATTTTATTATCCATCACATTATGGGTAGTCGGATGTCGCAGTTGATAGCGCACTTGCCTTTCACCAAAGTGCATACCTGCCAAGTGACCCGATTTCGTCGGGTTACACCCGGGATTTTAGCCTTTCACCCGCTTTTATAACTTCACCCGCCGGGTTACGATTTTGACCCTGATTTCGTCAATTTAACCCGTTTTCACCCGGAATCTTTTCGTATATTAGAAGTTACCGAAGTCACTCGGAATTTTCTAGACTTTTCCATCCTTCTTCATAAGAAAGACGATATATTTCCTGTTTCCGTTTCTCACCAACAGGTCAGTTGCGAGTTGTTTATATACGTACTAGAACTGTTTTTCCAAATGTTTATATAAAGACCGTTGTTACTGAACTTGCCGACAAGTAATTAGTCAGGTGTTTTAACAAATAATAGAGTTGTTTTTACAATTGTATTAACGTAGAATAGATCGTATTTTGAAGGTAACGTTATGTCTTCTTGAAGAAAGAAGTTGTTATCGGGACTTGCAGGTTCTACTACACGAAATGCTAAAAAAAAGATAAATGTGCACATATCAAATGTCGTAGGAAATAAATTATATATATATAACATCAAATTCTAAAGGAAACAACTGATTATTAATTTTACCATCTTCAAAATACAGGGGTTCCGCTGCCGTTTACATCTTTCTCTGCACGTTTCTAATACGTTAAGACAAGAATTGAAGGTTCACGGTTAGGCATTTGATTGGTTTAAGACACGAAATACTGACTAGTTGCTAGGCTGATACTTTTCATTTGAAGATCACAAAGCTCTGAAAGCGCACTGATACTCCTAGTGAGATATAGGTGTCGACCTTATTCATTTGCCTCATTTGTCTGCATTGTGATTTCATTGTTACTGCCTTGGTTCTCAGTTTGTAATCGTGCCATTAACTTGATTTTTCATGGCGAGCATCGTCGATCAAACAGAAAAAGCTACCCTTTCCGGAGCATCTGGTCTTATTTTCGTTGTACTTTTTGTATAGCGCCTTTGTGTAAATCTTTCATTTGTTCTTAATGTTTCGCTGATTTCGAATTAAACACTTTTGTGTTTATTTATCTTCTTTGTGCTTATATGTTTGATAATTGATAACATAAAGGTGAAATCTAAATATATCAATGCATGCTGACCAAACAAGGGGAGATGACTGCGTCAGCTATGACCTTCCTGTCAAATCATTATTCGTCTACTTCATCTGGGTGTCGGACTAGATAGCCTGTCGGGGCCAGTATAACATCTCATAGTGTGGTGAGTACGCAGAGAAGGGTCGATATAAAGCAGGTAATAACGACCGATTTGTTATGTCACACAGGGTGTCGGATTTGACAGGTTGTTATGATTAATAGTCTGCGTTTCACAGGGTGTCAGATTAAACAGGTTATTACGACCAATATTATGTGTCACACAGGGTGTCAGATTTAACAGGTTATTACGACAAATAGTCTGTCTCCCATAGGGTGTCGGATTCAACAGGTTATTACGAAAAAAAATGTGTCCAACAGGGTGTCAGATTAAACAGGTTATTACAAACAATAGTATGTGTCCCAAAGGGTGTCAGATTTAATTAACAGATTATTGCAACCAACACTATGTCTTCCACAGAGTGTCAAATTTAACAGGTTATTACGATCAATACTGTGTGTCCCACATGGTGTCAGATTAAACAGGTTATTACAACTAATATTATGTGTCCCACAGGGTGTCGGATTTGACAGGTCATTACAACTAATATTATGCGTCCCACAGGGTGTCGGATTTGACAGGTTATTACGACCAATATTCTGTGTTTCATAAGGGTGTCATATTAAACAGGTAATTACGACAAATAGTCTGTCTCCCATAGTGTGTCAGATTAAACAGGTTATAACAACCAAGATTCTGTGTCCCGAAGGGTGTTGGATTTAATTAACAGATTATTGCGACCAACATTATGTCTCCCACAGGGTGTCAAATTTAACAGGTTATTACGACTAATATTCTGTGTCACACATGGTGGCAGATTAACCAGGTTATTACAACCAATATTATGTGTCCCAAAGGTTGTCGGATTTAATTAACAGGTTATTGCGACCAATATTCTGTGTCGCACAGGGTGTCGGATTTAATTAACAGGTCATTACGACCAATATTCTGTGCCACACAGGGTGTCAGATTTAATGGACTGGTTATAACGACCAATATTCTGTGTCCCACAGGGTGTCAGATTTACCAAGTTATTACGACCAATATTCTGTGTCACACAGGGTGTCAGATTTAATGGACTGGTTATAACGACCAATATTCCGTGCCCCACAGGGTGTCAGATTAAACAGGTTATTACGACCAATATTTCGTGCCCCACAGGTTGTCAGATTAAACAGGTTATTACGACCAATATTCTGTGTCCCACCGGGTGTCAGATTTACCAGGTTATTACGACCAATATTCTGTGTACCACAGGGTGTCAGATTTACCAGGTTATTATGACCAATTTTCTGTGTCCCACAGGGTGTCAGATTAGACAGGTTATTACGACCAATTATCTGTATCACACAGGGTGTCTTATTTGACAGGTCATTACGACCAATATTCTGTGTCCTACAGATTGTCGGATTATGAGAAATATTCTATATCACACAGGGTTTCAGATTTAACAGTTTATTACGACAAATATTCCTAGTCCCCTAGGGTGTCGGATAAAACAGGTCATCACGATCAATATGCTGTTTCTAACAGGTTATCGAATTAAAGAGGTCATAACGGCCAATATGGTGTATTCCACAAGGTGTCCTAATTTTCAGGTTTCGTTGTAAATGTATTTTCCATGATGACAAACTATTAAATTTGGTGTATTCTTATTCTATGAATAACTGTCTGAAAAGACAATTACATCTTTAACAGCTTCCGGCGGAAGTCATGCCTTCATTTCAATTGAAGCAAAACACGTTTGACAGTCATTAACTGGATTTAAAAAATAGGCTTAAACCAGTCAACGATGAATGTCTTTTGTGAATAGATATAGTCTGTCTATAATATACATTTATCTTTGGCATTTACCACAGACGTCTTCATCAATTACTTAATACAGCTTAAATGAGGATGGTCAAAACCTACTTCCGCGAATATTTAACTGACCAAAAGAATTTGTCAGCCAATACCTGACCCGTCTCTATTATTAGAAATCTGTTGATGATCAGGTCATGTCAAGCTGTTTAAGCTTACCTGAGCGTAACGTCTTATTTTCAAACTAAATATTTTGAAACGTATCCGCAAAAAAATATGAGTTTGTTTTGTGCATCACCTTTTTGGTCACGATTTTGAGCCACCTGACATTTTTTATTTATTTTTAGTTTTGATTATTATGAAATATTAGATGTTAAAGTTTTAGTAAATATGCAAATAAGATAATAATACAGGTAACACAGCGTCTCTTTTATCTTGTTAGTTAGCTGTTCATGTATGTATATTTACCTGTATACTTACCTGTTGTCCCAAGGTGACGGTTCACTGACGTAGACTCTGTTTGTGATAAATCACTTACCTCATACCTGTTGAGGAAGCGTTTTACCTATTGGCTCACCTTTGCTTACTTGTGCGGCTAGTGTAATTAATCACCTTGGTGTAATATTGTTACACGTACGTCATAGGCCGTGCACGTATATACCAGTCGCTCGTGCGGTTGTGATTAGACCGGGATAAAACACAAGAACATATATATAGGAATACGGGCTTACATGGAGACAGTCATATCTCAGATTTCATCAACAAAAGTAACGAAGAAAACTTATTAATATGTGGCACACTATGGACTCAAAATATGATATCGTATTTATGTGCTTTTTCCTTACATTATTGGCAGGTAAGTCTCTCTGTTATCCCTGCTAACCTTTCTACTTTACAATGACTGTATTTTTACATATGTATCCCCCCTAAAGACAAGCGCGGAACAGCAAACGTACAAAATCACACAGGAGGCGGAGCAACCCGTGATAAAACAGATATTACTTGTAGCAACGAAACTAGTTTCTATAAAGTATGTGTCTGTCGTATACATAACGCTTGTTTACTTCACTTAACACGTAAGTTCAAATAGAAATATATGATATGATTTTTTGTATGTAAATCCATGCACTATATTTTATCGATAATGCATTGCTGTGTTATTCGTCAATTGATGTCATGTACTAATATGTAAGCAACATATCTTTGTGACTTTCCCAAGAAAAAACATTGTCGTTATATGAAAAGTTACTTCTTGTCTTGGTTATCTCGAAATCGAAGTAAACTAATAATGACAATCGACATACGAAAATGATGAAGACATTCTCTTAACCGAAAAAAGAGAATACCAAAGGATATTTTGAGAATTATTCGTTTTTCCCAACCATTACGCAAGTGTATGTTGGGTAATAAATCCATTTATTGCATGATTTGATTATTTCATATCAAAATGAATGCCGCTGTGTTGACAATCTACACTTTTGTTTGATGATATAGGTAACCGATGCAACTCATTGCCGTCACCAAATCGCGATGTACACCATCATGAAATAGACAATTTTGATTTCATTAATTTGATAAAACGCTTGCTACATTTTATATAAGAATCTTCTTTTACATATAAAATTGATTCCGAAGGAATCTGCATTTTACATTACATATGATTTGCACGAAGGTTGAAGGACCGTCAGCCAGTGTGGTAATCAAACATTTTACATAATAATGTAAAATAACAGATTTGAAACGGAGATATTACGTAGCTTTTTATTACGCAATGTCGTGCATTTGCAATTTATGTCATGGTTAAATTATACTGAAAGGTAAGTAAAATATATAATTACATGAATCAATTACGGTTTAAATACGCTTTGAACTATACATTCAGTTTGCATTCAGAAAAAAATATGAATGCAATCGAGATGACAACAGTCGACATAAATGGCAAGTGTACACATGCAAATTAAACTGTTTTGTACTTAATGTGCTTTCTTCGTTAAATAATGCAATTACGCACTATAGCATGTGTGGCCTGTTTAATTTATTAACCTGCTCATATCTCATGCCTACTTACATCATCAGATGTCATTATTTTTGTCTGCTAGGAGTCAAACCCGGGACCTCTGGCTTATTAGTCTAACGCCTTACCGAATGAGCTAAAGAGAAATTCTCCCTAGCCGAGACGATAGGCAGCGGCTAGTATTTTACCATGGTGACATGATATATGTACTTTAAACCAATATCCTATAGATCAACATTACAATATTTGCTGTTTCCGTATCACTACGATATAATATATAGCCCTATGATTGCCAAAGACATTTGGCATCGTTACAATGAAAACAAAATATGCTAACTTAAATAGACAAATGGCATTCATTTTAAATTAGATTTAGCATAGTTGGTACATTTTTGTAAAGAATTCCTACGGAAAATATGATAATTTGATAACAAGAATGGAATGACAAAACATCCTGTTTGTTGATAATCCGTTATTTCTTTATAAACATCAATAGCATGCTGAATAGCAATTGTATACGTACATACATCATTGATACCCGGGGGTGACGCAGCTTTCGCTCTCTGCACCCTTGGAATATGGCATAGCAAAATTGAAGGCACGCCGCTGGTTATTTGATTTGTCTTGGGTAAAACAAAACTTGACCAATCGCTAGGCTGATACCTATCCTTTGAAGATTACAGAGGAGCGACAGCCGACTTCAAAGCCGGTCATTTTTACCGTTACGCGACCGCTAGATTATTTTGATTTATATCAAAGGATCGAACAAGTCTTCTTGTCTCATCAACAAAGGTGGCTAACACTGAGTCTTCTGTTATTTTCATGACATATCCCAGGGGTGCAGAGAGCGAAAGGTAGCGTAACCCCTGGAGTATCGAGGATGATGTACACATGGTAATTAAATACGTTTCTTGCGTTTACTTTTAAAACATGTTACTCAGTTGCACGTCGACTTAAGTCCTCTTTTTTCCATCAAAGAAGTTTCCTCAATGAAGTTTACAAAACACAGAAGAACAGTTGTAAGGTTTATTAATGCAATATTATTAAGAATCCTTCACTTTCACTGTTTGGTTATGACGTCATGTGATCCTATAGTGATGCTGGTACACAGTGCTGGACAGTCTCTGGCCACCCAGGATGTTATGCAGGTAAAGTTGTCGGGTGTTTCTGACACGCCCTAGTAGCCAGCGAGCTGGTTAGGTTTCTGATATTAGTAGTGCACGTCCCAGTGTTTCAAGCAAGAGTGATTTGTTAGTTCTACTGGTACCATATATATACCTTATGTGTACGTGACGACTGCACGTGCGTCTTGAACAATGGATATATTTAGGGACCCTAGCTCGTCACCAAAACGTCAAAAGTTTCCTTTTTTTTCCTGAACTCAGACTCCTTGGCGTCTGGTCAGGTCTGATGAAAATTTAATAATTTTTTATTTGAATACAGGTGTTGATAGATCACTTGATCAGGGGACTCTACCTAGTCACCAAACTGTCAAAACTTTCCATTGTTATTCCTAAACTCAGACTCCTTGGCATCTGACCTGGTTTAATGTCATTTGAATACAGGTGTTAATAGATCACTTGATCGAGAGTGGTACCAACCGTAATTTTCTAACTGAAAACAGCATAATCGGCGGTTCAATAAATACACGGCTTTTAAACAAAATGTATATATTTCTAACTTTTATATATCAATCCTAACTTCTATCTATCAATTCTAGCTTCTATATATCAATTCCATCTATATCAGTGAAGTATTCAGCCCCTTGTTCCGGTTCAAAGGTTATTTTCTTTCTTCGGTTTACGCGGCGGGAATATTCAGACGATTATTTTAATCTATATCTGGGCTTCCATATGGCTGCCCGCCTGTGAGTATAACCCCTATAGGATTACACTTACAAGATAGCTGTTCTCGATTTAGATTGGTCAATAAATCTGTGGCCTTGTTATAGCATGTGGATAAGAAAAAGATTCCCCCTTGATGTGTTTGATTTCATTAGACGACGGATGCTAAATATTAATCTTATAAGGCTACATAATGGCTATGTAAAATAACTATTTGATTTTAGTAAAGAATAACGAAAGTTATATCACACATTTTGCCGCGTATGCTAGCATAGCACGCTAACTCATATGTCAGATTGAAATAAATCAAATAATTTATAATCTTGGTTTTTTTCTGCATATATTGACAACGTTGCTATAATTATATTTTTTTAACAAACAACTGTGCCGTGTTATATTTTTATCTAACCGGAAGTTAGGGGAAGGTAACTGTTTATGGGGAAAACAGTGTTGAGTTAGGTTGGATGATTACTTACCTTTTTGCATTTTTTTTTTTTTTCAATATCACCTCGTTTCTTATCTTTTGTCTGTTATATTTTTATCTTCATTACTTTTTACAATATTTATAAAACTAGATATAAATGCATGTCAATAAGTCTTATGGAATGGAAACGCGAATGAGGGACCCCGATATTGGTTGGTAAACGGATATCTTGAAAGAATTCAGGTTTTCGGACATTTGGACTGGTTATGTTTCCCGTCTGTTCAGAGAAACTGATTGGTGAAACGCGAGTGCCCTTACCGCTGCGCGGCATGGCCATCTATTATTTTCTCCATTTTGCTGGTAACAGTACGTATTATTCAAACAACCACTTAAATGAATTGTATGTGTCCTAAACATCTGCCCACGGTATATGATAATTTAGACTTCGTTCTGACAACTTAATATATTTCGAACGAATAAACAGTATACTGTTTAGATTATAACATGACCCATATATTTCAATATTGAAATTAGTTTCAGGAATAGATATCACAATGAATAATGCATTGTTTTTTTATAATGTATACACTTTACAATAGATTCTCATTTATTCAGACTCCAACTGTATATTCTGTGTTTGTGTATAATGACGTTTGTGCACTAATTTCAACCATATTCAATATACTTCACGGTCCATTCTTCCTTTTATTCAACTTGACAGTTATTCACGAAAAACTAAAACTACATATACATATTTACTGTAAAAGTGGCAATTTTCGTGTGTGGAAATATATTCGCACGATGACCTATACAACCTTTTGCGGTGAGGAAATGTTCGCGTTGGAAATCATTCTATTACATGTATCTTCAATGTGTATGATATGTAAATGAATATTTGCGTTTGAATATTTTCACGCTTATTTACTCAACACGAAAAGCGCGAAAATGTCAATATCGCGAAAATGTTCTCTTTTTTCAGTATTGTATATTTGCTTGTAAGATGTTATTCTATATATGTTTTTTAAACTGACATATTTCCCAATATGAGAGATAACAAAAGAAATCAACGAAATTAGAAACCCACCAAAAAATAGTGATTTCACTGTATCCACCGTTTTAAGCGATTCATAGTGATGCATTTCCTTTTCCTGCTGCTTTCTTTTTTATGTTTGTGTGTTACGCTGTTCATTTGAGTGTGTAAATACAAATCGTTGGTACATGTATATAATGTGCCATACTGTTAATAATCAATAATGATTTGCAGGTCAAGTTATTATGATCACCAAAAAAGGACAGTCCGTGTACGATAAAAAAACACTTTTTGACAAGTTTACCAAGTATAAGTATTTTGTTTATGGCCTTGTACATTCTAAATAGGTGGTAGTTCCTCGTGGAAGCTCGTTTGTGATCGTGTTAGTTCGTGTAACTCCGTGAAAGTTCGTGTGGCTCCGTATTAGTCCGCGTAACTCCGTGAAAGTTCGTGTGCCGTGTAACTCGTTGATAATTTGTTGTCCACGCGGTTCAAAAATGAACTAAATTTCCCAGTTGTAATAGTTCAGTTTTCCCCATCATGGCGATCCAAAATATCCTTACTGATATTGTACATATTCCTACAGCGGATTTTGGCCCTTTGCGATTTCTTTTGGAAACTTAATTACATAAACATTAGATAATATTTAATAAATCAGAGTGCCGGCACGAAATATTAAATCAAGTTCGATATGGAAACAAGGACGAAATCATTAACTCCAATTTAAATAATTACAAACCAAAATCAAAACAAAAACGTTTTACCAGTATATTGTATATATTTGAAAATATAAATATAATGACGCAATGGTTTGCTTCTAACAGATAGCTTCAAATTTCACTTAATTATGGATGCAAATACATATTTCCATTAAACACGGCGGGATGTCTGCTTGAACTCCGTACGTCATATACCCAGGAATGTAATATATTATGATCTACGAAGTAAAAAAAAAAACAAAAAAAACATTTGACAATTTGTAATGATATGTGATGACAAAAGAGACAATCGATATGTGAAGAGCAAATAAGAAAAAATAATAAACCATTGTGGAAATAAAAACAATGATTCATTATTGACGCAACTCCATTCATTTTACTGTTTTCCTTGACGTATATGAAAAACATGTCCTGATTGGTCCGTTTATGCACAAGGTCTAGCATGAATAACCAATGACAGTTGAGTTAGCCTGGGGCTACAGGATGAACCAGCCATAAAAAGCGCATACACATGTGGCTACCTATCCCTGTAAAACCTAGGCCCATCGCTGATTAATGGCTTAATGTAAATTATACAGGTTTGCAAAGACATGTGTATCGTTGTTTTCACGCGCGGCAGATATAACCCATAAACAGTATTTCTACCTACTTTATATTTCATAAAAAGGTAACACAATTGTATATTAATAAAACATACCACAATGAATGTTGAAAAATGTTTAGTTGTTAGTTTTTACCAGTATGCACGAACACGAAATATATTTGCAAGGATTTTTATACATTTGCTAAAGGCATGTGATAGTTTCAATGAGGTGCGTTAGAAATATTGAATATCAATAAAAAAATAAAAATAAAATCTTCAATTTTTCTATATCCTTATTTCCTATTCAACTTATCTTGAACATTTATCAGTATAATATCACGTGGAATAAAACTCGAGTGCAGTACTCGAGAACAAACATACAATTGAACAGATTCAAGTTAATAAAGTGTTCTGAAAGCATTTGTTCAACTCTCAAATTAATCGTCCATATCGAGGAAAATCTTAATTATATTCACACGGGGTTTTTTTGGTTTGTTTTCTCCCTTACTTTTCTATGAAGTGTGAGTTGATTGAGCTACTCAGTACATATAGTTACTGTTTACCGGGAAATTTTCGCTGCATTTGAATTTTCGCCTTTTTTCACCCTCCGTAATGAGGGCGAATTTATCACTACAGCAAATAATTGTTAAATACATAGAATACATCATAATTAAATGGGAAGGCGAGTTTATCATTGAGCGAAAATTGATTTTACCGTCGAAGGGCGAAAATTTGACTGGGCGAATATAATGTTACCGTCGTAGGGCGAACATTTCACTGGGCAAAAATGTCCCGGTATACAGCTAGCATACTGTATGCATTCCGGATAACAAGTTGCCTAACTAAAAACCATTGGTTAGATGTTACGACTGTGGTTTTACAGTGTAATAGAAATTGGTCACTTCCGTTCATTGTTAACACAAAATTGGTTAATTAGTACATAAAAAAACATAAGCAATGCTGTCCTTAATATGTGGTAAATTTGTTGTTCAGATACTTAACAGAATTGTATTTTATCGTTACAGATTGTGTATTTTCTCAAGCAGTAAACAATACAGGTAAGTAAACGAAATAACTTAACAATAGCATAATAGATATTGTTTTCAAAGCCTGTAATATTTGTTAGTTAACCTACCACAAACTTATCTTAAGGTCTTAAAAGAAGGAAAGAAAAAAACTACTTTCGGAGAGTTTTTTATAACACAACAAAAGTCTCTGGAAAGGACTATTCCGTCTTTTCGTATTGCAGAGTTATCTGCTCTTGATAGCAGATATTGATTGTTACGTCATTTGTTTGTGAGAGTAACGTCATCATTGTTTGAAAAAACGACGTAATTTTCTCACACAAACTAATGACGTAACAATCAATACATACTCACAAGAGCAGATAACTCTGCGATACGAAGAGACGGAACATATAGTTTGGCCCTTTTGTTGGCCCCCAAATCCATCGAAATTAATTTTTTTCAAAAGAACTTTCAAACGACTGTTTCTTTAATTTTGAATACTTCCCCGGTACCATTATGTAAACATTTATTTATGTTTTCAATTATGCCTACCATGGTAACTAGTTAATATCTGTATAACTTAACGAAATTCGAATATTCGGTCAATTTTGACAGGTTTTCGCATAGTTTTGCTCTTAGCTACCAAAGGGCCACTTTTGAACAAACTTCATATTTCTTCTAAAGATGTATTACAGGTGCCTACACATTATCCTTAGATATTAAATATGTTCAAGCAAATATATTCATTTTTTTCTTATTTATGCAAATTTGAACTTGTTACCAAGGAAACAATAATTAGAAATACAAATGAATATTTTCATGATAGTATTTACTGTGATGTTTAAAAAGTTAAGTATTCTTACCGATTTGAGAAGTTTTCAGCTACAATACATATATTTGTTTGCAACTATTTCCAGGATGTGTAACAAATAGCTGGCACCAGAAATGGAAATCGTGCTATACAAAACACTGTGGGACAGATCCAGGAATATGCATATCGAGCAGAGGAACGCCTGTATGCAGGTAATGTCACAGACAGCTACCACATGTGTGGGGAACAGGAGGCACATTCCTTACCGAGCCCCTCGTCTCTCTTCTGATATTGTGTATGGTTCTGTGATGAAATTCATCTCCTATTTAAAAATCTCCCTAGTTAATATTTGTGTATTTTGTTTTGAATTGTTTTGCTGTAGAATTGATCAAATCGTATATTTTCATTTTTCTTTAAGGAAATTTAGTGAAATGTGAAATACAGATATGGTTGATGTGTTTCTGTTAAAGTATTCCGTCTTAGCGTATTGCAGAGTTATCTTCTCTTGGGAGCAGGGATTGATTGTTACGTCACTTGTTTGTGAGAGTAACGTAATCAATTTTTAAGAAAACGACGTTATTTTCTCACACAAACCAATGACGTAACAATCAATACCTGCTCCAAAGAGAAGATAACTCTGCAATACGCAAAGACGGAATAGAGATATTGCGGTCACAGAAATATCTTTCATTTCAGTTATGATTACCAAAACTTTAATATGCATAGTTGCCTCCTCGTTCCGGTTGTCTTTTGGCTCTATAAGAAGGTTTTTAAGATAGGGAGGTCACCCGTGTCTCCATCGTCGATATATGGGTCACGTGGAGGTAGGGAAGGCGTTTTTTGTAATTCTTTGCTTTTGGGCTACACAAATGGGTGTAGGTATTGAGTATGTATGCTAAGGTTATGGCAATTATTACATCATGGACATTGCTTTTACATATAAAAAAAAACTTCAAAATTATAAAGTGTTTTATTAATAGATTTTTTATGTCTTTGAGTGCAAGAATAGATAAAAATGTGGCAATATAATGTTTATATTAAAACGTCAAACTATACAGAACATTATGTATTTAGTTGTTTTTATTATAATTGTCTCCCTTAAAAACATCCTGAATTTATAATTTGACAATAATTCATCATTTTAACGCATTTCTTTGTTAAATACTTTGCATGTTTTAAATCCTGGACTTTTTAAGGACATTGGTGTCGCGTTGAGGTAGCATACACTCTGAAGAAAATATGTGATTATGTTTTATATGTTGTGTTACAGGAGAGTTAAAGACAACTGTGGTATGTGTGTAAAAAGGTGGTTTGTCGACAATCAAGTGATCGAGTGCGAGCGAACGACGGCATCTAGAGGTACGTCACCTTACATACATCCTTGATACTCCGGGGGTTTCGTTCCCCTGAAATTTGTCATAGCAAGATTGAAGGCACGCGGCTAGCTATTTGATTGGTATCAGGTAAAAAGAAACCCTGACCAATCGCTAAGGGTTTTGCCTTCCCTTTGAAGATGACAGAGGAGCGACACCCGACTTGAGAGCTAGTCAATTTTACTATTAAGCGACCGACAAATTCTTCTGATTTACACTTTGATTTAAACTAGTCTTCTCGTCTCGTCCCGATGGTGGTGAGCACTGAGCCTTCGATTTTGATATGACATAGTTCCGGGGTGCAGAGACAACCCCTGGAGTATCGAGGATGCCCTGCATATTACACTCAATACATGTGATAGTGTCCATGGCACCCCATACGTGGCACCGTCACCTGAACTGTTGCCCTTGTTACACAATGTATTTCACCATTTGGCCTTGTAAATCATTTCGACTCCCTCAAGAGCACCTACTAGTACAATTTATGCTATCACGACCCAAACAATATTAAATGACACTCGTTTATTATTGCAGTTTAGGTAATGACGTCGCACTGATTGCAAATTTCTTTCTGAAAAAAAACAATAACATAAAAACATTTAAAACATCGGTGAGAGATTGGTTTAGGAAATAACTAACAGTTTTTAATTAAGGTAATTTTTCTCATTTTCTGTTCAAAAGGTGTTTAGTGAATTGAACATAACATTGATATAAGCAGCTATTTGTAAAAAACGTTTCCAAGTCCCACCTTGAATTTTAATTCATACCAAACAACGTCACACCTCAATAAAACACATGCGTTTATTTTGGTATCTGCAGAATGTCCGCCAAACATCATACTGAGGAATTGTCCAACAAATCTGTGTAACAACGTGTGTTCAGACCGCCGTTTTAATGGGGCACCTTGTCGGTAAGTTTGGTTGATTAACCTATACGCTTGACCTACCGGTATACTTTTTAGTTCGTATTCATTGACCAATCAACAAACCATACGGCAATACGTCGTGGATGTTATGCTATGTTCACATATGGTGTATTAACAGCACGCTGATGTATTAGCAGCATCACAATATCGTTATTGCTCATAAGAATGTATCGCATCTGGAAATAAACACAACATTTTCTGTATGATATTGGTTTCCAGATACATTCAAGCCTCTGGAGATTGTTTTTTTTTTTTAAAAAACTGTTTTGCCCAAAATATTCCGGTTACATTTTTAGTTGAAGCTATGTAAGGGCTCATCGTTCATAAGATGGTGATTTTGAGCTCTAAACACTGGTATTAGGATAGTGTTTCCTGCATACCATGGATCCATGATATATTTTTCATTAGTTGACATTGCTTTTCTTTTCAGTGTTAACAGATGTGGAGCCTGCACTCCAGAATATTCAGTTTCTGGGTTGTGGATGATGTGCCCCTCCCAACCATGTAAGTTATTTAACGAAATAAAATCTACATAAAAGTCAACGTTTAAATCGAAATTTTTATTTGAAGCATTGAAATGGCAAACCATGGAATGATAAGCTATTATTTATTAAACATTAATATAAATGAGTTATTCAAAGAATGCATTTGTAAAAAAAAAGCATAGCATAGAAGAGCAGTCTTCTATTTTTATAATCATCACCAGCAAAATTAGCTCAGAAACCACAAAAAGGCGGCGTCGTGATATAAAATGTTTTTTTCTGCCCTCGGGTCCAGAATTTGGTATCGGTGCTGACTGAAAGAATTTCACCCTCGGGCAGAATATCAATATTCCGTATACTTACATACAATATACTATATTAGTAACACATGCTTTATATATATATTTATATATGTTTCAGTCTCCCCCGTTTCGGCAAATAATGACTTGACAGGATTAAGTTTTTTCCACCCAGAAGCCGCAGGAGCCGGTATGGCCGGAAATGCATTACCAGCGCAATCCATTTCAACGGCTAACAGCAATTTCGGCCTTCCACAAATTGCGCGAGCAGTTTCATCGTCTAATTCATTTCGCTCCGCTGGACCGGGGGACGTTCCTGAACCATCTAGGTGTGCAAAGGGTATCACGGAAAGGATTTGTCAAGATCTGTGTGCTAACGCACAATGTGAAAATTATCCTAACGCAGTCTGCAGGTAATATCTCTACCTGCATTGTATTTAATGTGAGAATATGTTATTATATTGGTTTTTCATACAAATGGAAATCGGCAACAGGTAAAGCATATAAAAGCCCTGGGCCCACTTGTATAAAACATCTCAACTCTTGAGATTTCCTCAAGTCTAAGATTTCCCATAGACAATACATTGCTTGAGTTTGTCCTTAACTTTGAGATGTTTTATACAAGTGGGTCCTGGTCCTTAAAACTGTAACGGAATAAAAACAAAACAAAAAAATATAACAGTGCATATAAAGTAAAAATAGACAGCCGTGTTTAAAAATACAGAATTATTAATTTGAAATCATATTAGATGTAATTGTTGTAAAAAATTTATCAGAAATATGATACGGTTGCGACATATAACGGCCAGTCCGTCAGACTGGAAATGGAAACCAATACATGCAAATTGTCAATTAACTCGCACCATTCTGACCTTGAACACCAGGACAAGCCGACCAGTACCCGCAACAAAATATACATTTATCAATCAATAAGAAAACTCCAATTTCAACGTCAAGTTTAGAAATAAAAAATCATGAGTCTCTAAAATATATATATTCTAATTAACCTCAAATCTTTGACAGCTATATAGAAGAAAAACATTCAATAGAATATCATCATTAAGCATATATATAGAGTTAATATAAAGATGACAAGGGAGGGAGAATTAATCAGAACTAACCACACATACCTACCTATGGAGTTCGGACAAGGACAAACATCTTGTCTATTGAAGCATATCGTGCCTTTTTCATTTCCATACATCATTCTCTTAATTTCTTTCCGCTTGTTTCAATTGCATTCCTTTCTTGAGAAAAACAAAACAAAACTCATACAAATACACACGTGAAACGTTTTCAACATGACGAAAATGTTATACTGAAACACATGCTTGCACTGTAGATAAAGACGTATTGAAATCGACTTTAATTCCATATGATATATAATAATATTTAGTATATGATATGAATTGAATGGAAATGCTGTTTGAAGTTTTGATCGTTGATAACATCAATGTATTATGGCATACTCTTTAATTCAGAATCAACTCATGCGGTACTTGTAGAGCTGAATTCTACATTGGTGACGAGAGAGTAAACTGTCGAGGACAAAGTATGTATTATTTGGGGGAAGGGACACGTACTGTTCAATTGTGTCTGTCGTATATTGGTGGTAAAATATGTAGGGGGATATCTATAATAATAATAATAATTGGAGGTTCTTATATACCGTTTTATCACAACCTAGTTCGTAGGTCGTCTCAAAGCGGTTCACAAATTATTATCCGTGGTTATAGGGTCTTTGCAACTAGCCAGTACATTTCTCAACTCCCTTGGGAACATACAGCCGGAGCTGCCATTTCGGCGCTAACAGCTAGCAGCTAGCATTCAACAATTCTAGCACTGCCCAACCACGTACTCATTTACAGCTGAGTAGACTGGAACACGCGGAGTAAAATATCTTGCTCAAAGATACAACACGTCACCGTGCCGTGACTCGAACCCGCAACCATTCGGTCACAAGCCCGGCGTCCTACCACTGGACTACCGTGCCTCCTATATAAGTCCCTGACCACAGCAGAAACCTTGCTGACCACAGTTATCTGGTTTAGGTTGTGGTACTGTTCGCACTACAACAACTCTACTCATTATACACCTTCTCCCTTTGTCCTGCAAAGCATAGACATTTTGGCAAATACCACTCTAATACTGCAGGCAGTCAGGGGGGACGGGTAACACATTAATGCATTCTGTCCCTTAGTGGGGGAGGGATAACATGTTTACTCATTCTGACCCTTAGTGGGGGAGGGGTAACATGTTTACCAATTCTGACCCTTAGTAGGGGAGGGGTAACATGTTTACCAATTCTGACCCTTAGTAGGGGAGGGGTAACATGTTTACCCATTCTGCCCCTTAGTGGGGGGACGGGTAACATGTTTACCCATTCTGCCCCTTAGTGGGGTAGGGGTAACATGTTTACCCATTCTGACCCTTAGTGGGGGAGGGGTAACATGTTTACCCATTCTGACCCTTAGTGGGGGAGGGGTAACATGTTTACCCATTCTGACACTTAGTGGGGGAGGGGTAACATGTTTACCCATTCTGACCCTTAGTGGGGGGACGGGAACATGTTTACCCATTCTGACACTTAGTGGGGGGACGGGTAACATGTTTACCCATTCTGACACTTAGTGGGGAGACAGGTAACATGTTTACCCATTCTGACACTAAGTGAGGAGACGGGTAACATGTTTACCCATTCTGACCCTTAGTGGGGGGAGGGGTAACATGTTTACCCATTCTGACACTTAGTGGGGAGACAGGTAACATGTTTACCCATTCCGTCTCTTAGTGGATTTTAAATGGAGTCGTAAAGATGACAGTTGTCAGTGGTTTAGAGGGAAGACATGTTTTCTAAGGTAGCAAAATAATTTCTCAATTACTGTTTGTGTTCAAAGCAAACAGCATGTATTATGGTTATATTATCTTAAGTCGGAAGGTGTAAAAATAAGCATATATAATCCGTTCTCTTTTGTGCTTCAGAATGCCCTGCAGGTGTGACCTATTTCCACACGTGTGATTCGTGCGCATACAACTATTGTCACAACTACCCAACGGCAACGTGCAGGTAAACACATATATAAATTATTTACTTACAATTATTAAAAATACTGGTGCAGCTGTTGGGTTATATATTTATATATTTATGAATTTTAATTGTTCTCAATAGATCTCACTATAAAAATATCCAAATAATTTACTTGCATGATGTAGACATATACATTAGAAACTAATTTTCAACATTCTTTTTTTAAGGTTATGAAATATTGCATACGGAATGTTTTAATATTTTCATTGTTAAATTATACAATATAATTACCTCTAATTGAGGGCGTGATTCCCATTTTTATTGTGTTCAAATCGAAGTGCACACCGATAGCCGTTATTTGGGATATGTTTTTTCATATACATTAGACCAAGTAATCCAATTTCTTCAATGTAGAATACTCTGTAGCACAATGTTTCCATTTAAAGATCACTGTCCCGCTGCCCTGCCGTTTTGCCTATATACATTTACTTTTCTTTTACTTCCGTTTGGACATGAATGTAACACATTTTGATTAGTAAATCTTCATTGACCAGAAAGCTCGATCGAGTACAGCAATAGCAAAATTAACAATCTGAAGTCCAGGGCCCGTATTCATGAAACCGTTCTCACGTTCAAGCATGAATTCTGTACTCAAACCAGCTTTCATGAAACTCACTTAAATCATGTCAAACGATCAAAAAGTCAAATGGAAATATTGAAGGTATTTGAATTTAAGTCTCTCCAATTTGTTTTCAAAATCATTGACAAAATAAGATTTTTTTATTAATTTATAACCGGAACAAGAAATTAGACTTGAGCACAAAATTAATGCTTGAGCGTGAGAACGGTTTCATGAATACGGGCCCAGGGTTCGAACTCTAGTCTAGCCAAGATAATTTTTCATACTCTTGTGGAATATATTTTGTTTATTTAATCTGGAATATTTTTCATAAAAATCCTTCAGTGTATGGTTTCATTTTTTTTAAAAGATTTAGCGAAGCTTTAGCCATGTCGAAAAAAAAAGTGTGAATACTAAATTACAGATATTGGCAGTAGTACGGTAATTGACTTATGAAAATAAACACTTTACATATAATATCAAAACACATGGACATGATTTACGTAATGAAACATATATAACAATATCCAATGTGTTTCATGTTAAGGATCTCCTCAACTGCACTGTATTTTTGTTTTTGATTATGGGTTTTTTCGTATATAAAGTACCCTTCAATTAATTTCGTTTTGCATATACAACATTTTGGCAAAATCACTCCAGTTGACGATATAGAACAGTATGTCAGGGAGATAGAATAACAGTTTAAAGTCCGGAGTTTAAATCCCGGTGTAATCCCTCTAGTATTGCTACGCTTACAAAGCTGTAATTGATGACTATATTTTATTTCATTTCATCTTTATTATTATTCATAAAAGTCAGAAATAATTTAACAAAGCTATAGAGTCGGTAAAACTGTTTTCAATACGTATATACAGATTGTATCAATGCTACGAACATATGTATTCTGAAATCATTATGTCGCATAAATATTAAATTTTGTACATTTTTTTACAACAGAATGGATGCTTGTGGTAAATGCAAGGCTACCTTTTGGCTGAACGGCAATAAAGAAGTGAAATGTGTGGAGCAGAACATTCTCGATCGTAAGTACATATGTGGACACGTACACCTAATGTGCACTGTGTGTTTTCATGTGTGCATAATGCGCTTACCCTTCCGGAACACCTGGCCCTATTCTAGCTGGTACTATATTTTGGTTTCTGCTTCGACCTACTTGACATTTTCGGGATGTGGAAATATTTTTTTTTGGGGGGGGGGGGGGGGGGGGATTCGCATTGAAGAAATGAGCAAGGAAAGATCCCATGCAAAATTATAATTGCTAAATATATAGATTACAAATACAGGGAATACATACTTTTTGATAACCGTTCCCAACGGGAAAAAATCCCAATTACAATCGGTTTAAAATCCACAGCGTTAACATGTTCTAACTCGAAACAATCCGTTTTTACAGTAAACTGTTTCATTTGATAATTTATGAAACATGGGTTGGGGTTTGAGTTAGATGCATAATATTGGCATTTTGACCAACACAAAAATATTGTTTTATATATATAATTATATACTTGATTACATGTGTTACATCAAGCGCGGTAGCGATAGAATGGTTCAATATTTGTGTAGATATCTTCACGTGTTAAATAGTTTTGTAATCAACCAACATATCCCCCAGCCCTATTTGTCATTATATTCAGTAATAACATTATGCTTGCATTATTTTACAGCATGCCCCGATAACTTAACAAAGCGTTGGACATGTTTAAAACCTGCCTGCCACTTCGATACCTGTCCGATGAACTCCAGCGTTTCTTGCATGTATGTATATCAAAGAGATACACACGAATTTCGTTATACTGGCATAAATTATTTGTACAACATTATTGTTGGCGTTCTAAAGATGAGGTTAATATATCATCAACTTGACATAAACAAAGATCNAATTTAATGTATTACCTTTGTATCAACTATTTTCATCAGACACTATTTTAAGAGAAACGAAAGAAGACCAACTAATAAAAATATTAAAACCGAGTCTCAACAGGCCACAATAAAATTTTACGCCAAATTGTCCACCAATCTTGTGTACTTCGTGACGTCACGTTACTATTGTAGTGTGATGACATGTAATTGTGACGTCACGACGTTGTTCTCTTTTGAATAAACCTGAAGAGCCCTGTGAAGGGTGAAAGCAGCTAGTTTTTTAGTCGGTCGTTAATTTTATTTTTTCTATATTTACTTCCTTCACATGGACATTTAATCACTTTTTATTATATATATATATATATACATAGCGACCTATATGATTTAGATGTTTGAACACACTAACTGTCATACGCATCATAGTTATCCTTGATACTTATATGTTCTGCGTTATGATGCATCGTGTTATATCACCAAAATGACACACTATAATGAAGTGTTAGAAAATAACAGAAACTTGATGTATATCGGCGATATAAAGGGGCGAATGGAAAAAAAAATGGAATTATAAAGGATTTTTTATCTCAAAATTTATCTTTTTCAAATTCTTTTTTTGCGTTATAATGCATCGTGTTATATCATCGCAAGGACACACTATAATGAATTGTTAGAAAATAACAGAAATTCGATCTTGAGGTATATTGGCGATGTAAATGGACATATGGGAAAAATGGCATTATATATATTTCTATTTTTTTTGCAAAAATATCTTTTTCCACTTTTTTTTACGTTATATAATAAAACGGATATTCTGTAATGAATTGTAAAAAGAAATACAGAAACTAGACCCTGATATAGATATTTGCGATAAATGAAGTGGTGAATGGGTGGACAATGCATTATAAACGATTTTTTTGGTGCAAAATAATATTTTTTTCAATTGGCTGAGTTGTTTTAAAAATGACACTTTCATTTATATGAAATTGAAATATCTTTTGCGTCGCATGTCTGCAAAACTCCTAAATCTAATAGGGTGAACATTTCTTGAATCTGACAAGTATTCCATGACTTATGGAATGGGTTATGTGTCATCTCCATTTGAATACCCCTATTTGACCAATATAAAGGCGCATTCCTGATAAGGTCGCCTGCACCTTTTTCTGGAAAAAAAATCCAGCAGGGTACTTGGTCGCGACTAATTGGTTTGAATATTTCTGAAGTATTCCAGAACTATTTTGTAAACATGCATGGAACATTAAACTGACAATTGCATGATACTAAATGGATTATTGTTAAGAGGAATCATTTGAATGACATTATTATGTGCCACGAATATTATTTGTACTGGCGATAAAGATAATTCATACAATAGGAATGAAACAGATTAAGCCTCTTATCTGCATGAATGTAACAAAATGTAGGATAATGTCACTGGACCGAATGGAGTTTCAGTAGAGTATAATATTGACTTCCGCCTCTGCTAGCTAAATTGTGTTGCATGCTATAAGTAAATTGTTTCATATAGAGCGATTGCGTTACTGTACACGAAAATCTATATAAATAAAAGTGATAGTCGCAACTGCTTATTTTTACACTATGATTATTTTCGGAATGCATACTAATATTTATTATTTTTGCTTTGCAGAACCAACAACTGTGGAGGTTGTATGCCAAGATACATACATAAAATCACCAAAGAGGTAGCGCAATGTCGTGGGTACTGGACACAGTTTGAAGGAAAGGGTATGGACAAAGGTCACGTTGCTACAGAAGATGAGATAAGAAGGGTAAGAGCTGACAGAGACAGACAGCTTCGGCAATCACAGGTAGCTTTAGAAAACACAAATTCAAGAATTATAGAACAGGTAAATCAAGTCAGAGGGTCACCTGATTCACCATCCACACCTGAAAGACCTTTCCAAATCCGACCGGTTGGGGGAGGACAAAACAGAAATCAGCAGGGAGGTTTTGTTAATACGATGGTTGAGCAGAGCAGAAGACAATCAGATCCGAACGCTAACATTGATTTGTCCCCGCGTCAAGGATCTGGCAGCCCCATTACTGACCAAGATAGAGGTTTTTTCATGGATCTCCTTAGCCAGATTGATACTCCCTTAGGAGTACCAAGTCAATCCTCAGTGCAATCAACCGGGTTCGGGGATTTTGGCCGCCGGATGCCTTCCTCCGGATCCCCTAAACCATCGGATCGTCAATTTTCTAGACGCTTGCCTGCTCAAAACAATCCAACTGCAGAACAACAATCTAATAATGGATTGCCCGCTAATAATGACCCCAGATCAGATGTTTTGAGGGGCTCTGAACGCCGAAGACCTTCCTCGTCAGGATCGTCAAGACCGTCTTTACGGCATGCAGACACATCTGTGCCACTTCCAAACAGCCCGACCCAGAACGCACAGAGAAGTGTTCCAGTAGTTGCCGATCGTCTCATAGATCCGGTAGTTGTAAGAACAGAACAGGTGCCAGCCAACAACGTTGGATTGGAAAATTCATTTCCGGTCGTGCAGCAAAGAGTTTCAAACCCGGGAATTCCATTACAACATCAGCAAAATGTTTCTCGGAAAAATCGTCAGGAAAACACACAAGCTGTAGCTGAGATAGACAAAATAATACACAATTTGGATTCAGCATTGCGAAAGGCACATCCTCCTCGTGATCGTTCAACGCCGACAGCCAGCCGGCCATTGAGTTCTCAAAAACAGCGGAAGGTTAATAGCCCTCTAATGGGTGACTCGTTAAGGGCAAAACCAGTCATAACTTCTGCCAAAAAAAGACCTTCTGAGAAACTCTCCGCAGGGAAAAAAAATGCCAAGCTACCTCTTTCTTCGCGCACAACAGACAAACCGTCATTACATAAAACGAAATCAATAATGGCAAACAAACCAATCCAAAGAACACCTAGAAGAAATCCGGACAGGAAAGTAAAAAACGCTCAGCGTAAGGAAGCTTCTGCTGCTGCAGCGAAGAAAGCACCGAGCAAACCTGAGCAAAAAACAGCTTCTCTCGGGTCTTTAATGTTTCCCGCAGAATTTCTTTCCTTTTTCCAATCTCTTGGCGGAGGAAACGCATTTGCAATTCCAAATAAGAGGTCGGAAACACCAACCAGAAAAATTTAAAATTAGTTGCATTTTATCAACACAACATATTCTACAAACATAATCGTCAGCATCAATGCCTGGATTAATGTCACCAGTACTTGTGATCATTCTTCAATGTAAGAATAAGACTTTACATCCTTCTATACTGTGATATTACCCAAAATCACAACAAACGGTATAGATACTGAAAAATGTATTGACTATTCTTTCGTGTATACTCATTTTCACGATTGCGCTCTAAAGCGAAAAAATGGTTCGAATTTGGTGATTTGTATTTTCGTTCGTAGAGTTGCTTGTCCATTTACTACGATTAAGAGCTAGATACAAGTGAAGATATTCACCAATTAGGAGGAATAAGCTTCGATTCGCCAATTGAATTTGATCTGTTGCTGATATAGGTAGGGGCTTTCCCACTTGGCTATCTGTCATAATTTTTATTATGTCAATATTTGTTTCTGCAGCATTCACGAATTTTTTTCATTATCTTAAAAAGCCTAAACCTGTAGTTGTGTTCTCTGTGAAATCAATTAATGTATTCTTATACTACTAGGTTGCTTGTTTTGAAGAAACGAATCTTTGACGTATCTGTGTGTGTGTCGTCATTTTAAAGATATTGACGGAACGACATCAAACTTGCAGCCATTTGAGATAATAAAATCGATGTGTTTAATTCGTATTTTGATATTATGACCGTACATTACAAACACAGGTGCTAAGGGAGAAGTCCTAAAGAGCTTGACATAGTCAAGGTTTATCAAAGACCGATTATTTTCTACCAGTTGTTATAAGATGGTGAAAACTTCCCTTATGCCATTACAATTTGAAATCCTTTGCAGTGCTATGTAGTTCGTTTGTATTACTGTATACCAGAAATTTTAGGCAAAAAGGTATTCGCAGGTTTTGCTCTCCGCAATAAAGGTGAATTCATCATGTCAGCGAATATTTGCACACAACATTCCATGCATAGTAATAACATTTGAAGGGCGAAATTAACACTGAGCGAACATGCAATTTACTGGTGAACGGCTTATATTTTACTAGGCGAAAGTTTTCTCGTATAAAGTATATGTGAACAGTTTCGTTCAGAATGTATTGCATTAAGCAAATGTTTGCATAGATAGTTTACCTGTCATATTGGTTTGTTAACGTTCGAAAAGATAAATTGACATAATTTTCAAATGAACATATTTTGTTCAAAATGTCTATATAGAAAAGAAATGAACAAACTGTGTCTCCCTTTTGTTGTTTCATTGGCACTGTACCAATATCCATGACGTATACAATATCGTTATTCTTATTTTTTTGTAAATAGATGTACAATAACATTTTTGTTTTGATTATTTTTCCTCATTAACATCAAACCTACATTTTACATCTTGCAGGATTTACAATCTGTATTTTCCTCAAACGATAATCGATTGTCCAGGTAACATTTTTGATGAAAAGTTTATATATTAATAACTAATACTTAAGTTTAAGAAATGTTATAGGGCGTTTGAGGAATATGCAAGCGCGTGGGGTAATACCGTTGGAGAAAAATAGTAGCACGAAGGCAATGATACATTTTGACGCATTGTCTTTGATACAATCCATTTTGATAAATCAAATTATTTAAAAAAATAATATGTTCTTACGGTTGACCGGTCTTCCACGCATTCCACACAGTAATCACGAAATCGTTATTAAATTATTTTTTCCCCGTTTGTGTATGTTAATTGTATTATTTCAAAACAGATAAACATACGGGATTGACACATTAATGTCTCTTACACATTTCCATTTTTATCCATTTTAAAGCATTTCAAAACAGATGTATGTATAGAAATGCTCAAACGTGAAACCGATTAAATAATAATGTTAACTTGAGATGATAATCATTTGAAGTCGTACTTTTTTAATAGGAAAAGTTAGCCATTGCATTCTTACATTTTTCTGTTTATGATTTTATTTTAAGGAAATTACATATTTAAAGTGTCTAGATGTTTCAGCGTGATTACCTGTTGTTTTGTTCTTTTTTCGCTAAAGAAATAGTTCATTTACAAAAATTGTCTCATGACAGGGAGTTCCCCAACACTAAATTTCCAAGTTTAGTGTCAATTTCGGAAGTGTCCATTTTTAGTTAATAAGGAGATATTTTGTATCGAAGGATGTTTGGGGTTTTTTTGGAATGAACTTGCTGTTGATGTGTTAACGTTATATCTATAATTAGCTGGGTATTCGTGCAATGTTTTTGTTTCTTACAGATTAAATATTAAAATACGGTTCTAATTTACATGTTGAAGGGAATCATTGTATAAATGCATCCAATTTCTTCAACTTAGAAGTGAATATCCGCTTCTTTTTTTTTATTATTCGCTTCCTGTCAATTTCGCAAACAATATATATAAAGTGTCGTACAAAGTATTCATCATTTTTTTAAATTATTTAATTATGCCTGGTATATGACAATGAAATATTAATACCGTTAAATGTCTGCCCAGTTTGTCAAAATCCAGCACATTTTGAAACCAGGTGTAATCAGTGCCATAAGCCGTAAGTCATATAGATAATTAAAACAAAGAACATTCACAAACAAAAACAAATTTACACACCAACTGTACTTATTAGTTTTGATTATAATAAAACATGGTTTACCGTATATGTTTCCTGGTGATGATCCTTTTAAATCCCATTATGGATACGTTACATTTTTAACTTTGATAACGTGAAATAACTTGATTTTCATGTTTTTCATGAATATATTATTGAGGTATTGAAAAATATTACGATTTCGTTTTATATATTTGTATATTGCCAATCACGTGGTAGGAAATATTGCCTGATATTTAAGATAATTTCAAGTACAGAACGAATAATACGGTTCCGAAAGATTTGTGACAAGGGCAGTATTTGATTATATCAATCTGATATTGTGATATATTTAAAATTACATTTTCATTTCCACGATTCAATCCTTTGTTGTTGTTGTTGTTGTTGTTTTTAACATTTAGCTCATGTTTACATTTTTTATACAAGATAACAGTTTAAATTATTTAAAAAATAATTGAATTGATATTTTTTTGTCATATATCTTATTTTTTTCCTCTAAATTTTATATTTTCATTTGGATAGATAAGAAAAACAGGCAATATTATAGAACTCAATAAATATATTTATTCAAAAAGAAGAATATAAAAATGTGTATGTGTTTGACTACATGTAGTATTGATATTGATATCATAAAGCTATTTATGCAATTGCCGTGTATTGCTGTATAGTGCGCTTTTTATGCTTTAATGCTAATTCCATTTTTTTCTATGTTGTCGATTTCATCCCGTACAGAATATTTGTTTTACTTATGAAATTTATTTCATTGTTCTATTGTATATCATAATAAACAAAATATCTGTATGACCTGGTTTATCTTTTATTTTTATCTTTCATTATACGTTAACCCTGCTATGTGTATTTTTACATCTTTATTGTAAATAATAACAGTGTTTCGATATGACATTCAATTTTGTTTATTTTTATTGTTAAGCGTGGCATACAAATTAATTTGCAGTCTGCATACATTTTGATACACTAGGAATATTATTTTGAAGGGGAACATTATACCGGGTCCATGTTATTTATATCAATTGAAACAGTAAGACTCTACTTTGATGGTACGCAATTAGGATATACACGAATCGGAAATATTGACGTTTATAGTGATAGCACATGTATAGCAAATCTTCATACATTGCATTCTATCATTTCACCATTTGAATCGATCACAAGGAAAATTAATTTTGTCACGAAAAAAAAGATTTAATAACGATTGACTCGCAATAAATTTATAATTACAAATAAACACTAGTCTGCCACCACTGGGTCGCAGGTTTGATACCTACGTGGGGCAGTCGCCAGGTACTGGACATAGGTCGGTGGTTTTTCTCCGGGATCTCCGGCTTTCCTACAACACCAAAAAATTGGCACGTCCTTAAATGACCAAAGCTGTTAATCTGACGTAAAACAAAAACAAACAAATCAATTCAATTATGCAATTCAAACTACAGAAAACATGTTCAAGTTTGGCTTCTACTGTTAAAGCATCGCTGAAAAGTATCGCGAACACTTCTTTGTCCTATTTTCAACACATTCCGTGTTGTTTGGTGCGAGCCAGTAAACATAAGTTTACCGTTGATGCATTACGTGAAACGGGTCTCACTTGATGCATTGATACTCATTACATATGCAAGCGTTCTATCACGTTGATGAATGATAAAGTAAAATAAACTCTTTTGAACCTGAATATATCTACATTTATAATTTGTTGAATATATGTTTACTTATCAATCAAATTTCGCATAGTGGTATAACGTAAAAAAGAGCGTATTATTCACTTTGTGATAAATAGGGGGTAAATTATATATGCGTTTTAAGAACAAACTTGATATACATTTTCGTCAGGTACAATATATATAATAGATCGAGATATATGAATAATTCCCTGGAATTTACTCTGGTGCTATTAACATGAAATACTAGTTTCAAAATAAATCATCTGCTACAGTCAAAGTTGTAAATTTCCATAATTCATTTTATGACAACATTTTTCCTTTTGCCGTAATTCTTTTTTCGTACATTTCGTTCCATTTTTACATGATTTTTTTTTTATCTTGTTGTCTATTATAACACTTATTAGTCATAACTATATGTTGTTTCGATATCGTGCAGTAAATAAATACTTGGTTTGATTTTCATGTTCAGCTTACTTTTTTCTTAAAGATGTGCGCCGTTACTTCGTAATTCTGGTAATTTCTTCTGAATTTTCTCCTTTTTTTCTATATAATGAAATAGACCAATTATAATGCAAGTTCTGACCAATAAAAAACACACTTGCATAAACCTAAGACATTGCGTAACACAATTATTCTGAAAAAGAAAAAAGGCAATACCAATTCAACAGAACCCCGTGACAAAAATACCTACATATACATTAACTTTAATATAATGTAGATAAGAAAAAATGTCTACAAATGATATATGTTTTTTCATCAATCGGAGCAAAGCATCCTCACCACATCCAGGGTGCTATGTGGACGAAATAAGTGATTTAATTTTAGAACATGAATATAAGTGTGGCGATTGATGCTGGTTAATGCTCACTCGTTAATTCATTGTCTGTAAAGTAATATGTATGATCACTTACCTTGTCTGACACAAAGAAATACTTTGTCTATTTCCGTTATCCTATTGAACATACGATACATAAAATAAACGATTCTGAAATGTGATTATGAAGGGGGTGGGGGTTAGAGGGAGGAGGGAGAAGGGACACATAATATCTTTTCAATAGCAAAGGCAAACTTTCGGTTTCATATTATACATTGACGGTTTCACAGTATCGAAATCAAATGGAAGCACTCGGTATTACATTATACTTATTGTTAAACAAAAGGGGAAGGGTTTAGTATTATATACTACATTGACAGACGCAAAGAGAGGTATTTTATATTACATTGTACATTGTCAGATGCAAGACAAAACATTATATTTAAATTATACATTGTCAACCAGAAATATATCTATATATTGACAGACACAGGATAAAGTGCTTTGTATAATGTATCATTAACACAACTAGCATAAAAACACCGAGTATAGCTTTATACATTGAAAGTCAGAGTATTCATAATTACATAATCCATCAACATACACTACCGGAAATAAAATCGATATACAATTGAAATGGACAGACGTATTGAGAAACAATATTACATAACACATGGGCAGTAACAGGGGAAGACTCGGTATACCTTTATGGGCTTATAAAAGTAAGAGAAATCACTTAATATTTTATTATAAATTGTCAGTTAGTAGGGGAAGACAAAAGAGAATGCCCGCCGCATAATATAGCTCTTTATAGCTCAATTAATTAGCTCAATTAACAATCAATTTCGTTTCACATGAAACATTGACTATCACAAGATGGAGCACTCAGTACTTTATCATACATTGCTAGATGCAAGAGACAAAATTCACTTCTACGTAATACATTAGCAGTCAGAAGGGGAAGACACAAGAGAAAGCATTCGTATAAAGCACTCGGCTCTCCGTTTTACATTAAACATAACAGAATCAGGATAAATTCCTTTACTTACTTGCAGAATACATATTCATACAAATGGGAAAACATTCGATCTTACATTAGACAATTAAAGAAAGAATCGGAAATACTATTTCATTTTAACAAAAGAGATCACTAGTATTGTTTTAAATCTCACATTAAAAGAAACCACAGTAACATTTTGTTGTAAATTGCATATTGACAGAAACAACGGGAGCATTCAGTTTTTAATTTACACATTGACAGAAACAACGGAAACAATCAGTTTTTAATTTACACATTGACAGAAACAACGGAAGCATTCAGTTTTTAAATTACACATTGGCAGAAACAGCGGAAACATTCTGAATGTAAATTACACATTGACAGAAAACGGCGGTGGCAATCTGTTTTTAATTTACACATTGACAGAAACAACGGTAACATTCTGTTTTCAAATTACACATTGACAGAAACAACGGAAACATCTTGTTTCAAATAACAGATTGACAGAAACAACAGTAACATTTTGTTTTAAAGTACACATTGACAGAAACAACGGGAGCATTCTAATTTAAATTAAACATTGAGAGAAACAACGGGAACATTTTGTTTTAAAGTACACATTGACAGAAACAACGGGAGCATTCTAATTTAAATTAAACATTGAGAGAAACAACGGGAACATTCTGTTTTTAAATCACACATTTACAGAAACAACAAGAACATTCTGAATTTGATTTACACATTGACAGAAACAACGAGAACATTCTGTTTTTAAAATACACATTGACAGAAACAAAGGAACATTTTGTTTTTAAATTACACATTGACAGAAACAACGGGAGCTTTCTGTTTTTTAATTACACATTGACAGAAACAACAGGAGCGTTCTATTTTTATTTTACACATTGACAGAAACAACGGGAATATTCTGTTTTAAATTACACATTGACAGAAACAACGGGAACATTCTGTTTTGAATAACACATGGACACAAAAAACGGAAGCATTCTGTTTTTAAATTACACATTGACAAAAACAACGGGAATATTATGTTTTATAATTACACATTGACAGAAACAACGGGAGCTGTATGGTTTTAACGGACATATTGACAGAAACATCGGGGACATTCTGTTTTTAAATTACACATTTTCAGAAAGAACAGGAACATTCTATTTTTAAATTACACATTGACAGAAACAACGGAAACATTCTGAATTTAATAAACACATTGAGAGAAACAACAAGAGAATTCTGCTTTCAATTTACACATTGACAGAAACAACGGGAACATTCTATTTTTAAATTACACATTGACAGAAATAACGAGGGCATTCTGTTTAAAAATTACACATTGACAGAAACAACGGAGGCATTCTGTTTTTAATTTACACTTTAACAGGAACAATAGGAACATTCTGTTTTAAATAACACATTGAAAGAAATAACAAGAACATTTTATTTCTAAATTACACATGGACAGAAACAACGGAAGCATTCCGTTTTTAAATGACACATTGACAGAAACAACGGGAACATTCTGTTTTTAAATTACACATTGACAGAAACAACAAGAACATTCTATTTTTAAATTACACATTGACAGAAACAACGGAATAATTCTGAATTTTAATTACACGTTGACAGAAACAACGGGAACATTCTGTTTTTAATTTACACATTGACAGAAACAAAGGGAGCTTTCTGTTTTTAAATTACACATTGACAGAAACAACGGGAATATTTTGTTTTTTCAATTACACATTGACAGAAACGACGGTGGCATTCTGTTTTTAATTTACACTTTGACAGAAACAACGGGAAAATTCTGTTTTTAAATTACACATTGACAGAAACAAGGGGAACATTTTGTTTCAAATAACAGATTGACAGAAACAACAGTAACATTTTGTTTTAAATAACACATTGACAGAAACAACGGGAACATTCTGTTTATAAATCACACATTTACAGAAACAACAGGAACATTCTGTTTTTAAATAACACATTGACAGAAACAACGGTACACATTCTGAATTTAATTAACACATTGCGAAACAACGGGAACATTCTGTTTTTAAATTACACATTGACAGAAACAACGGGAACATTTTGTTTTTAAATTACACATTGACAGAAACAACGGGAGCTTTCTGTTTTTAAATTACACATTGACAGAAACAACAGGAGCATTATATTTTTAATTTACACATTGACAAAAACAACGGGAATATTCTGTTTTAAATTACACATTGACAGAAACAACAGGAACATTCTGTTTTGAATAACACATGGACACAAACAACGGAAGCATTCTGATTTTAAATTACACATTGACAAAAACAACGGGAATATTATGTTTTAAAATTACACATTTTCAGAAACAACAGGAACATTCTATTTTTTAAATTACACATTGACAGAAACAACGGAAACATTCTGAATTTAATAAACACATTAGAAGAAACAACGGGAGAATTCTGTTTTCAATTTACTCATTGACAGAAACAACGGGAACATTCTATTTTTAAATTACACATTGACAGAAACAACGGAGCCATTCTGTTTTTAATTTACACATTGACACAAACAACAGTAACATTTTGTTTTAAATTACACATTGACAGAAACAACGGGAGCGTTATGTTTATAAATTGCACATTGACAGAAACAACTGTAGAATTGTGTTTTTTAATTTCACATGGACAGAAGCAACGGGAATATTCTGCTTTAAATTACACATTGACAGAAACAACAGGAACATTCTGTTTTAAATAACACATAGACAGAAACAACGGAAGCATTCTATTTTTAAACTACATATTGACAGAAACAACAGGAACATTATGTTTTAAATAACACATTTACAGAAATAACAAGAACATTTTATTTCTAACTTACACATGGACAGAAACAACGAAAGCATTCCGTTTTTAAATTACACATTGACAGAAACAACGGGAGCATTATGTGTTTAATTGACACATTTACAGAAACAATGGGAACATACTGTTTTTAAATTACACATTTACAGAAACAATGGGAACATTCTGTTTTTAATTTATACATTGACAGAAACAACGAGAACATTATGTTTTTAATTTATACATTGACAGAAACAACGGGAACATTTTGTTGTTAATTACACATTGACAGAAACAACGGGAACATTCTGCTTTAAATTGGCCACTGCCACACAGATGAGAAAGCACTGTCGAGTGTGGTCACAAGAAGAAAAGGTGACCACCCGCACGTTACAGCCCTTTGTATAACATTAAACATTGACTCAGGGGGAAGCACTCTTAAAACTCTCTATTACTTTAGCAAACTCTATAGGGGCAAAACAGCCAATTGAATATGTATGTTTATGTTTGGAGAAAATTTAGTGAGAGCGGAAGAATTAATATACTTAGTAATGGTGTTGGGTTGGCTTATCAATAGAACTAATTAAGAACTGGAATTTTTAATTATTGATTTTAACATTAGGACGCTCTTGAGGTTTAACTTCCAGATACTTTTTTACATTATCAGAAAAACAGGTCAAACTAATTTTTCCATGACTGAGTATAGACACATATATTTTTTACTGACTTGAACGGTTTTCTTGAACACCAATTTATCAATTATTCCGGTAGAGATGTGTTCCTACAACCATACACAATGCTCTTAATTTCAAATTTTGTTCCTCGTATGTGTTTATTTTTTTATCAAATACCATCTTTACTGCTTACCCTGGAGTAAAGACAGGGGAATTCCCTTGTCATAACAATTTATGACATCGCATAAACAATGCATTGACGCCATGTCAATAATGAAACGGCGTCATGTCAACAATAGCAGATCATGGAAAGTATCATTGTTACCTCAGTTAATAGTTTGCCGTAGTTTTGGAACCCATTTTACTGTAACTGGATAGGCGTAATTGAAAGAGCATGACTTGCTTACTCCATAACTCACGAACCTGCTAGATGTTTTTTGATATATCAAGTTGTGAGAACATTTATCATTTCATTTGTTTTGTCATGGGCAATGCAAGATGTTTTTGGATGGGCACCAAAATGAAAAGGAGCAAGAGGGAGATTAAAAACAACCTTACGCAGAACGGTTGAAAAAGCGCAACCATATAGGATGGAGTAGCTGGAACACCATAAAAACAGCAGCGCAAGACAGATTGGTTTGCAGAGAAAGCGTGAAGGCAGTATGCGCCTACTTGCGCGGATAGACTTAATGTTAAGGTAATGTAAGGAATGCAAGATTGTGCATCACCTGTGTTCTCTAGTCTCCTTGGATGGGTATCATCGAATTGTATCCACAAATCTATGGAAAGGCACAAATGTAATTAGCTCCACTTAAACATATGAAAATTTTCATCTTCTTCCATTTCATCTGGAGTAATACTTTTTCTGTCATCGCATATTATATAACAGAAAGCACGTGAAAGGAAACGATTAACAGTTCACTGACGTCACCGGAATATTGTATAGGGGAAATGCTCGCTGTAGTTAAGTTTTCACCGTTTTCACCCTTAGCAATAAGGTCGAACTGATCATGAAAGCGAATGATAGTATACGGTTTACCCTGTATAGTAATTACATTTGAAGGGCGAAATTTACACTGTACGAAAACAAATTTTACCAATAAATGGCTAATTTTCCTGGTACATAAAAATCAAATACGACGTCACAATCAAGTCTTGACACCAGAGGTCATTTGCAAATCAGATGGAAAAAAACCAGATTACATATGATGAAAACTATTGTTTTCCAAAAGAGTATTAGGATTAATGGATAAAAATAACAGTCGCTTGTCTTTATGGTGTTACAGAAAAATCCGCAATATTCGAGGTGTTTATTTTGTTATCATACCCTCGGCAGAGCCTCATGTTAGACAATACTACACCTCTGAGAAAACAAATTATTATGCTCTCATTCAAACCAACAAGATAAGCTCAAAATGTGCAAAAATCCTACGAAATTTTCGCATCGTGGAATGGAAATGTTCCCGATTTTGTGACGTCACGTGATTGTTATCTCATTTTTACGCACATGAAAGTAAACATATGGGTGAAACATAGATATTTACACCACTTTCTAACCATGGAGAGTTTTTTCATACCGTTATGGGAGAAAATAATTTCTGTCAGAAAAAAATTAGCAACAAGTTCATATTTTGTACAGGTTCTGAAATAAACCAATCAATACCAAAATACTTTAAAAACGATTTTGGTGTGTGTAAAAACGTTCGGGTTTCTATATTAATTATTCCAGTGTGAATATGTACGCTCTAATTTATTAGACTCGATGAAAAAGAAATGTGAAAATTTACAGCACATAATTCTATGCATTTGACTGTCTATTTACTTTTATTTTATCACGTTTATCAATACACTTGTGAGAGGAACATTTCAAGTGACGTCAATTAGGTCAGAGGTCAGCAATCAATGTCATATGCTTGACATGTGAGTGATGGATGAATTGTTCTTGACCTTTCTGTTAAGCCTTGCTGTGTGTATATATAGACATTCACATAGACTATCAATATACGTATGTGTCTGGGATACAATGCCCTTGTAATTGGCATTCCGTAGCATACTTTTTCACCTAAAGTTTTATATTTTTTATATTTAAGGATTAACTTGAATATATTTTTCATGTTATGGAGATATAACACAAAAAATCGGAGTAAACTCTAAATAAACCACGAAGTCAGTCCTTATAATTTAATCTACTAAACACAATCCCTGTGGAAATCATCTTTTATTGATGGACTCTTTTCCCTTTAGAAATTATTATGCCGCTGTATCAGCCAATCAAAAGCGACGTGACAAACGGCCACGTCATTTTATTTACGTTATGGGCTGATAACATACATGTTTAAGCCAATGAAAATGCTTGTTGCAAGCACGATTAAATTGTTAGTATTTAATTTGATAATTTGTTATTAAGATGAGACTTTGACTTTGTTTGTCATCGCTATTATATAATAAGTCCTTGTCGCAGTCAAATGGCACAATCGGCATTGTGATTTAATAGGTGAGTAAACGCGCACATTACCAGTTGAATAGTTTGATATTTTACGTTACTTTTAATTTAACACAAGAGCTAGTATCATAAGTTTATTCGACAATACATATATGATCTTCTCAGAGATTATTGTGACCAACTTATTGAAATAGCAAAAGTTAATCCAGTAGGTACAAGGTAAACTATCTGTAAAGATATTATGTAGTTCAAAGGAGAAAGGTATTTTACATGAAATGGTTTTTTTTCTCTCTTTTTCTAAAGAGGCAATGTGTCATCTGACGGTATTAACGCTAGACACTGAGCTATATATAAATATATAACTGTAATATATTAAGTGTCCAAATGTGTCAGGCTACTTAAGAGAATGTCTTTTTGATTAATTACGTCATTATGACTTAACGCGTTTGTGTTACAAAGGGAGGTTACAAAGAATCCCTATTCATTACAAGAAGACATTTTAAGCTAATTATACTATTTTTAGTCGCAAATCCGGCGCAACTTCTGTCATGTTATATGAAATATGGATCGAGATATACAATACATCTATTTGTAAAGAAACAACTTTACACTACAAAACATTATTTAGTTTGCGTTTGTACGCTGGGATCGTGTAAATCTGAGAATTGTCTCACGAATATTATTTTAGATACCTCAGATAGCTGAATGTGAAATAGTGACTTTGTTGATGTTACGAATGCAATTAATTCGTTGAAGCCAGTTCAATTCAATTGTAAATTGAACACTCGAAATGTTTATACTAAAAAATAAAAAATAAAAAAGTTGGAAAATACAAAATTACTCTGCATATTGTAGTTTTATTGCGCGAAATACAGAAACCTGCATTGCACAGCCTGGAAATTGACAGTATTACTAAGAAAGTTTCACCAGTTATGTAATAAATTGAAGTATCTGATATTATATTACTATCTTATAATGTATATATAGTTATGTATACATGCACAGTTAAGCAGTTAAACTGGAGTTTTTCGCAAGAAAATGATCTGTTTGAATGACACCGCTTCGCAAGCAAATAATCATAATGCACGATATTGATATGAGTGTTAAGGAGTTACACTTCTGAGGTTTCAATCACGTTCAAGTCTCGTTTTGATCTGATTTAACGGGGTTTTGTAATATTTAACAAATTATTATAATTTTTATTAGCAAACACGCATCTGAAAAATATGCCAAAAACTAGATGCCTGTTTTTTGTAGAACTTTTTTTACAAGAATAAAAAAAATAACAATTCGGCGGCCATTTTGAAAATGTGTATTAATGTGTATTTCTTGCGCTTCAAAAAAGGCAAAAATTTCACCCTTTTTGACACTAGCTTGATCACTTAAATTGTTATTGTGTCGCCATTTTTAATTGTAGCAGGTTCAATTTTGCTGTACAACTTTATAATGTTTAATAGTGTATGCTGGAGATGTACTGTGTTCTGTTTGTAGTGGGACCGTGCTTCCAACGGTATCATTAATAGTGCCACCCAACTTGAATGATACAGCACAGATACCGATCCATCAACCTCAGACTATTTTATACTCCGCCTGGGTTGTTTGATTCGTGTCGGGGAGGAGAAACAAACTTTCTCTGAACATTCCATTCGTACGACGATATCGAGAAATGTATGTCCAGGTATAAAAAAAGATAGAGTGTAATTGAGTCTGCAGCAGACTTTGATTGGAAACATTATTGATATGCAAATAGGCATTAATATGAGCACTGACCTTTTGAACGTTTGCAGTTTCAAACACTTTCATACTGGCACCTTACCGACTGGTACGGTGTGTCATTGTCATGTAATACATTGACATTCAACTCATCAAGTTGATAAATGGTTGCAAGCTATGCTTGGTTGAATTAGCTTTAAAGTGATTTCAAACTGTAACGTTGCGATAAATTCTGATCTTTATTTGTAAAATTGTTGTCCGCGTGTATAGGATAGCAAGGGTTTTGTTTGCATTAATGTTGCCGCTTTATCGTTTGTATAAACGAGTTTGTGTATAGCTATAAGGTCGCTCTTTGCAATGATTTAAAAATCTCTCTCTGAAACAACATCCATTTGTTCACCTGCCAGCGAAACGTGTGGCCTAGGAAACCTTGAACCACTGCAAGAAACCCCAATTAGATAGTGCAGTAGATGATAGCTTCGACTGGTAAGGAAATTCTCCTGGTTTGTTTTCTTCCGGTAAACTATTTATGTTTACTATATAGATAATATAAGCAAAAAAGTATTAACGACAGTACAGACAAAGGAATTTGGTTAATTTTCACGGGAGTAGTATCGTTCCGTTACAGGAATTCCTATAGATTATTTCAATCCGTAATATGTATGTAACCGGAAGTGAGAATAAATACAGAATGGCTGACATAAATGTGTTCGCTTGATCTATCCATGCCATCTAAAACACTATACACGACATACCATCACAATGGCGACGAGTACGGGATCAACGAACGTTTGCCAGTATTTTCGACATTCGAAAGCGACAGCGATAAGAGCATTGCAGGCCCGAAGTGGGACCGATGGATTGGTCGGTTTGAAAATCTGTTCGTAGCAATGGAAATTGACGATGCGGATGAAAATGACATAAAACGGGCATTGCTGATGCATTATGTTGTAGAGAGAGTATATGATGTATACCTCGCGGAGAAAACCCCTACAACAGGTACGTCCTACGCGGATGCCAAAAAAGGAGGAGAGCACTGAGGGAACCGATATGCAAGCTCAGGCAGTGGAAGAACAGTCGGTAAATTATGTGTCTGGGAAGTCAAGAGGAAGTCGCTGAGTTGGTCATGTCCCGCGAGTGGTCATGAGTGTCACGGGTGTAAGAAGAAGGGTCACTTCCGTAATATGTGTAAGGAGTCCAATGACAAATGGACAAATGAAAACAAGTATAAAAGGAAAGTAAACGCTGTCGACACTGACACAAAGGAGGACAGTGATGATAGTTACTGCTATGGGATGAGTCTAGAATGTAACGATGAACATGTCCATGCTGTAAAAGGGCCATTCATAAATGTAAACATAGAGGCGAGACAACTGGAGCTCATTGTGGATAGTGGATCCTCTGTCAACATTCTCGACGAATCAGACTATAACTGTATAGGACGACCCGCTCTGATGAAGACTAAGAACCAGGGACGAATAGTTTCATATTGTAACAGTGGTACTCTCAAAGTACTTGGGACTTGTAATTTACATGTTGAGACCAAGTCAGAGTTTGACATTATAGATTTATATGTTGTGAACGGAAAGAATCTTGGCTCTATCATGGGTTAACCTACAGCCAGCAAGATGTCAGTGATTAAAATAGAAGTGAATCAGGTTCGCCAGGAGCTACAGAACGTGGAAAGAGAGTTCCCAGATCTATTTAAAGGGATAGGAAAGCTTCGAAACCGACAAGTCAAGCTTCACTAAGACCCAGATGTGCCTCCTGTAGCACAGAGATCAAGGAAAACGGCGTTCCACCTGCGGGATAAAGTCAAGACTGAAATTGACAAATTGGTACAACAGGATATAATTGAGAAGGTTGATGGTGAGCCCACTCCTTGGAAATCTCCTATTGTGACACCCCCAAAAGGAATCCTGATGAAATTAGATTAAGCATAGATATGAGGGAGGCCAACAAAGCCATATGTAGGGAACGACACACTCTACCTACTATTGAAGAGCTCATTGTGGACTTGAATGGTTCAGAAATATTCAGTAAATTGGATCTGCGTAGTGGCTATCATCAACTGGAGCTTGAGCCCATGTCATATCTTCAGGGTCAGAGATATCTCAGGAAGCCATACGCCAAGTAATACAGAACATTGAAGGGGCGCGGTACATCTCAGACGACATTCTTGTGTATGGTTGGAACAGGAAGGAGCATGAAAAAGCTCTACAGAAAGTATTTCAAAGGCTGAGTGACAGTGGTCTAACTTAAATGGTCCAAAGTGTGAATTCAGAAAAGACAAAATAACATTATTTGGTGTGGTATTTGGAGCACCGGGTATTTCGCCCGACACTGAGAAAGTGAGAGCTGTAGATGAATTTGAGAAAATCTCAGAATGTTAAGGAGCCGCGGAGCCTCCTGGGGATGGCGAATTATTGTGCAAGATTCATTAAAGGATATGCTGATATATGTGAACCACTGAGAGAGCTTACACACAAAGATGCACCATAGACTTCGAACGAGAAGCATGAAAAAGCTTTTGTTGAACTGAAACGTAGCCTATCTAGTGACACAGTCATGGCATATTATGATCCAGACAAGCCAGTGGGGGTCCGAGTGGATGCCATTCCAACTGGATTGGGAGCGGTATTAGTACAGGATAAAACAGTGTGTTACACGAGTCGCGTTCTTACTTCGGTCGAGTCGCGATACAGTCAGATAGAGCGAGAATCGCTTGCAGTTGAGTGGGCGTGCGAACACTTTGACCTATATCTACGAGGACTGTCAAATTTCACTGTGATCACTGATCATAAACCACATGAGAACATCTGGCAAAAGACTAAGCTGCCAAGTCTGAGCATTGGAATCTACGATTACAACCCTAAAAGTACTATTCATACTTCCTATGAATGTCAACTTAAAGCAGTTCAATATGTTTGAATTATAGCAAAACGCGAAGAAATTATCTTATAATCTTAGGATTGAAGAAGTTTTTTTTCTATTATTTTTGAAATCTTACACAAACGTGTAGCATTTCGCTAGAGTTTTAGTTATCGTAAGCAAACAAACAAAAAGAAGAGAAAATGAGAGAATAACTGGAACATAATTATGTTAAGCATGTTCTGCATGTCCGGCCTATATGACAAAGCGCCTATAAAATGTACAAAAGGAGATGAAATAATAGGAACGAGTGTAAAGTTTGTTGGAAATGGCCTATTTATAACCGAACTCCAATAAAATGGTCAAATAATGACAGCGATGATAGCGTGTCGACCAGTGCAGCGTCGTACTCTGTACGGGAAGTGAGACATTATGTCATCAGCGATATTCGCCTGTCAAAATAAGTCACGTGACACGTGCAAAATCTAGTTAACTGTGTCCAGTTCGCTGTAGACGCATCTGATACAGTAGAGGGATATAGGTAAAATGAAGGCCACGCTGGTAACCGTCCTGTTGATATTTGGTAAGTAAGTGTTATGTTGATGTTAATTTCTCACAAACTCGTATTGTATTTGAAATATTTACTTTATCGGACATTTTTTTAATTGTTTCTTTTCTTCTTTTTTAAACTGTTCTACTACTAGCATTACACATGTTTCGATTGCACGGTAATTTTCACTTTTTAGCCAAAAGCCAGTTTTGATTCTGATTTTGCATTGTTTCTTTTTATTGGTTTTAGTCAAGAGGGCATTTAAAAAAGCTCGAACAATATTTCAATCTATTTTGTATGTTTTAAATTTTATAAAAGCTGTTAAAAGTTCACTGATAATGATTTTAAAAGGGAAGTTCGTTATTTCAGTTTAATGTATGAGAAAACGTAAAAGTAAATTAAACTTATTTTAAAAAAACTATTTTTTTCACTACTTACAGATTACTTATTACTTATTTTGTTATCACATCATCTTGCTGTTTTTCCCTACGTGCATCCTGACTTAAATGTAAACATATCTTTAGATAAATTTAGTTTGGCAATTTTAATAGCAGAATTTCAATATGAGTTCAATACACAAATAAACCTTGGTGTTTATTGTCGAATATGCTATGTTTGAAACATATTTTTAGTTGATTTTAAATTTTGTCTTTTTCGCTCAAATGAGGGCGACTGTATTATCAAAGCAAATAGCACAATATACATAGTACAATGTATTATCTGAAGGGGGCATTAATATTTTGCGAAACTTGATATTGTTTTCGTCGAAGAGTGAAAATATGACTGGGAGACAGTTTGCCTGTGTATAGTATACATTTAAATGACATGCATATAACTATTTCATAATAAAGATGAACATGAGACATACACATCTGAAGGCCGTATACAATTTGTTAATAGAAACAGTATGTCAGCAATGAGTGACATTGCCCATACAGCTGATTCGTCCGTCTAGAAGGTATCGCAGATTCCTGGAGAGCACAAAATCACAATCAAAATCGGTCCAAATTTCTTTTGACCTAGAACAGCAGGGAAGATGCATATTACCTATTGGTCATAGATAATTCAAAAATTGCAGGAGTATGGTTAATTTGAAAGTAAACATGAGCTGAGTGCGTATATCATTTACCGTGACACTACTCAGGGAGGTTATTTCTGACATCAATGTTTCGGCAAACCCCGGGAACTAAGAAATCCACAAGCAGAAGCTATCATCTTGTAGGTTGAATGATCAACGAAAGACACAAACTAGTGTTTGCACTTATAAAAGTTGATGATAGATACAGTATGCCCAAAATGAATTGCACTACACCAAACAGCCATTTTTACATTATATGACTCATCGGTGGTGCTAGGGGCAAACAATTATAATCCAGTGTGTGTGTAAATATTATTTTCGTTCCATTACTTTAAGGTCTTGTTTCATTCTGTTTTCATTCCGTTCTCACTGCGTTTTAATAGCGTCTTCATTCCATTTCGTTTGTCAACTGAAACGCTGGCACCCCCGTTTGTACATGTACCGTGCCATTATCCAAAGACATTATTTTGGTCATCAATGTTGTGGCCTACCTTGGTGACTAGGAAATCGACCATCAGAATCTAACATCTTGACACACACTTCAGATTGTACTTATGCAATTTTGTAAAACAGTTTTAGGTACCAGTATGCAAAAGATGAACTACTCTGCACCAAATGCAAAAGTATCATCAGTGTAAACTACGTAACTTGAACAGCCTGGCATCAGCTAAATGTTTGTTTCAAGTGACATGCTCACGAAAGTCGAATTTGGAAAAGGTGTAGCTTCACAATGACACTGAAACATTTCTTTTTGTAGTGTGTAGAAATAAACTTAAATAATGACGGTTAATTGAAAATCTAATGGTCTTCGTTTTAATTTCGGTCGTATCATCTATTTTTTCATTTGCGATCATATTTATGACATATATAAAGCTGAAGGATGTGGGTGGGGTTGGGGGTTAAACGCTATTTGTTTTAAGTATATGTTCGTCATTTATTATAAACGCTTAAATGATTTAAATTTTTCATAACCGTGGCAATAACAAAAACAAATAAGTTTAAAATGCATATGACTTTAAATGAGTGTTCTTTTCTTTTGACAGGTGCTGTTACAGCGACCAAAGGTAAATATCTAATCATGGAAACACTATATCTTTGTATTATACATTTGTGGACTTTGTTTTAGAAAACTTATTGCTTTGTTGATCCAGACGCTAAACAAATGATCGACCAGTATCGAAAGGCAAACGTTTTAGCTTAATATCCAACGAAGCATACGAATCCCGAATGTGTTGTTGTTGTAGTTTTTTTTTATACAGCTTGTTTTTTCACGATTGTCTCTTACTTTCATGGAATGAGTCTATGGAATTTTTATTTATGTATTGATAAGCCTCTGGATATTTGTAATTAAACATCGTTAGGAGATTCATTCTGATATGAAAGTATGAGATTCTGTGTATCATACAACCAAGACTTGTTGCAAATATGTATGAAACAACATTTTTTTTTTTTTGCTATCTTGAGATCTAGAATATCAAAATTAAGGCTCCAAAAGTTTCTCTTTGATATCGTCACAATACCTACAGAGGTCAGTGACGTCACGAAGTTAAGACGTCACAAGTGAAATAATGGAAACCCTAAGCCAATCACAACTCCGCTTGGTATTATTAAACATGTGTACGTAGTAGGATTATGTGACGCAAAAACTAGTGTGATAGATACCTCCTTTCGCAATCAATTATTTTAGTGTAATGCACGATTCATAATTCAGTGAACTGTATGATACACCAAACAAGTGTTTTATGAATATAGGGGTTCATGCAGATACACCTGCGTGTATGTTCAAACAATTCAGAATAACTTTTGATGTTGCAAGACATGCTTTGTACTGACATACTTAGTCGACTTGATGTCACTTTTCTACCGTTATATGATAAAACATGCGTTAGATCAAACGACTGAAAATAACCCAAATCTCGTAAAAGAATATAATGTCTGTTTTTATAGCTACGCATATTAAAGGGACAATAGATTCGCAATGAATACGTTAAGAGAATAACAATATACGTATGAAACACATCTCTGTAGCGACATAAACAACATGAAATACCACTAAAATGCTGTTAAACAAAACCACGATAAATTAGACCAATGATAAAAGCATTTATCCTAGGTAAATGACCTCCAGAGAGACGATTGTTCTACAGCTGTTGTACATGATGGGATATATGGGTCTCCACTTTTTGTCAAAACCTGATTAGTTCCTATATAAATCTTTGTGTTGAAGGTAGTTCTTATCAAAACGTTGTTAATAACAATAACATAGTAGTTGGGAAGTATGTTTAATATGAACTTCTGTTTCATGAGAAGTAGTTTATGTAGTAAATGTATGAGTATTTTCCATTTTCAAAAATAAGTGTTAATCTCGCAGAAGGAGTCAACACATTCTTAAATTATCATTTGTACAAATGTCCAATGAATTATAAAATTTTATTAAGTTTTCTTTCCTTTTTGAACTTTTACACACCGTTTTTCAAAAACGTTTAGCTTTTATGTCGCGTATTATGCCTTGGAATGTGAGAAATATTTATAATTTTAGAGGGTTATGTGACTCCTAAAATATCCTCGTGTCTTTTTCTGTTTCCTTTGTCAAAGAAAGAGTACAAATGGCCGGTGTCTCGGCTCTTAACCACTGAAAACAACTCACTAAGCCTTCGTGAGCCGAATTAAGTAAAGGCATCTTTCATAATTCATAGAGACACACTTATTTCACGATTGAGCCTACATCTTGTTTTTTTCTCAAAGATATGCATGACTCCGTTATGGTTTCTTTCCTGGATAAATACATCAACAGCAACACATGATAAAATGCATATATAACACATAATCCATTTGCTTGCTGGTATGCCACCTAGACCCTTAAAGATGACAAACTACGTATATTTCGTGTCAGTATAGGAAGACATCGGTCACAAAACTTTGACAGAGGACATAATAAACGAAAAACTAAACCACGTGTTTCCTTAAAGCACAAAAAGGTCAAGACACACATTAATTGGTGTGAATTTTCCTGAATCGTGAGTTAACATTTATTATAACAAAGAGGGTTGTTTCTACCTATAAGTCATGTACATGACATAAGAATGAGTAGAGACAAATTTATTACTGTGTTGTATTCAATTCCGATGGTTCCAATGTTTCTAAAAGTAGAATTATTCATAATGATAAATTTTCAATTGAAAAATTGCAGTTTACCAAAATATTTAGCCGTCCGTCGTCTATATGTCAACAATTTCTTTGAACGACTTCTTCTTAACCACTGATTGGAATTTAACGAAATTTGACTGGAAGCATCACTAGGTGGTGGGGATTCAAAATTGTACAATAGTGGGGCTGGCCCCCCAGGGGCCTTAGGGGCGGGGCCAACAGGGGTCAATTTGGCCTTGTTGCTTTGAGCGACTTCTTCTCTGGAACTAGGAATTGGATATCAACCATATTTGACTGGAAGCCTCCCTAAGTGGTGGGGATTCCAAATTGTACACATCGTGAGGCTGACCCCTCAGGGGGCTGAGGGGCGGGCCAAAAAGTGGGCAATTTGACTATATTGCTTTAAGCGACTTCTTCTCTGGAACTAAGAGATGGATATCAACCAAATTTGATTTGAAGCATTCCTAGGTGGTGGCGATTCAAAATTTTACAAATGGTGGGGCTGCCCTCCAGTTGCTTCCAGGATGGCCCTAGGGTCTGGCCCCACCCGTAAAGGCATAGTCCCTGGGTCATAACTTTGAAACGGTTGAGATCCCCACCCCAAAACTATATATACAATTGTTGGGCATAAAGAGACTAATGCAGCCATGAATTAGAATTGATCCCAGGGTCTGCCCCACCTTTGCAGACTTAACCCCTGGGTCATAACCTTCAAACGGTTGAGATCCCCATCCCATAACCATACATTAAATTGTTGGGCATGAAAACTCTAATACAGATATGCTACAAGGATTGGTTTGGGGTCTGGCATATTTCCTTTGATCTCATTTGGAGAATATTTTGCCATGATTGATTAGATATCCAGGTTAGCGATACAGGCCCTCTGGGCCTCTTGTTCTTAGTATCCTTATATTAACATAGTTACAAAACATCACAGAACGAAAAACTAAAACCCATTCCTCCTTAATGGGCAAACGGTCAAGTGATGCATGCATTATTGTGAATTGTCTTGAATAGTAGGCTAACAATACAATGTTACAAAGATATCGTTGTTGATTGTTTCGCTGTATAAGTTCTTTACGAGATAGTTGATAATTACAAACAATTATTTTCTATCTTATTCTTAAAACTCAACTAGTTCAAATACTTCTTAGTGTAAACATTGTTTATAATAAAATCACAATTCAAAAATGTAAATTATTTTTAACCTACGTTAGGCCTACGAGGGGAAAACATCTACACGGAAACCAATTCTGTATGTATCTATGTCAAACAAAATAGTAAATAAAACATGCATAGTAATTTCTTACCCGAACTTAGGATGTGAAATAGTTTGAGATGATACCACGCATGCAGGAACAATGATACAAAATATTGTTTTACACTGTTCAAATTCCATACAAAATTAATATATTGTTGACAGATATAATACTTGGAATATCAAAGTTTTATTTCATACACAAACAATAAAAGTGTCGCAACGTCTCAAGACCGAATGATGATTTTATCAAGCGATGACCTATAGTTTGACAAAGGAACCAGTTGGTCTTACAACGTTGCGACACGTTCAATGCGTACATGGTTTATGTATAAAGTAAAACGTTGGTACTACATAATTCAAAACTGATGAATATTACTGAAGATGCAAAAACATAGGTATCACTAACGTGTGTACATTTGCTAGCAAAAGGGGTCACATGAATTACCGAAATTGCAATAACAGGTCAGATCTGAACTGGCAACTGCCCTTAGGTTATGATATTGCCTTCCTGAATATTTTAATTGCTGACACTGTTGGTTAGTGAGTCGCTTTCAGCGGTTTCGAGTCGAAAAACCGCCCATTGAAACACTTTACTTGACAAAGGAAACAGACGTTTATGAAAGCTCGCAACAATAAGCTTCCAATTCCTCTTTGTGTTCAAACCAAACTAAGCATTTACAATATACAATGCGTGAATTGTTTTTGTGTGTAACTGTAAATGTTGATAGGCAGTGCTTACATATAGGATATTACACTCGTTTCCATTTCTTATGAAATTTATGAAACGAGTTTAAGACTCTAGCGAGCTAAAATGAAAATTCGTGACGAGTTTCATACATTTCATATGAAATGAAATCGAGTGTAAGACCGTTTTTATCACATAAGCAAGTTTTTTTGGCATTTATTCGTGTAAAACGACAATTTTCATGCAACCTTGAAATGTAAAAAGACGCCATTATGACTACAGTGCGTAAGTTTGTGACGTCATGTACTTGTCCTAGGCGTGACGTCACAGTTGCAACAATTGAAACGTACAACCATTCACACGGCTGACATGTCATATTACATGGGTTAATACCAAAAAATAATACGATATGGGTACGTTCACTGGATAACACAGTACACTATGTGATAAATGTGAATTTTTATTCATTTCAGATATACACAAACGAGAAAAGAGACAGGCAGGATGGGGATCACAAAATCGAGGTAGGTCGTTTCCTACTTTCTTGCTTAGTAATGACACTCATATGAATATGTTTTCTCTTACTTTGCGGTATTTGCAGTTATTAAGAATCATATATTTAAAAGTGGAAGTTTTCGCGTTGTGGAAATGATCTCGATTTTTGCGTTGTGTATCATGAAAATATTCACGTGCGAGCGTCAATTTATATCTAACACAAGTTCGTTTGGATATAAAAAATAAAAAGTTCATAACTATTTCCAGCACAAACATTTTCAACCACAATACGTTTTAAGAGTCACAATGCGAACAGTGCCCCTTTTACAGCATACTATTTAAGAATATCAAATTTCTGAGTTTGCAAACGGGATATTTTTTTTCTTCTGTTTTCTAAATCAATACTTTTAGACAAAATATATATAAAACGAAGAAAAACATGTATTTTAAACTAACAGAATAATGCTAAATATTTACCAGTTTGTCTTTCTTTGCCCGCAAATATTTAGATTATCATATAATTGATTGTAAATATGCAGAGTGTTTCATAAATATCCATGCGTTTGATACAGACTTCCTCATTGCAGTTTCAAGTGCGTATGACACATCGTCCAACCAAGTATATGCGATAACAAATTAACCCTTAAACAAAATGTTACCTCCTTGATTTTACCGTTGTATGGTAATGCCACTATATATCCCTACCACATTCAGACAGCATTCATATAAGCTTTGAATTTCCATGGCTCAACTGCTTACTACGGTTACCACGTATGTAATTGCCACTATTTATTCCTACCACATTCAGACAGCATTCATATAAGCTATGAATTTTCATGGCTCAACTGCTTACTACGGTTACCACGTATGTAATTGCAATATTTATTCCTACCACATTCAGACAGCATTCAAATAAGACATGAATGCCATGGCCCAACTGATTCCTACGGTTACCATTATAAGTTATTGCCACCATATATCCCTTGCGCATTCAGATGGTATTTATATAAGACATGAATGGCATAACCTAACTGTTGACGTCATCATTATTATATGTCGTTACATGCTTTACGTTAGTTTCCACTGTCTCCATCTGAATAGTTAGCAGTTCTTTGAACAAACACATTATGATACATATATCGATTGAACCTAAATGCTCCACATTAATAAGTCTTTTAAAAGATTTTAATCAGCGCACTTCATTGAATTTGTCTTTCTTAAAGTCAGTAGACTTATTGTCTAGTAATTTCAAAAATAATTGAGGGTATCATATAACGATATTCATTTTTACAATCTTTATAACGTCAGGTTTATTCAAACTATGGTATACGGTATGCATGAATATTTCTATTTCACGAAACATTCTGATATATATTTGTATATGTACAAGAGTATATCATAATGTTGTTATCGGGGTTGATAACGTATCAACGTTGGATCCTTAGAATGTTATAATGTTATGTCATATATATGGACTAGAACTCAATCGATTTATTTCGTATTCAAAAATAGGTTTTGCGGACTGGTTTCTCCGCAATATGCTAACAAACCAGATTCAGCAAAGATGGCAACAATCTCAAAACACCAATAATGCCCAATTCAGTATGTATGATACACAAAAATATAAATAAATAATGTATATCTGTATAACATTATTTATATATAAAATAACTATATGGAATTAATTATATATTGAAGCATACTTTATATAAACAGCACAAGGTCTATATTACTAAAGCATTATTTATGCAATTATACTCTGCACACGGCATTTACAAATTATGTCTATGATTTATATATTGCTGATATATATTTATAATAATGTTCAATCTTAGAAGCATATACTTTGTGGCACAATGTCATTGTTAAGCATTATAAGCCATACTGATATTACCAATCACTTCCAGTTCTGGATTTGTGTCTTGTAATTATGCAAAGTGCATGCGTCTGTCTGCTTTTTTCTTGTTCGTGAATGTATAAAATACACCTATGATAAATGGTTTATCAAGTGCACTATACGCATAATAATATACTAAGGATTTATTTTTATTTTTATTAATATACTTTCTTTTTCTTCATTGCAAAAAAATGAACATTCTTTTATTGATAATAACTACGAATCTGGTGTAAATTGTCTATTACATACATGCATGTTTGCCAAGTTGCCAGCGCGGTGGAGTACCAATGGAAAGCATGCACTGACGGGCAGTTTCAGGGAATCGAACCTAGACCGTCTTGATGAAAGACGAGTGTGCTGTCCACTGTAGTACCAAACAACCTTAATGTCTTCTCTCCAATATTTAGCAATATAAGCTTGTTTCAAATTAAGTAAATGGTAATACAGGCCTTCCAAAACATTGTCTTACATAATGTGAATGGAAACTGCTCTTTTATTAATTAGTCAGTGACACAATATAGTAATAGGTGGATTAAATGCAGCTCTTATGCAATAACAAGGCTTAACAATTCTAAAATTATCCTGGACCCCCCTTAAAATATGTAATGGTATAACCATGGGACCTGTTGCCTTCTTCATCTGTTCGTGATATTAGATGAGGGCTTCAGACTAATCTGGTGATTCAGTCATTTTACCCGGGGATAATCTTTTTTTTTTTTTTTTTTTACGAATGAACAATTACAATAACATGGTTTGTTGTTTAAGAAACATAAAAAGGGTGTTTCACACAATTTTTTATTTGCAACATTTTCGACCCAAACAGGTAGCGTGCCCACGCCAACATGGGTGCCGACTACCATAGGAACACAGGCTAACTTCGGTGGTGGTCAAAACTGGGGTAATACCCAACCCACACCGGTAAGATTCCCTTCAAGGTTCAACAATATGGCGCGGTCTAGAAATAGTCTTCAGGCTCCTCCGACGTCCGCAAATCCAACATCTTCTTCTCGAAATCGTGATACAGGACTCTCAAATCGTTCAAAATCTGTAGGAAGCTCTCGGTCACCTCCTATCGCTGGACGTGGGAATTCCGGAGGAGGTCGGGGATCGCCAACAAGACCTGCTCCAACTCAACCTGTACCAACCTACCCGCCCACTATGCCTCCACGGCCCGTACGGAAATCAAGACGAAATAGACACAGGTCGCAAAACAAATCACGCGCACCGCAATCAAATTTCGGAATGGCAAACATAGTTCCACCATCGTTTTTACAAGGATTAGGTAAGACAGAGGGAATCTTTATACTAGAATCATAAACAAAACTGATAGATTTTGTTTCTTAAATAATTTGATGGTAAAAACATTGAACACAAAATCCTATAGCTTGATTTTGGTCTCAGATCATGAAATTCAGTTGTGGTAGTTACTTTGTATGAATGTTATCCTATGATAACTTACAGTCAAAGGTTCTAACTATGATCTATGATAACACTCGATAATATACAAGCTTGAATGTCAGGACGACGATTGTGACACAAACAATTGTTTTCATTTTTAAACCTTACCTTTTTAATGAACATGGTTAAAACAGGAAAACTAATTTCACCATTTTCTTAATATGCATTTGAGATGCAAATAAAATATTATTTATGACAGCTCTTTAGTCGTAAACAATCTGATTTGTCATTAACTTATATTTGAGAAATTTCAAAAGAAAATGATTTAATGTTCTTTAATAATCTCGTGATAATGAACACATATATTGTCAAATTCAATATTAACATTTTCGGAACATTACAAAAAAAATAATTACAACTATACAATTATGAAATATACGCACTATCGGAACAGGTGTAATCAGTGTCACTACGTACATGTGCATAACACGTGATGTGCAATCTTTCTTTAAAGTATTTTGGAAAATAGTAATAAATGCAATTCTAAAATGATCGCTTTAGATAAAATGACTTGCATTTTTATTTATTTCAATTTATAAGGATATCACCTTTTTGAAAATCTTTAATTCATAGAAACTAAACCTGAATTTAATATTTCATCATATTCAGTCATTATGCTTATCAAGACCAAGATATCTGAGTTATGTCTTATATTTGTTGTTTTTGAGGACGTGCTATGGCTGATAAACTGAGAACCATGTGGATAAGTACGTTGTTTTAGATTTCGGGTGACGTTTGGCGTAGATGATGTATTCTTGAATACTTGTAACACAACCTAACCTAACAACTTTAGCTTTAAAATGTAAGTGCTTTTAGTTTAGTGTAAACTTTGTTTTATTCACATAACATATGTAATACATAATACAAACATAATTGAACATGAATGTATGGGAGACAGAAATAAGTTTTGATACACTTATTATAAATGGGTTACCTTTCAACGTAACCAACATTAACAACGATAGCTTAGTGATATTGACGTGAATAGGGATAATTTACAGGGGAAGTTAGAAGAGAGATGGGGAAACTCAATGCAAAAGATGGTACATGTAAACCATTAAATATTCAGGTTCAGGAATTCGGTACATTATGGTCCCGACGAATCCTTCTGTTGCATCATCGTAAGTACACGTTAAGGTTGAACATTGATTAACAGACTAGTTCAATAATAAAATATATATGTATATAAGTAAGATCTGACATAGACATTTTACAAGTGCCTTTGTATCTACCTTTTGTATTAGTATACAACTTCCTGATCAAGCGGTACGCATTACAATTTAAATGAAATGACTTATCAAACGGAAAAATGTATACTACCATTTTGGGTCAATCCTTATAATCAAATGTGTAATAAAAGATTACCTAACAACACAGCAATAAACAGACCTTTTTGTTTTAAACGAAAATTAGTCGGTCGGCCTGAAACACATTTTGATTGCTATATTATTTTTTGTTTCGTTTTTCGAAAGCTTGTCAAAGGCATTCCAGATGTTAACCGACAATAGGGCGCTAATAAAAAGATGTCCACACTTTCATTCCAGGTATCAGCGTACTTTCCAGACCTTCAGTAACAATAATTGATTATAATTAACTACGTCATGACGACCCATCAACACAAAAGAGGTCATTCAGGCCGATAAAGTGGTGATACATATGTGTAAAAGGATATAACATAAAACAAACAAAAAAGTAAAAGACAAATGTCAACTTCAAAATTGAAAGGGTTATGGTTATCGATATGTTTAGAAACTGACCAACAGTATGCAGGTAGTCTAGAATTATAGGGAGACACTCTATTTTGTAAAAATTTGAAGGAAAAAAAATATGTTATACTATAACTAACAATGAATGTTGTCCGTGTTTTCTGAAGGACATTACAATCCAATAAGAACAGTTTTACCGTAAAGGGCTCATGGCATCCTCAGCAATAAGGTTGGGCTTTGCTCTTCAATCAGTAGTCACGGCTTAAGTAAGAATGCCACAATAAAATGAATCATTAAACGTTAGTTGAAAAGTACTGTATTAATATAAACATAACGTGATACTTGCTTTGTCTCATGAGTTGTCTCCCCATGGGTTCGAACCACTATCGCCTGAAGGTATTTTATTTGGATAATTCCATTAGTTCTTAGCAGAAAAGGTGAAAAACATGTCTGTCGTAACAAATTGGTTGTAATCGCTAAGACTAGTTGAAAGCTACTAACCCTTAAACATCAAAATGAATCCGTCCTATATCACACAAATAGTGCATGTGCTGATAGTTACCTTGATAGCTAATCGGAGTGTTAGTTGGAAACATGACAAAACGCAATGAGGTTTCTTTACGGCATATAAATAGTTGTCCACGTAGACAATGTCAGCTGGATATTGGATTACCTGTGGAAGAATTAAGGAAAATTGACTGCAACTCAGTTAAAGAGCACCCTAAATATATTTTCAAAACGAAAAACATATCTTGATGTGACGGTCTTTTTCAGTTTGTTCTGGGTTTTCGTTTTAATAGTACTTCAGACAATTTAAATAGCTGACAAGAATTTACTCATATCACTTTTCAAATTCCTAACTTATAATGAGTTACATAATACAGCTTAACTATTGAATGTAAAGTACCGTGGAAATTTCGTTTCAAAAATAATTTATTCAATTGTGCCGTGAAAGAATTATGTATTGCATGATAGCTTGGGCCAGCAATCACTAAGATTTTTGTTTGTAGCTTGTTTTGCATGAATTTCAGTCTGCTGTACAAGAGTTTACATTTTATTTAGCATGCTGGTGATTGTAATAATGTGTCTTTAAAAACAAACTATATTTTGAGTTATCATGTGTTTGATATTGGTAACTATGAATACAACATGTCAGATAATATATCTATCGAAGAAATATTTCTTTTGCATTCACGCATTTTGTAATATTATTCAGATGATTTTTTTTCTTAGAACTAGATACATTTCTTTTTCATATATATTATTCATATGAAATTATTTGTCTTTTTACTGAATACATAAAGTAATCTGAAAAAATTCTTACAATTATCTATCGACATTTTGTTCGCACTAAATACGAAAAAAATCGTATTTCGCAACTATGTAAAGATTGTTCATTGATTTTTTTAGATCCCCTTTACCAACAACAAGCAAAGGCTGCCGGAGGTAAGTGGAGTATTTTACTCATTAATAAGTATTTATACCACATTATGTACAATTGTATGTAATCAATAACTTTTGTAAACCCATAATCTGATAAACTACTATTCCTTAAATATCACATTTTACATTTTTGATATTCATTTTTAATTGTACAGTAAATCTCGTAAAATTACATAAACATTATAAATGAAACAACAAGAACACAGGACTGACCGCTAGTTTTTTTTGACAACTTGGGCGTCTTCGGGTGGACTGAAAAAAATACATATAAATATAAACATTATCATATCTTTGTATTGAATTTTCGAACGGTTTTGAAATATACCGATGGATTTATATTATACTAGTGACAGGGAATATAGACCTTGCAATATGTTGGTGGGATGGAAAATATTTCACGATGATAGAGTATTAGTTCATCGTGAACAACACTCAACATGTAATGTAATAATCTACCTAACATATGTATCATACGACCTTTGTATAAAAAGGAATAACGAAAGATTCTTGGTATAATCATTGTCGGTATTCACGATTTTTAATAGTGAATATGTAGTCATTTTGTTAATTAATTACAATGAATTGTGATATCGTGTATGGTAGTGTGATGGTATGTCTTTTGTTGACGCAAAAAGTTATGAAATCATTTTTGTTTTTGTTTTTCATTTTCAGATAACTTCGTTGTCAACCCAAGTGAGTATATATGATCATTCTAATTCATTTGAGATGAAACATGACATTTGATTGGTTAATCAAAATAATTTGCGACGGTATAACTACGATATACCATCTGAAAAATTCTGATTTGCATATAAAGCCATGATGGCGATTGTTAAAGACGTTATGGACGCCAACTGACCCTGAAATGTCCGGAAATTGATTATTCATGACGTCCCGACCAATAGCGAAATCTGCCTTACTACTAAATATTCTTGACGTCACTCAAAAATATATTAAAATCTTCGTTTCTCTTGGTGATTTTGACTTATATGAATGCTATTGGGGATAACTCTACAGTGTTTTTAAATTTGCGGTGGTATATTATGATTATTCTTTCGCAAATATCCGTTTTATTTTTCTTAACATCATTCTTATCACTTTCATCTGTAAAAGTATTCAATTTGGGAAACATTTCTTGTCTTTGACTGTAACCAAATATTGAGTATTGCACAAAAGCAAATATTCTACTGTACTTTAAAGATTGAATCCCTTTTTGTTTTTGAGCATGGATTATCTGTGTTGTTTATCTCGGTGTTGTTTTAGCAAACGATTTACATAAGGTTATAATACAATATATATTTTAGAACGAGGATTTGTCATTCAAGATATCCATGCAATGACTGGCACTATCGTACCATTTGACAGATGGCTCCCATATTTATTCATATCTTTATGATTTTTTAGTCTTTTGTTTATTTGTTAGCTTCCTGTGTCGTCTTTTTGCTCACAATATAAAACTTCATATAATGAGTAACTAAATTCTCAACTAATTCCATATGAAGTATGTATCTTTCTTCACGTCTTGACGCTATATTTTATTTTACAGGTCCGGTAAATCTGGGTTATCACGGTAAGAGATGAATATCCATATTTAATATATAATCAAAAACCATTAAATACTTTAAAGATACATCATGTTTTTTTATAGAGAAATGATATCAATCATGAATATTACATCGAATCGAAATAATGCGTTTTTTGCTAAATTGTCATTACTCCGATTCCCCTCACAAGTAAATTGCTAAATGACAAATGAATTTTCCCCAAATTCAAGTTGTTATTTGTTGGGGATGTTATCTTTGTTATGTTGTCAGGTATTTATGACCAGGATTATTTTGTTATATCACTTGTGATATTGCAAAGATAATTACTTTTAGTTGTTTAACATTCGAGAGGTCTTATATTTTGCGAGTTTATTATTCCGTAAGAATTTTTCAAATGTGGGTTACCATACATGTATTAGTTATTCTGGAATAACTGGAAATTTCAATAATTTTCTTGCAAATTAATTTTAAAAATTGTATCCGACGTTCTCTTTACAGTATGTCCCCCTGGTATCAAAAAAGAAACATGTGTCTACAACCCGTGTCCACGATGTCTTAATCAACTTATCAGATGTTGGTGAGGATTATATAAAATGTATTTATGCATGACTCAATCGTGTTTGCTCTGATAGAGGAGTGCACAGGTTCCGTATGTTGCACGAAATCTGAGTAACTGGGGGAAACCCGCGTAACTGGGGGAAACCCGCGTAACTGGGGGAAATCCGAGTAACCTGGGGAAATCCGAGTAACTGGGGGAAATCTGAGTAACTGGGGGAAATCCGAGTAACTGGGGGAAATCTGAGTAACTGGGGGAAAACCGAGTAACTCGGGGAAATCCGAGTAACTCGGGGAAACCCGCGTAACTGGGGGAAACCCGCGTTAACGGGCAGGTGTCCTCATTCCTTTTTCACATACCATCAGGGAATCGAACCCTGTACATCTTGGTGAAAAGTTAGTGCACTATCCACTGCGCCACCAACCACCCCAATGTGGCTTTTTGTACATATGGAAATATCCTGTTTGATATATGTTTACACTGATAAGTCGCAAGACTTAAAGTTAATAAAGAACTTGAACTTGGTTGTTAATGATTTCATGCAATGTAGAATGGTATGATATTTCAACGGGGAATGATTGAACTGGTGTATCAGTAAGTGGTATCGTGAGGGGCAACGAATATTGGACTTCATAGACAATACGAGGAATTCTAATATTTCCTTTCTTGGTACAGTAGAAATAATATGTATGACCAGTGAGGCGTGGGCCAGTTCTGAACCGATATGAGGGGGCTTATAGACTCGGTTAATAACGAAGCGTAGCCGAGTCGAGTTGTCGGTATGATTCGTCATTTCGTACATGTTTAACAACTAAGTGTAATAAGTAGAAATTACAAACAAACATGTATTTTGTAGGACAAACCCATGCGGCGGATGCACAGGAGAAATGTACTTACGTAAACAGAGGATCCACGACTGTGAGACAATTTAAAGGTGTGTTGTCATCATTATTAAATATTTATCATTTCCGTACGTTCATCTTTTCACGGCGACATAAGTATATATATTTCATTTATTCCAATTTGACGAGTGAAATGTCGGGACAAATTTATTATTTCAAAGTACCTATTTTTGCGGGCTCAAATGTTAGCGCATTATCGAATTTATGCAATAGGAAGCTATATACAGACACTTCAAATAGCGCAAGCATAACCTAGAGCAATATGTATAGCATGAAAAGTGCTTAAATTACAATAAACAATACATTGAAATAGGGACGTCTACTGTAAAAGATGATATGTTTTCACTGCAATGAGAAAAATCAAAATTAAAATGATAAAACCTTCTCTAATGGAAAATAACACTTACTAGGATTTAAAATGGTATTTTGACATTTTGCCAATTTCCTGCTGCCAGAGTTTGACTTCGTGTGTTTACATTTTTCTGTATATGATTGCGACCCATATTAGCTAGATCCGCCGCTTCGTTGGTTTAATGCTTCATTGAATCATATTTGAGTTATTCGAAAAAAATGGTAATGATACTAGACAAAGACGAAATATTATAATCAACAACCCTGAAGACCCATTTGAACTCTTCCAATTCAAAGGTTGGAATACTTCATTATGAAATTTCAGGGGTGAATGAGTTAAGGGTCCTAGATGGTCCTGTTGTTCTTTTTACATTCCACGCTCAGGTGTTGATTGTTTGTGCTTCTTTCAATTTAATTTTAAATATTATTTTTTTCATGAAAGTTCCGCATGGTTTGCCTTTCCTTTTTAGAAACCATTTACCGAAGTTATAGACAGACCAAAACATGGTTTTTCTGCACACTATAAAAAAATTGGTAGGGGTATATGTCTTCTTTATAAAAACGTATGGGTATGTGAGTTGATATCTGTTATGCTTGGGTATGTGAGTTGATATTGTTATGTTTGGGTACAAAAAAAAACAACCGCGGGGTTAGATACGGATTCAAACCCTGACCTGCAGGCTGGCTAAAGTATCGTTCTAACCAATTGAGCTACCTGACGAAAGCGTCCTGACACAATAGTTATAGTTGTTATAATAAAACGGAAGTTTAGGGAATGTTACTACACATAGGAAAAACCTTAGTGCAGTGGGACAGGGATCCTTAAGGCAATATTTAAAAATAATGTCACCAACCTTATAAAAGGTGTATAACGGTGCTTCAAGCGATGACTTTTCAATTCATCGATACAAACAATGCAGTCTAGGGTTAGTGGTGCGTTGGATAAAAGTTTTAAAATGATTCACCAAGTTATACACTTTTGAATGATAAGAGGTACGTATGGCAATACAGTCGAAGCGATTGATAAAATAAAATAATAGTGGAAGAGGACAATTTGGTTTAAACTTTGTTTTATTCAAATTTTGTTTGACAATACATCGAAGTACATGTTTTATAAAACAGAAAAGGAAACAAAAACAAGTGTCGTGACACTTATGTAAATTTGAAAGAGGACAATTTGTGCGCGAGGCAGTCCATTTCTAGTGATTCGTTAACTTTGAAGATCTAATCTATATGATGGAATTGGTCGTATTTGGCGTAATACATTCCCCTCGGCAGTGTTTCTGCTTCATGATTCCCATAGCGAGCCATGCGCAATTGCATCTTTCTTAATGCTGTTTTAATTACCGCAATACCGCTATAAAAAAACCATAGCAGGTATCACTGGCCTTCAACAGTAATTATGTTGGATTTTGCCGGATGTAATTTATCTGTTTTTATTCCTTTTCAGGCTACAAATCAAACTATGTGTGATCAAACGGTATGTCGGAGCATATGAGAGGAGGCAAGCACTACAAATTATCTGTTTTATCAAATTAATGTTATCTATAGTCTCGTTAAGATGTGGCCAGAGTTGTACATGGACTCACGTTATAAGGTATAGGTAATACGAATTTATCTTTGCGATTTGATAATTTTGTTAATTATTTCATTTGATAAACTGTATATCAAATAAGTTTCGCGAGCTTAAAATTTCGCGAAACTTGGTGAATAGATTTTGTTTTTTTAATGGAATTCTTTGATACAATTCATTTGTTTTTAGCTGACAATGCATTATATAATATCATGTATATCTGATAATTTTCGCGAGCTTAACATTTCGCAAACTTATGTAAAAAATATAGTAAACAATTATCATTAAACACATTTAACTGTTTTTGTTTCCTAAAGGTACATATCAAGTTCAAGGTTCTTCAATTAAAGAAATGGATTGTCTTTGTGTAGTTTGCGAGTTGCATCCCCGAGGAAAACCAGCATTTATAGATTGAGTGCTTTAATTATATACAAATGTAAAGAATTTTTACCAAATATTTACGTAGAATTTATATATTTATGCATTTTCGCTATTAAGACATTTATTCTGTAACATCTAATAACATGGAATAAATATGATAATGTTACTTATTTTTCTTCTTTGGTTATTTTTCGAAAGAGCCGTTTAAGTTCTTTTTCGGATTCATCACTTCATTAGACCCGTACGGTTCAGACTGAAGGTAGACTTGTTTAACGATTTTCAACAAAACAGTTTCTAAACAATTCGAGTTAGATATGAACACACATTATTTTAGGTACTTTTCAAAATAGGGCTCAGTACCCGCTTTATATGTAAACACCTCGCTTTTTTACTACAAAATAAAGCATTTGACATAAAGCGAGCGCGCCCGAGTATCAATGATGGCAGCCAATACAGTAATCAATGCAAATACAATCAATAATTTCAATTAACTTTGTTTTCAATGCGGCTTTAGTTGTCAGTTATAAATGCAATATGCAGACAATGTCAACTCAAGGTATTGAATCAAGGGAGAGTACACCATTAATGCATTTTAATATGTTAATTAAATGTGGGCAGTCGGGCTACGCTGTGCATAGCGCTCTCATTTTGTTTACAAAGACGACCTGATTTCGACACTTCGGTCGTATATTCCGTCTTTTCCTATTTCATAGTTATCCTCTCCTGTGAGCAAGTGTTCATTGTTACGTCATATGTTTGTGAGAGTAACGTCATCATTTTTTGAGAAAACGACGTAATTTTCTCACACAAACCAATGATGTAACAATCAATACCTGCTCACAAGAGAAGATAACTCTGCAATACGCAAAGACGGAATACCTGTATTTAATAGGTTATTTTGATACCTGCCAAACCACTTCGGCTTCATCTGGCTTTTCTGTTTTACTCCAACATTATGATCATATACGGGTTTCCAACCTTGTCGATATAATGTCACTAATTATGTATATTGTTATATTGTTATAATGCAGAAAACTGACAATATGCTGTCACCGTAAAGTGATTGAATGCTATGATCTTAAATAATGTCATTGTGATATAATTTTACTTATCCATGTTATCAAAACCGTGCAAATCAATGTCAATATGTTGTCGAAGTAAAGTCACTGAAATAGATAATGTCAAATAATGTCATTGTGATATAATTCTAACTATTGATGTTAACAGTACAACGCAATTCCAGTGGCGGATCCAGATGTTTTTTTGGGGACTTCATGAAACCCCCCTAGCCTGATAATGTTCTTTAAAAATCATGTATTTTCACTATTTTCCTCAAAGTTTCCCCACATTGACCCCCC
>NW_018406654.1:489825-636507 GCF_002113885.1 Mizuhopecten yessoensis
CCCTGGAAATTTGGACCCCCTCCCCCCGATATAGGTCTCTGACTCCGCCACTGAAATCAATGTCAATATGTTAAGGTGAAGTCACCTAAAACATATCATGTCAAGTAATATAAATGTGGTATAATTTTAACTATTCATGTAATAAGTACATAGCAAACATTGTCAATATAATGTCGAGATAAAGTCACTGAACAGGACAATGTCAAATAAAGTCATTGTAATATCATTTTCATTTTCCATGTTAACAATACAACGCAAACCCCTGTCAATATGTTGTCCAGGTAAAATCACCGAAAAAGATAAGGTCAAGTACTGTCATTGTGATATAGGTATAAACAAGTGTTATTTCAATACGCTGTCAACAGCATTACGATTTTAACAGAGAATGAAAACACACACAAATCAATTCCTTTATCTATTTTTTATTGTAATGATATTTGTACAGGCGTAATGATGATAGTTGAATCAACTACATGAGTGCAAAAAAATAATTTAAACGTCTCTCTTAAGAGACTAATAATGAAAAATACATCCTATAAACTTGGCCAGTTACACTAACACCATTGTGCTGTATAGACAGCTGGCCCCGACAAAATAATGAAAACATGAGGTACAAATTACAAATGAGAAACGGCTGGATTAATGTTTTCGAAAACCTGGATTCGAATGTCAATACGTCAGTCACATAAGAGATATGAGCACTTGCATATACCCATTCAAATGCACTCAAATGACGGCATTACAAGAGTCTGAATGACAACGTCAACTCAACTTGGTATGGCTCAAACCAAGCAATGGCAGTTACCATGGGTACATGGAAGAGTGTCATCTCCGTGCGTGATCGTGACGTCTAGAAAACCACAAAGATGTTTCAGAAGTTTTACCTTTGCTATTTCCTACATTAAAAATGGAAGCCGAAGTCTTTATTTAAAAATTAGATTGAAAATACACCACACTACTACTGTTTTATACGTATATATATAACAGTTATTGATTCCGAGTAGAAACAACTACACTTTTAGCAACAACAGCTAAAATTTACAATACTAGTACCACCTGTGAAAAGTGCAAGTACCCTGTCCACCAGAGATATTCTGTAGTTAAAATCATGTATGAATAGGTAGCCACGCTATTATTCAGTTAACATATGTGTATGCAATTTATCTTATTTGAATCATTCATTTTAATAAATAGGTATGGTATTCGTTTTCAACAGCATATTTTTGCTGGTGAATATTTGTTTTATGTTTATATATTTGTAGGTCCCCATCATTTAACTTGAAACAATTTAGAATTAAATATGTAAGTTTTGGCGATTTTAAATAAATAAAATTTAGACTGAATTTCTCGCAACGATAGTGATAAAAAGACAGATGTTACGATTCTACGTACGTTGTAGACAACACTTGACACAATACTGATACAGACCACAACCGTAACTATCAAGTTATCTCCCTTGTGATATTCAATCTGGAGTTATTTCCCCTCGATTCAAATCAAATTTCAAATCCATTACTCCATGGTCGAAATTCACAAGAGAAATTATTAAAAAAAAAATGAAAAATATATCAACATATCTTGTTGATGTTATTGTAATGAAGATCTACAATTCACATCTAGTAGAAACACCGAAATTATCTTTAAAATATATTGTCTTATATAAAAATATATAGAGTCTGTCTTTATTTATTTTATCAAAACAGTTCACCACCAAATCTAAATATGTATACATTTTCTGAAGAGAAAAAATACAGGGCCGACCAGACACTAATGAATATCAATTCACATCATGAATATTTATTAACCATCGCTATTTACATATCACGTGACCACCAATTTTCAGAAAACATTTATCCAGCCGTTGGATCCTATTGAATGTAGAAAATAAATGAATCATATCATTTAAAATGTCTGCCTTTTTCAAAATGACAAGTTTGCAAAAAACGCTTGCATTCAAATATATTGATTGTATAAGGTGTCAATGTAGCATATAAAATTAGAAGGGTATGTAAAATACGAAAATTTGACAATACACAACGTATCCAAACATCACTACAATAGTCAAGTGAAATCTGTTTTCGTGAAAGTTTTTTTTTCAAAATCAAATTGTCATGTCAGCGTTTTGCGCACATTGCCATTATTTACATGAAATGTGAGTAACCATCAAATTGTTTAACAGTAAAAACATTGGATAGCTCACATTCTGTTTCAAGGTACGATCATATCATCATGATAATGTCTCAAGATATACAAGTTCAACTTCCGGAACTATAGAAAACAAGAGCTATATTGATTTAAGAATAGCTTAATCTCGATTCATAACAAAAGCATTGTTGTATTTAGGCGGCAAGAGATGATAAACGTATTTACAAATGGTATATTCTCAACAGGATCCACATAGACGCAATGAGCGAGATGGGGATAGGTAAGTTATTCCATGATATATATAATTGAGCTTGTGAATTATATAAGCGAGTTTGTTCTTCTATAGTGAATATACTAGTCTACGAATATACAGGAATTTACTAATCTAACGTTATCTAGTCTACGTTGAAATAAAGATTCAATTACGAGTATGTACTCATCACATGGCACAGGAATAATGTAATTATGCGCCATAATCAATTGACATTCAATACATGATCAGTAATAGACATTTCACATGCGATATTAAGTAACTGACATACTTTAATCAACAATGTTGAAAGTTGCCCAATCTAACATGTGGTAAAAGACAGATCTTATACCAACAAAAAACAGCCAATAATATGACTTACAAACAAAGCTGGCTTGTAGATAGACCAAATCTAGGCCATGAAAATTTGTAACGTTGAGATTGTTCGTCCTCCGCTGCAATAAAGGGTTACAAAACATATTGCACCAATTTGTTGTTAAAATAAATATTGACTAGAAGATGTAACAAATTCGGGATACATATTGCACATAACCATTTCTTACAACAAATTTAATAAATTAAAAACAATGAGAAATGCCTTTCGTTTTCAATAAATAAAACAATTAAAACATTTGCGGATTTCAGAATAACAAGAATATCTACAGTGATTTCTAAACAAAACCGTATCTAGCTTTACCCCTACCTGTATCCATACAAACGGTACATTACCATCAATTTCACTACAACATAAGTTGGAAATAATCGTTAAGTGGACTTATAAGTAAATGTTGATTGTCTCCAAAATAAAAAATGAACTTCACGCGGGAATAAGTGAAAAACGCCATATTGTTTTCTAAATGCAAAAGCAGGTCTTATTTTCTGTTTACAAAAAATAATAATTCCAATGTGATAGGGGACAATTAATTTTAAAACAATATGGTGAGATTAAAAGAAAACTACAAAATTAAGCGTCACTTCACGTATGTTATCTGAACTATCTCGATTAAAACTTATACAAAATTTACTTGCTTGGTTATAAAATGTCTCATTTTAATAACAAAGAGATCTAGACTAACATTTCACGCCGAACAATAAACAAAGAAATTAAAAAATTGTATGATTCGTTTATCTTCCAAAATGTATATGGCATCAATTTAATCTTTCCGGATTTATCAATTTCCTATTTTTTACACAGAATAACGATATTTCCGGATCGTGAGTTTCTTTTGTTCTTATTTTCTGGACTGCTGATAACGAGCTTCCGTTACAAGTTTTCGTCTTTATTAAAATAACCGACAAATCGGGAAAACGTTTACAGAAAATAGTTAATAAACCTTAGCACAATACCGTCAACCACAAAATTTATATAATTTTAAAGAGAAAAAAAAACATGTAGACAAATTTACAATCAATGTTTATCTACCCAATCAAAAGGATGCTAGTTTCGTTCATGATTGTCAAAGGCACCGTTTGTAGTATGAAGCAAAAATAGTTTTCTGAACTTTTTGTTAATTAGCACAAGGTGCGCATGTGACAAAAATATATTCATTGGGAACAATCAACTTATAAATAAAGGAAAAACAACTATATCAGCAATATCATAAACAATAATTACGTTGTTGATTTTCATAACTGATATTTGTCCACTCTGACGCGATTCAACTTAAATCATCACGGAAGATACGGGAAATTGGTTTGAAACAGAAGACATCTTTTATAAATTTGAAATCTTCTAAAGTCATTTAATCAATCCCTTTATCTGTTTACAGTTCTTTTTAACGGTTTTAAGTACCTGACATTTGGGGCATATTACTTCACTTAATGAAATTTAAAAGCACTTTTTCAAATAATTCTATTTATAAATGTTTCAATGAAAACTGTACACAAACACAATTCCACTTTCGTAATAGTTCGTTAGAGTTTTATCTACAGTACATTTCTTTAAAATGTTGATCATTGTCTGAAAATAACTGAGAATAACCAAAGTAGATTTTCTTGTTAGCCAATCAAAACGACAATACGTAATCCATTCATCTCTGCTATACAAGGCAATAACAAATTAATCATTCTTCTTTTAGTCATCCATATGATGCAGATTTACATATCAACAAACTCTACGAGATCTTCAATAACACTGATCCAATTTTATGAAAAAAAGTTATCCTTGAAAAAATGCTTGATTTGAAAGTGGGATTATTAATAATAATAATATCTACAATATTGTTATGTATGTGTGTTCATAATAAAAACATATTAAAACATTTTTTCTGACATCAAGCAATAAATACCTATCTACGTATTGAGATAAAATATATACAGATATTGTGTTCTCATTCACACCACTCTAACTTTAAATTAATTAAATTAACTAATCAATCAATTAATTTAAGAAAAACTGTAAAATAACGAATTCCTGATAAAAAGTTAGGTAACAAATTTGTTTACGTGTCCAACATAACAACCATGTGTTCGGCCAAACGATAACATAGAACAGCTTACAAATAAATAATAATAGTTTATATAACAGTTATGTACGGAAAACGAAACGGTACAAATTTACCAATTAACCAATGCTTGCTAACACACTAGTCTCGTTTAACTCATGTTTTGACGATCACTTAATGAACAGTTACCAGATTTTCCGAAACGTCATACCATATTTAGAAGCTCTCAATGTGTCGTCAAAGATAAATTCAAATAAAACGAATTTCAAAAAAAGATGATATTAAAGACAAGATCGATAGTTATATGAAGAACGTCAGAAAAGACAGACAATAAAGAAAATGGCATTTGAACGATTTCTTATGCAGTTTTAAAAATAGGACCAAACCGTTAATTCGATCTAAATTGTGAAGAGTCTGAAAATTCTTTGAATGACGCAAATACAATATGGCATGGCTTGGAATATAATGTTAAAACATTCTTTAACACTTTCACCGCTGTAGACCATAATGGACTTATCCAGATCAATACATAGTAGAGTTTACTAAGGTTACATAGGGGTGAAAGGGTTAAGTAATTGTCAAGAAATGAGTCTAATGGACAAGTGTGATAGAAAGCAACTGAAACATTCTAGAGGTATTCCCTTCTTACGTACAACAGAAACAATGTAAGAAAACATGTTTATCCATTGAATATCATTAAGAAAATTTAAATATTATTTCCCCATCCTAGTTTCCTTCGTGATATATCCCCAGTGTGAAAATACTCAAATTGAGTACATACATTTACTTTTTTCCTGTTCAAGGTTAAGATTTTTTCCATTATATTATCCTGAATTAATTATTTGATTATTTTCTTATATTTTTTTCCATTATAATATTTGAAGTATAATTCCGATTCATTTGTAGTGTTTTAACTAACACGTATGCCTTTTTTCTGTCCTAGAACGTTACAATTGGCGTGCATACATCACTTGAATTCATTCAACTTACATTTTCCCTTAAATGAGAGCACTATTTGTGTGGTAGTCAGTATACCATTGTTTTATTGTGAAGAATTTCACGAGATGGAAAAACATGAAACTGTGCAGAGAGCATATGTCAGCAAAATGTTACTAGGAAAAGCTAAGAAATCTATCTATTGATATAAACTATTTATACTGCAGATGTTCATTATTTGATACAGAAAGGCTCCTCTTGGGTGAAACGTGTATATATTTTAAAACTTGATGCAAAATTGTTACGGAATGCAAAATTGTATTGACTATGTACAAAAAATTATCTTCTTTCTCAATCATCAGAATCTTTGTCCCCTTTTTGTTAAATTAAAATGAGAAAAGCCATTAATATATACCTGACACATCACATTTAAGTGAAATACAACATTCATTTTTCGTGATGTCACAGAGGTCAAATATAACCTGATTGTGATGTCACTTAAGACTCAGGTTACATTGAAACCCGGTTGTGATGTCACATCATATACCGATCACCCTTCATCCCAGGAGCGATGACGTCACTTATTATATATATATACAAATATCTATGTATTAATGGTCCAGAAGAACAGACATAAGTGTGACGTCATGCTGGTTAAAATGAAAGGTGATCAATTACATGAACTAAAACATCCTACTGTCATGGTCATCTTGACAACACTGAATGCTTCCATGGTTACTCCACGCACAACAACCAATAGGAAAACGTCTCTCATTTTGGAAACTTTTGTAGAAACATTATACTCACGGACACTTTCTTTGACAATTACTACTAAACGTTTATCGTATATAACACCGTGTCACAGATTTAAATAGAATTTAAAATGGAATGTTTTGAAAAACTGAATCCATCAAAATAGTAAAGGGGACAAAGACCTGAGTAACAAAAGAAATCATAAAAATGTAAAATATATAAATATGATAACATGTTATAATCAATTTAATCGAAGATAATAACTTCGTATTCTCTTTTCATCATAAAGATCCAATGAACTAAACTAATTCATAAAATATGTAATAGAAGCGAGGTGGGTCATCCTAGCAGGCTAGTATGTAATTATATATACAACATAATTAGGCATTGCAAAGGTACATTCTCGAACCCTTTTCCTACAAAGTATGTCTACATGAATATGGTGTTTCCGTATTTACTCAAATGCACCATTAACTTTTATCAACTAATCGTGTAGTTTATTTGGCGGATGGTCTTTCAATAACAGACACATATGCTGTTTGTGTAAACCAATCATGGGTGAATAATTACACACCCCATGTTTTGCCTTTAATGAACTGGCAGTAAATATAGTGATGATCCTTCAAAATACATGTTAAATGATTCTCAGATCATACAAATTTCACGTATGTCATTCAGTTATATGTGTGTGACACATTGAGTAGAAAAGGTGCTCGCAATCTACCTTTGGATGCCTACAATATCAACATTTTCATTGACAAATGGTGGGCGTTTTAACATTCAGTAAATTATTTCAATAACAGTATGCAATTAAAATAATCATACCAAATTGTAATATGATATATATATATATACACGACTAATTTGTTTTCTAGACTGTTCAGCAATCGTATATAGGCTTTCCCTAAGCCTCTGTGTGTTAGCTTTAGTCTGATCCCAAGTGACTGTACTGACTTCGGGAATAATTTGATCTGTCATGAAGTTGCCTCCTTGTTCGTCTTTTACACCACACCTGAAACGATATAAAAATATAATCATTTGTTTATAAAGTTTCTTTTTAATATGTACATGTCAACGCTAACAAAAAGTAGTATATCTAACCTAGCATTGGTAATCGTATATATACAATGCAGCTTTCCGAAATAAAGTGAATGCATTTTAAGCATAACAAGACTGTTTTGTATATTTGGAAATCCATTTATTCGGATTGCAACAATCCGAATGTTTTTTTCTGATTTGATTTAACCCCAAATTTAGCGAAAAGTTTTTTTATTCTTTGTTTCTTTTTCCCTGCTTAGGACGCAAAACCTGTTAATATGGACTTATTTTGAAAGTTTAAAATAAATATAAGTCGACTTCATTGGAATCAAAGTTTCCATTTTAACAAAATGATAAACAAAATTATTTCAGAAGTTTTCGCATGATATACACTAAATATTCCAACAGTTGTTCAATACAAAAATGAATCAGTTCGATTCGATTTTGTATGAAAACAAAAACAAAATATTTTATATTGTTTTTACAAATGCACAGTTAGCCGACATCTTGGTCAGTAATACTGCGCTGAACATACACATATATAACCTTTGTTATACCAGTATAGAAGAACATCTCTCTCCGGCAAACAACTTGCATATATTTTAACAATGCCATACACTGTAAAGTTTCCATGTCAATTCGGTACCATAACAGGTTTACAATTTTAACAGATCATTTAAAAGATCGATTAAGCAATGATTATATCTTATATACAAATTAAAACTTCTTATTCTTGTAAGTTATTAATTGTCTGGAATCATCATTATGGGGATACCAACATTACAATATCGTACTCGTCTATTTTCTAATAAACAGACTGAAGAAAAGGGTTAAAAAGTCGCATGCAAAGAACCGATACAATATTTAAACTATCACAAATTTCTGCACAACAATTTAACCCTTTCATACCCCAAATACTGAATATACAGCGGTTTTTATTTGGGGTGGTTCCTTCGGCATTTAAGGCTGGCTAATATTCAAACGTATTTGAAACGACAACTATTGTTTCTATAGAGAGAATGTCCATACACAGGTGACTGATGACGTTGTATACCCATTTGAGTGTGTGATTGACAAAATTTGATCTACAGTCCTCCGCCGGTAGGTTTTACTTGAAAATTCACTAACTGGAACTGATATATATATCATAATCAATCACTAGGAACTGGAATTTTTTCTCCCATAACATCAAACGTATGCAAAGAGGATGGATTTTGATTGGCATCGATTTGTGTTTTTTTCGTGATGTTATCTGATCGTACAAATCTTGAGATCGGATAGAACTAACATCTAGTTATGGGAAAACAGCATATTGAACTTAATGTCGTAATAACATCTAGTTATAGGAGAAATATAATCTGGAACTCATATCATGACAAAGTCTAGTTATAGGATAAATAGAAAATGAAACTGTTTGTCTCCATCAAATTCATTTGATTTCGTAGTCATTGTCCTTTTGCACATACCTATTTCTTTCTAAGAAAGGGGGCGAAAACGAATAAAAATAAACTAAATGTAATCTTCCAATTGAGGTTATGACTTTACTTTCCTGAAAGGGCAGAAAGGGCTAATTGATAAATGTTCAAGGTGATCCAGCAACAAGCCAAAAGTGTGTTAAGCAAAGAGTGAAGGTTAAAACTGTTTAATTACCAATAATGTAATGATAACGAATATAATAACAACGTTCCCACAACACTCTCATGTTCACTGTTCACACAAGTATTAGGAGAAAATTACAGCCATCACAGAATCAATACCTACACTTCCGCATTATACAGCCAACATACTAAACGGGTGTTTTAGAACGTTTAAATTACGCCTGGGAATATTCATATCTTTTCCAGTATGGAACTTTGCGGAAAAAATGTTTGGGTTACTTGATGTATTCGTCCAAAAAAAAACAAGTTACGCTTGTATACCTGTAACTCCACCATTTAACACCCAACCCCTTTTTTAACTTTATAAAAGAAAAGAAAAATTGAAAAAAAAAAATCCATGATATTCCGAGTTAAATTTGCAGTTTAAGTGTGTTTCGATAAGCAAGACATTTATCCAATCAATAAAACATTTTGCAAATACATTCCTTATTATTTAAAAATAATTCTGAGTTTCGATTTTGTTTAATGACTTCCGGTGTGTTACTTTCAACACCGGTGTTTGATACATTAACTGTTTTGCGGAAATGCAGACACCACGTCATGAAACGTCACCTCAATCAACATTTAATTGTTGAGTTCACGGTAATTAAACACACTGTATGCTACGGATTTCAATTGATTTTTCAACAGTTTCAACTGTTTTGACAAATGTGTCCTATTATCTTAGGACTTATTATATTCAGTAATATTTGATTGGATATTAATAAAAGACCCAATGAAAATGATACAGAAATAATGGATACTAATAAAAACAAAATGTATCAAAAATATTTAATACAATCGTTATTATATAGTCCAAATCATTGAACCTAAAGTGATGAAATTGAAGATTTTTTTTCTTTCTTAATTACGATGTATTTGTTCTCAAACATTTAGTCTCCAAAAAAATAAATAGAAACAAAATCGTAGCATACAGTAAAACAAAATAAAAAATGGATTACAATCAAATCAGAAATTCAACTGTGGTAGCTAAAGTGAATATGTATAATGATGGCAATTGTAATAAATACACTAAAATATGTAATAGAGAGCACAATCACATGATGTTGTCAACCAACCAGAAAGCAACACGCTGGCACCAATTATATTGTTACTACACTGAAAGAAATCTACACATTGTTTACAAAATATCGCCATGACAACTGAACACCTTTAACCCAACCAGCCAATCACTTACTCCGACACGTTGAGGTGGCTATACCTTACAACCAACCAGGGCTCAGTTCTCTTAGGAGAATGAGAGAGACAGCAGGATGCTAAAGAATATGGTACAGAAAATGTGTATGGGAAATTGTTTAATAGAATAGGGATGATAGCAAAATCCTCGGTAGTCTAAAAATAAGTATGCATGAATCTTGAAATCAATATTTTGCTAACTTTTGTCCTGAACATTTCTATGAATACCATGGCCCTGATATTTGGATATTTAATTAATGGTTGTTTTTAATAACAAATCAATACACGAACTCGTATTTTAGAAGTATACATTAATTACACTTGTTGTACTCTCGACATAAAAGTGTCATCATCATATCGTTATATCTTGTTCAAACTGATATGGGTGATTCTATTCATTTCATGTGTACATAGGCTAATGGATAATATTTATAAAGTTTCGATAAAACTGAAACTTTAATTCTTCCTAATAAAACTTTTTAGGATAAATTTTACATGATGACTGTTATAAATATTCAGCATTTTTGGAAAAATGATTTTTAACATATATTTAAAAAATATATATTTTCAATATGCATTTCATTAAGAATGGATTGCAAGTTGACAAGTAACAAAAATACAATGTATCATACTAACAACGCCTGATGAACATGTACCATTTTACCACGTTCTCTGTAGATAAAACGCACTATGATTCAAACATTATCATACCACGTGTCCGGTACATTTTTAAAAATAAACAAATACGTTGATGTCATCTTTATTATATATGGTTTATGCATTGAAAGTATACCAACTGACAAACTATTCCGGATAAGTAGATTATGGATCAGATTATGGATCGTTCAGGGGATATAATATTTCACAAAAAAGCTGAACTTACCAGATTATCTCCCTTCATATAAGATTCTTAGTATGGTCTGTTAGCATCTTTTGGGCGCTTGAGTTGAACTTTTAGGCGCTTCATTCCTATCTGGAAACCATTCATCGCCTGAATAGCGGCTTGTGCACTTGTTGGGTTATCGAAACTCACAAACCCTAAAAAAATAAAATCAGTAATATTATATACAGAAAATTTCTAATACGCTATCAATGTAACAGTGAATGGCTTCCTCGTCTTCTTTTTTACATTTTTCTTACAACTTGATAGTTAAAATCAAAAAATACAGTTATCGTTAACAAAGATAATATTTAAATCCCATTTTTACGACATATATCATAGTTCTTTTCATGATATTTTACTGACGTAGATACAATTTTTAACATCAGAACAACTGAATTTCATGGAACATTGCTTAATTTGAATTCTATATCGAAGTTTGTGTGGAATGGAGCTTGACTTTTTCAAATTCAAAATTTGATTGGGGATTTTTAGAGAAACGAAATTTAGAGCCGTGTTCCAGATCCGTACTATTAATTGAGAACTGACAACTTCCTCTTTACACACAATAGCCTGTATTGGGAGAAATTTCATTGATGTTTACATTAGAACGTGTACTCATGGCCTTTTTTTTAATCGATTTATATGATGTATTCAAGTCTTCAATTCAGTGGCATGGTAACATAAACAGCAATGATGTTATCCTTCCAAATATGAATCTAAGATGGGGAGTTGATAAATTAACTCTTCTCGGGATAGATTTCCATGTAGATCTTTACAAAATACCTAAAATAAACTTTGATACAAAAACAGCTAAACTCAAGCTCACGCCTATTGGTAGAATTAATATTATTAAATCTTTATTAATATCTCAGAGAGATCATCTGTTTATTTCCTTATCTAATCCATCTGAAAACTTTATAAAACAGCTCAATTCTGTTCTTTTCATTTTTTTAATGGAATAGCAAAACTGATAAGATTAAACGGGACATAATTATTCAAATTTATCAAGAAGATGGGCTTAAAATGGTTAATTTAATGTCTTTTATTGAAGCTCTGAAAATAAATTGGATAAGAAGGTTTTTTTTAGATCAGAAGGTAAAGGGGTAAGCATTTTAAAATCTTGTGTTAATCCTCATATCTTGGCTTACTCAGGTAACGAGTACTTAAATGGAAAAAAAGAAAGTGCAAAAATGTGTTTTAGAAAGATGTGTTTAGAGCATGGTATAAATTAAGAGCAAAAGAGGAGCTGTTTAAAAATGGGAACTTTTATCTACTTAAGACAATGGTATAATAAAATAGTTTATGTTGGGAATGAAGTTGTTTTTTATCGTACGTGGTTTAAAAATGGGATTTTGATAATTAATGATTTGTTAAAAAACAACACAGACTACTCTTTCTGGTCTTTTTACGAATTTTGTGATCTACATGGTACAATTACTAACTATTTAGAATATCATGGTTTGATAACAAGTATAAAGAATTATCTGAAACAATATAATTTGCCAAACAAAAATGAGATATAACCAAATATACCGTTACATCTTGTAAAAAATTTAAAGAAGAAAAAGCCATCTCAAGACTTCTAAAATATGCTTATCAGAAATAATGCATCAATAACTGCTCAAACAAAATGGGGGACTATATTCGACTATAATCATGAAACTTGGGGGAAAATATATGCTATTCCTTTCAGGGTAACAAAAAATACAAAATTGCAATGGTTGCAATTTAGAATTAATCATTATTTTTTAACAACCAATTCTTATTTATACAAAATTGGACTTTTAAATAACCCACACTGTGTTTTTTGTATCATAGAAAGGAGACAATTACCCACATTTATGCGAATGCAGGGATGTACAAAAATTTCTAATTTCTGTTCCTTTCTCACTAAATAAAGAATCAATGATCTTTGGTTTTTTCAACCAAACTGGAATGTATACAAGAATTGATAACGAAGTTACTCTGTTCATTAAACAATATATATGCAAAACCAGATGTTTTCATAAGTCACTTAATGTGACGGCATTAGTCAATTCGATTCAAGTTACTATAAGGTTCAGAAATATATTGCTCGTGGTAAAGGGGAACAATGTCTTAGAAGATTTATTTTGAATGGGAAAAATGGTTAAGATTAGTAGAACTTGGCCTCACCTAACCCTGAGTCTTATGACTATTTATATTAATTAGTAGGTGTTATTATCCTGCTTACTCCAACCCGTCCTATTCATGTTTACAAGCAGCATAAACTAAATTGGAATCTCACTTGTCAATGAATATTTCCTTACCTATATTTACCACTCTTTCTTTTTGTATTTTACATTGTCTCCTGTCGGTATCTATTCAATTAGAATAAGCAGCAATGACTGCTGATGCAAGTATACATCAGTACAGTGTAAGTCATATTTGTGTTTTTTGAACGATGCAGGCTGGGCCAACTTATTACTATCTGTCTTTGATGGTTACATACAGGAACAAATATACTTTAAAACAAAATACTGACAAAGGCTCACAGCAGTTATTTTTATCTATTTTTATTTTTACTTTTACTGAAATTGTCTCTCTTAGTGCTCTTTGTCCATTTATTTTGTCTCTCTATGTGTGAAAGTGCGTGATAACTGAATGTGTCTTGGTGATTGTATATAATCGGATGATGAGGATGAGGATGATGATGACGAGGATGATGATGATGATAATATCAATAGTCGATGTGTGAATGTGTGGATGGGTGTTAATGTGATGTTCTGTACAATGTACATAAACAGAAATATCAGTAACATTAGATTTATCATTACACCATACAAACAAATGCATGTTCATAGTAATAATTAGATTGAAGATATAACATACCATACTAGCGACTGCCAAGTACTTATGAAAAACACATTGCTTACAGCTCAAACCAAATATCGCTAAACATGATGTTTTATTACACCGTGAAAGAAGGGCACAGCTTACCAGTGATGCACCAAACCTTTGCTTCTTGTTTAAATTTGGGACCAACTGATAAAGCAAAATGTCTCGGGAGTCTTGGCGGAACGAAAAAGTTAAGTTCATAATTAGAACGAGGCTAGTGGTACTTACCGAAGCACTTGCTCTGATTGGTCGCCCTGTCGACGTACACTTTTGCACTGATCACGTTACCGAACGGCATAAACATCTGGGCCAGTTCGGCGTCCCCAAACTCCTGGGGAAGATGATAAATGAAGAGGTTGCATCCCTCGGGTCCTGCAGGACAGAAATGGGAGGTTAATTTATATTCACTTCAATTAAGTAAATATTCACATCTCGTTTAGTTAGCAATTAATAATCCAAATTTTTAAAGTAAACTTGTCCAACAAATCCAGAGGTAACACATTTTTTTCGCGGGGTTCTAATTTTCATGACTTTTGCTATGTAACCCGATATAATGACTACCGTTGTAACTCTGCGAAAATTACGGACACAAAACAAAATATTTTTACAGTCTATCTTTTTCATGGAACGAAATAATACAACTGCATTTGTTTATCTGATAGAAATAGCCAACGTCAGTGATATGCAGTAGTATTCAAATACATCTGTAGCAAATAAATGAAGCACGAAATACAAAATACATACCTTGACCTCCTATGTAAGCCCCTGAAAGAAAAACAAATATTATCATTATTTCATTTATGTGTCTAAAATACATCAAACACTACAGTCAATGGTATCAGTGTGTCTCGTCATTATACCTTAGCATACTGTTCGTCAAAACGTAGCAAGAACAACCGGTAAACGTCAACCGAAAAGTTCGGCAAATTGAATGTTTACATTTTTGGATACATTACGTTCTGACTAATATACACCTAGTGTGTCCAAACATGCAAATATAAAAATTGTCGATATTTGTATTTGACTGCCGTCGTTCAATCTCCAATTACATGTGTATAGTTTTGCGGTAATAAAGATTTATCGCAAATATTTTTAACAAAATATTAACAAGTCTTCATTTTCAAGAAAAACACGAAACATTCCCTAGTGATATTGAAATAAGTATTTAATAAAACATATCTAATGGTACAATCGTTTTTGTAAAAACTCGTGTGTTATATTGTCTTAACGATTTTATTTTCAGTAAGACCCAGAGCTAAATGTCAGGTAATTGAATTTCACACTTTGTTTTCTGAGGGGCTGCTATTAAAAGCCTGACCCCGGTCTTTATGCCTTGTGAACCCGGAATGGTGAAATGAACATACCTTCTTTTTGAGTAGCGGGAATAAGTGTGGCATGCTGCGCCAAAGCCTGCTGCATTGTGGGGTAAGCAGCCGGGTAAGCTGTAATATAAATATGTTGATGCTAACTAATATCTTTGTGACGTCACTGGAAACAATGAAATGACGAAACGATTTAAATACGGTCGTTTGCAAATACATAGAGAGAGCTTTATCATGCAGCTACGAAAACATGGTTTGCGATATTGATCTTATATATATATATTTGTATACATAAGATATTGACATTTTCCTGATGAATATGAATTTGATAGTCATTCTTATAAATGAATGATAAGATGATTATAGTGTCACATTTCAGTTCTGTAAACAAAGGTAGTTAATAGAGTAATCCAAACGATCAAATTTCGACTTTTCCATTAAGCTAAGGGTACTGTCACGTTAAATTAAATCATTACCATGCCAATAATGAAATACATTCATTCAAGACATTTTCAAAAGAAATACGTCATACAAGTTACAAGTTGCCATATTTTTGACAGAATTGTAGTTGTTCGAAGCTTGAATGTTTAAAAATAGAAAGGAAAACGAACAACCAAAACTGCCGGGGTCGAACCGGGAACTTTTACATTACAAAGCCTGCACCTTACCAATATTGCCATACAGGAATTATACACGCAAAACATCAAATGGGTGTCCAATTCATGGGCCATAAATCATATGAAACATTGACACGGAAAGTTACCTTTAGCCAGAAAAAAAATCTACATTTCTTCATCTTTTATAAAGAGGGGGTTGTGCTCAACGTCAATAAGACTGAGAGAGTGGAACTCTTCTTTGCGATTCAAACTGATGCAATGGTACCCTTTACCTTAACCCATTCACCCCTGAAGACATATTTGAACTCTTCCAATTCAAAGCTTGGAATAGTTCATTATTAAATTCCAGTGGTGAATGCGTTCAGTAAGGTGTAAACAATTGTCTCACCTATTCCCGCGTACGGCTGGACACTAGCGTATGCTTGTAGGGGATCACCATTGGCCATAGCTTGTGCTGCAAAGGGCAGAAAAGTGTTACGTGCTAAAAAATGAAGAGAAAAAGGAGAAACACTGTCATAACTCGATTAGTCGTTAGTAAAAAGGTAAAACGAAAGTACGAGCATTTCTCTATCATAATATATCTTAAGTGACAACGACGACATACATGTCAGTTAGTAAAATACATATTTAGTATAAAATAATGCAGTTATTTGATAGTTATAGCAAATTGCGACAAATTTGTTACTTATACGGTTAAAGTTTACATGTGTTGACTATGGGGAAACAAAGCATGCAGTTTTACTGAACAAATATCACGAGCACCGAGTTTGAATTAGAGTACTATAATAATTTGTTAAATCTGTTTTTACTTGAATTAATGGGAACACACCTTGTTATGAATTAATCTTAATCGGATTCTACCATTTCTAAAGAATATTTCATACAGCTTTATACACATATTACGTCATTCACATTGATTTGTTACAATATGTAATATATTAATAAAACATGTATAAATAACCAGTGCCCCAAATCGAAGTGCAAAAATACTTATCATGATATATACAGTTACAATATAGATACCAAAGCGAAACTGAGACATCGTTGGGTAAATATCCTATTAATTACATACTTAATTATCAGTTAATTACTAAATATAGAATACTAAATGAAGCATATATTGATTGTTACAGATATAACTAGTTTAAACACATGGCTATAGTTGTGCTACTCCATATTCATGTTATATCTATATTTATGTAAAATTATTGAAATATTATTATAATTATTTCAAAACGAAATTCACACCAAGAAACTTGTGTATTTGTTGTCCATGAGTTGGACTTTGTACTTGTTATGATCTATGACACAATAGTGAGGTCTTGAAGAACTTACTTAAAGAAGTACCGTTATCATTCGGGTAATTCTGAATAACTAAAATATACAATTTTCAATATGTTTCTTTGGTATATCGGGGCACGAGAGGATGAATTCCCTATTTGCGGAGGACATATTACTCTTCAAACCGTACGAGTTTGTCCCCTTTTCAATAAATATTTTTTTCTGTATTGTGTTACATTTAAAGTTTATGACGCATTATATAATTATATGTTTTAGAATTTAACCCATTTGAGAAACAGCCTGATCGATAATTAAAGCCTATAATATTTGCTATAAGTTAAGAATTCCATGCACAATGCATTCCATTCCCTTATTATTTTCTTACAATCTAAGTCTTAAGACAATAAAATGTACCAATATTATAAAGGGAAGTGACTCGTACAATGGGGAGATAACTCTGTATTTCGCAAACAGGGAATAAGTGAGGAACGGACAATATACCTGGTAAGATGTAGGCAGAGGTACCGTTATCTGGAAGGAAAATATAAACAACATAAGGTCACGTGATCACATTTTTTTTGTCTGGTTTAGCACGTAAATGATCACATCACCATAATAACCTATTATTATTATATACATATAAAAGATAATTCATTTGTAACGAAAACAATCCGATCGTACAAATGTAGCAAAATATTAGATAGCTATAAAATGTGTTGGAAATCGCAATGTTTCTTTATAACTCAATGATGTCTCAAATTTGGTTGTGCACAGAACGAAAAACAAACACATACAGACACAACACATATACCCCTGCATACAATTGGTTCAGTGTTGTATAACTCCACACCAGATAATCTAAACATCATGATTGAATATCCATAACTTTTCGTGATGGTTTATATGTCATATACGCTATTTAAGGTTCCTATTGTGTCAATGTAAATTTGATAAATCTCCTCTTGTTATTTTTCATATATTTTCATTTAGTTTGAATATCATTTACATTATTTCATTAATGTTACGACAGTCGAAACACTGAGTAGTGTATATTCTATTTTGTTTTAAATAGAGAAGTTATCATTTCGCTTGTACATTCATCCATAATACATGTAAACATGATCTCTGTACACAAAATTGTACACAACATTTGTGTACGTGAACACAACATAAGTGTACGTGTACACAATATTTGTATACGTGTACACACTATTTGTATACGTGTACACAATATTTGTATACGTGTACACATTATTTCTGTACACAACATATTGTAGAAAAAATCTATATTTGGACACACATTTGTGAACATTTCATTCGTACACAAGTTATTGTAAACAACACATTTTGCACACAACACACTGTAAAATACATACAAAACACACAAAAAGAAAGTTTGCCGTGATCAGCTAGTACTGTATCGCAAAAACCAAGCCCGGCTGTTAAACTCAGAGTTTATCAGAGAGTTAGTAACACAGCATATATTATAACCGTGACACTCTTGTTGTTGAATTGCTTTCAACTATAATAATCATGATTCATATTGCTATACATACTATATTCGCATTCAATCTTGCAAATTATTTCTTTATGACTTATAGAAATATATGAATTTCCGCCGCATGTAATTCGCAAGAATAAGATAAATATGAAGAAGTAATTTTCTACACGGAATTTTCTTATATTATCTATGAATGATAGTTTACTTAATCAGCTTATTACATTATTAACGTATATCATTTAGTAAAACAATATATGAAAAATGTTTCGATTCATGATATTTACTCCTGGATAATTTAACGCGAAAGTACGCATCTATATATATTTAAAATAAGTGTTTCAAAATTTAACACCATTCATTTAGTCTAGTTTAAATAACATTTTTGAAATTTCCTCTCAGATCACTACAATTCTTCATATATTAAAAAACAAAAAACAAAAAAACAAATCAAAAATTAACAGCCGGACTTAATGCTTTCCGATAAGCTGTAAATAGCTTCAGTGATAAAACTTACCTGCCTGATGGCAGATTGTTTTTGCTATATTCAGAATTTTGTTTCTCCATAACCGGAAATACGTGTTCAGGATTGATTTATGTAAAGTATCATTACCCTAATAACACGTTAAGGCCAACCATGTATTGGTGACATCCCAATTAAAACTAAACATATAATACGGATGCCACGATATTTAAATGATTAACTACTGTATAACGGGGACATTTCGCTCAGTAAAAGAAATCGCCCTTTGCCAATAAAAACAGTGATGCTGAGTGTTCATTTCGCCCTTCACAGGTAATTTCTATATAGTGTATGTTGCTTTATTCGCTGTCATGATAAAGTAATAAGAGAGGGCGAAAAAAGACGTAAAGTAAAATTGCAGCGAAAATTTCAAGGTATGCAGCAGATACTCAGAATCATTCACGTTTCTGCATGAATCAAAATGAAAATAAAATTGACTTTTGTGTGACTTTCAGGCAATGATACTTCATAAACGAAATCCTGACAAGTTTTGAGTAGTGTTAGAGCTAAAATAATTACCTGCGTAATGGGGGATTCCATTGGCATATATTTCTTGTGCCTGACCATTGGACTGTGACATCTGGAAACTAGCCACGGCAGTGGGGGACAGAACGCTTGGTGGTCCACCGTTCAGGGTGGGAGTACCTGATCGCGGGCAAAATTCAAAGTCTACATATCAGTATAAAACCCATTGCTAAGGTTAGTAAAGGGTTAGGTTTATTCAAATCGGGGAGTTTCTGTCTAAATTATTAAAATATTGTCATAAATAGCAACAAATGTATAAAACATTACAATATTCCCTGATGAAAATAATGTCTAGATATTAAATGTTATTTTTTTTAAACCCAAATGTACTACTCCCTGTATGAGTGCTGGCGAAACTCTACTGTAGCTTAAATTCAACATCCTCTTTTACAATTATTAAAACATGACAAAACGTCATTTTTGTGCACGTTCTATTTTTAGATGCATCGAATTATGTTCATTTTTAATTCTAGTTTTGTAAGACTTTTTTTCTTTAGACATGGAAATATTTATAACGTGCTGAATTTCGATAAATATTCATCAAGCAACAGTCGACAATCTTGTTCATCATGCTATTCAAATAGCTAGTAAACAGTATGATTAACTACATATTTTATATTTAACATTACAGTCTGATCAAACTGGTTGTTAATCGATATAACAGATTCTGATTTATGAAATACTAGCAGCCTATATCCTACACGGGTGATAATTTGGGTGATAAAACGCCTCAATACTCACCACTGGCTACAAGGGACGCGGTGGTGGGTGTCAGGGCTGCTGTGGAGATTCCATTAGGGGCCGTTAGTCCGCCGACCTGAGGGATGTGAGCTAGCGTTGTTACTGGGCTTGTCAGGTAAGGGCCCTGAGACGCGGCGGCCGCAACAATGGCCGCTTGTTGCTAAAAATAGAATCACAATTAAAAACAATTGTCGCTTAAATCATCAAAAACAAATCTGATCAGAAAAGTTCCTTAACATTTTTACTCAAATTTACAAAATAAAATTTCTTCTTTGTATGATCTGGGCCTAGTTTTCAATGTCTCTTTAGCATAACGAGTCAAGGATAACAGTGAAAAACTATAAAAGTGTGTTTTGATGACCATTTTTAAAACTTATAATAAAACTTTTTTGAAAACATACGGATTTAAAATTTCGTAAACTTAAATGCAACTATAATTATCAAATTTCTTTGTATTTCGAACTGTAAAAAATAACAAAATTTGCCAATGTATACAACGTAGCAAATAACATAATTAACCTTGACGTTCCTGACGCTGGTGATATACAAAAAATAAAGAAATAAAGAAACGTTCGAGATCCTCTGGAATTATCATATACTCACCTGTGCAATAGCACCATAAGCACCAATCTGTGATAGAGCGAAGGGATTGAGGAGACCAAGAGGGCCAGCCATCTGTTGCATCCTTCGGAGTTGTCGTTCCTTCTCTGTGTCAGCAAACTTGACTACAAGGCTTGAAGAGGCACCCTGCCAAATAATAACAAGTCATATAGTCAATGGCAAACCAATTATACATAAATATACGAGAGCATTTTGTGAGCCTTTTCTTAAAACATGATACTTCAAATGCTGGAGTATTTTAGCAGTATTTTGATAACTTGTTTGTTTCCCGACATGATCATGTTAAATAGAACAGAATTCAAAATGGATATCTCAACGAAATAATTTTTGCAATCTCGAAAACCATACAGGCATTTACCGCACAAAAGCTTAACACTAAAGAAAAAAAATGTTCAAAATGTGTCTATTTTAATCGCATGAAAAATAATGTGTTAGTATTTGATTGAACATTCTTTATACACGACTTATATCTTAAAAATGTCACTTATAGAAAAATAAAACCTGGTGATGTAGCTAGTACTAATAGATATATACTGGCTAAAATGGATCTCGCAAATGAAGCTCCTCGTTATGACTTAAATTTTATGGAACATACCTTATCTTGTTTTCATCTCCAAAGATGAATATTGTGTTTATCATTCAGTTTCGTATTTAACTATTTTATCAAAAGAAAAAAGAAATATTCAAGAACCGTAAAACATATTTTTAAAGGGAGATAACTCGTGAGTCATAATTTGGCTTTCGGCATTTTTAAACTTTCTCACTTGTGTTTTGTTATATTGCGTTAAAATTTCAAATTTGAGGACGGTACGTAGTTATCTCCCATGCATTGTATCTCAATATCATATTTTGTTTCTATTGCAATTTTCTTTCGGTTCATATTGTTATTTAATTTGAAACAAAGTTTTTCAATAAATGAATAAAACATTTAAAGAAAGAAAATCCTAGTTAACTCATTCACCCCTATTTTTATAAACTGGACTTGCCCTGTCCTTGATTTGGTAAGGTTCAAATTGGCACGTTAGGGGTGAATGGGTTAAGTATCCCGTGAGAATCAACCATAAGTTTCATGTATACCAAATTAAAATAGTACACGTTAAAATATTGAAAAGGCTCAAAAATATTCCATTCGTGTCGACCCGGCTACTCCGGGCGGTTTAGGTTAGGGAGCAAATTCTCTTCCAATTCGCTGACAGATCGAGAAGCAATATCGACAATGTGGTATATTTTCAGAATCATATGGTTGTTCCCTACGGTGACAGATTTCACGATATTGTAAGAGAATATAAGTTTGGTGATATTTACGGTTATGGTACTCACAGGCATCGTCTGGCTCCCGTGAAGGGCATTGATTGCTGATTGGGCCTCAGCATGGGAAGTATATTTCACAAACGCACAGCCTGATGAGAAATAAGAAACGATATGGTGAGTAAATGTTCTCGCAAATATTAGCACGCAATACAATGCCCAATATACCAATTTGAAATAATCGTATCCTACAAGCACACGAGTTTTATAGAGGAATTGACCGTTGGCCAGTACTTATTTGACCAATATGTATATATTATAGATATTTAGAAAATGCATGGAATTGAGAACCGTTGCCAACGCGAAAATGTTCACACGCAAATATTTCCAAATTACAGTTATAATAGATATGTTAACTAGTACTCCATGACCAGTTGAGGCCTCGATTATACTACTCTAACAGGAAAGAGAATAGTGTGCTTCCACCGGGGATCGAACCGTCGATCTCCAGGTACAATTAAAAACTGCAACACTACTCCGCCATTTTTAAATGTGTTCGACCTCGAACACCACAACCCAGGTTCTAACAGGGATGGCCACGGACACCATTTATAACCGAAAAAGGAATAGTGTGGTTCCAGCGGGGATCGAACTCACGATCTCCAGGTTCCTAATCGGACGCTCTACCACTGATCTAAAGAAAAATTCCCTCCAGCTCGAAGCGCGAAGGCGACCGAAATCCTATGTACAATTAAAATCTGCCACACTACTACTGAAGGGGCATACCTTTACTGTTTCCGTTCTGGTCCCGGAGGATGGTACACTCTTCAATTGAGCCAAAGGGCTGGAAAAGTTGTCGCACTTCGTCCTCAGACTGCTGTTTATTCAACATACCAACGAACAATTTTCTGTCTTCTGAAATATATGAATAGAAAACAAAAAAAAATGAGTTTGTTGGCATATACAGACATCGTGATGATATTACTGTCACATAATTATTTGATAATTCTAAGATGCTGTGAAATCGCTAAGTTTAGCGGAATCAAATTTTAGCGTATTATTGAATTTTAGCATATTATTGAATTTAAGCGTTATTATTGAAATTCTAAAAGTTAGCGCATTGAATAATTGGCATACTCAGAAAATTTGCAATAGCAAAAAAATAAACAGAAACTGCGATTATTGTAAATAGTCATTTTCAATATCTAATGCTCTAAAATTGCTAAAAAAAATAATAGTACCGCTAAACTATGACCATTTGCAGAATCAATAAATGGTTATATTTAGCAGGAACCGCATATTGTTGTTTTTGATTTGACTATCATAAAACTGTTATGTTAGACGTCATGCATCATTAGTGACCAGAGCTGGCAGATGGATCTTGTCTGGTCAATATGTTAGTTGTTTATTTGAAATGTTAAGTAGACTCTACCATGCATTGATCTGGGTGAGTCCATTGTGGTCCACAGTGGTGGAAGGACTAAAAGGTTTTACTGCTGTGCAATAATATATATTGCTTGCAAACTTTACTAAATCTTTTACTGAGTATAGATAAAGCCCATGCAAAATTTTGGAATGATCATATAGGCCGAATTTTGGCAATTAACAGGAGTTACTTATTAGTTTATAAGTTGATACAATATATATCCCAATAAATAGTATTGACAGCGGCGCTAACAAATTTCACAATGCACTGCCACGGTTATGTATCAATTTTACTACTTATAGTGATAGTTTCTTAACATGTTAAATCTGTTAGAAACATGATAAATATTATTAATGCTTTGCTTGGATTGTCTAAAGAATCCAGCCACATTCTTTTTCAACAAAAAGTGGCTAGATTGTTAGACAGTCGGATCACTGAGATTTTCTTTAATCAAAAAGGAAATAATTATGTCCCCTTAAACTGACTATGTATTGGAAGAACAGGACAAACGAAGGCAAATTGTAATATGTCTGTTACGTGCTGTGACTAGTACCACTGTCAGAAACATGTAGGCGTGTTATTTGGTTAACAAAGCTTTGTTAACAGTTTACACAATTTAAACAAATGACATATGTTCTTTTTTTCATAACATATCAAAAAGCATAAGTTGTTATAGAAACACGGTTGCCCTAAATAGAAACACTGGCTAAATATGGAACAGATTGTGATGTCACAAGTAACATGTGGTTCAGATGATGTATATTAAAATAGAATTTCAGTGCTGAAATAAATTCCGTATTTTTATGTTTTTATTACTGACTGGAATATTGATGTATGATGTACATAATGTAACAATGTATTCTTATAGTGTCTCATAAGCCGAGCTCGCCTTGGCATTCCATTTTGACGTACTCTACCTTTTTAAATGTCATTATCTAAACAGTGATATATTATTATGTAAACGATGCGTGACACTGAAATAAATAATTGATTGATTGATTGATTGACTGACTTCTCTATGAAAACAAAACCATTATATATTTTAATTGAACATAAACATAACGATCGGAACGGGTCGACGTGAAGAATTACAGGCGAAAATACATAGCCTCATCTTCACAATTTAGCGATATAACTACATGCCTTAGGTTTCATGGAATAAGTCAATAGCCACTACCAACAACAGTCTCTGATGTGATTCCACAGATCTCATTTCACTCTAGCCTCGGATGTCAGTAGATTTAATTTGAAGAAATGCCACTCCATTACAAGCATATGCGTGTATCTACACGTGGAATTAATCCCATGAAATAAAAAAAAAAAAGTTGGATCGAGTTTTATCGATCCTGAACGAAACTGGATGGTTGCAAATTGCCATATGTATCAAACAGAAATAGATTGGCTTTGGGATTAAAATGTCACAATATCCCTGTCGTGAAATAGACATGTTTATCAATGCTAGTCATGTGATGTCGAGTGTGATTTCCAGGGTAGGTATCTCATCACAATAATCATCCACATATATTAAACAACTGTGATATCCAAATATCACGACCACTTCTATTTTGCGAAGGGCTACAAAGGAAAATATTAAACTACGGCGAAAAAAAATCCCAAGTATGATATGATACAGCAATATTTGTAGAATCTAAAATATGTATCAGCGTATTTCTAAAAGAAAATAGATGAATCATGACAAACAGAAGTTGTAGTATTCACAGATGGATGAATATCACTATCATATTATTGCATGGAACAAAACAACTAGATGCGTACTAAAATACAAGGAGGAAGTACAGTTGAATTGAGACAAACAATTTGCTTTGTAAGCAAGGATCAGCGGATCAATGTGTATGAATAGTTTGCCTATTGGAATTAATCATATGTCATTGAACGTTTAGATCATCTTGCGGACAAATAATTGACTGCTCATATAAAACAAAATGTCAGAACCTAAATTAGTCATGAAGGTCACGTCCCTACACAATTGTTTGTTGGAAACCAGAACCCGCATGGACGCGTGTGCAAACCATATGTATCAACAAAACTGATGGTTCAATTAAAGAGCAGGATAAATGGCAACCGACAAACTTATAAATGATATTGAACGAGCGAGGCAACACAATATACATGCATGTGTTTCCTGTCTCCGACTGTCTCCAATTGTTTGCCCTAACCTGTAACTAACTTGTTTTGGGCCAAATTTCAATTAGCACCGTGAGAGTACTTCATTTATGTTCCGTTTCATTTATGTAAATAAGAAAAGTATGTTTCTACAAACTCATTTTTTACTGACAATGTCTTACATCCATAGTTAAAACTTGATAAAATATGTTCATCCCGGACAAAGGAAACTAATGAATAAATGTGCAAAAATAAAAATAAAAATAAAACATCTTGCCATTTGTATGAAGAAAAACTGACTCTGAATATATGAATTAAATCAATAAATTGATATTGTTAAAGTATGCAAATATTACTTAGTGTTACTAATAAACAGTTGATAAAACAAGCCTGTGTGATTTAAAAACAATATTGAATTGGCTCTGAATAAACGAATGAGTAAGAACATGGACTTCAGATAATTGAAATGACCTTCGGAAAATTGAAATGACCTTCGGAAAATCGAAACTAAGCCATCAAGTAATTTATAAAAAGAACAATAAAACAATTTCCCCGGGCTGGGCGAAACAACTTCATCAATAAACAAAACAAAAACGAAAACGTTGACTGAACATGTCATTTAACTAATGGTATACGATGATATCACCGGGTAGTAGAAAATCGGTAGACATATCAATATAATGATTACTGCATGAATAGATATGGCGTGTCTCTTTGTTCCGTCTTCGTCACCTACACAAATCAGGTATTGACAATCTAGCCTATACATTAAGTAAACACGGTGAGACAACAATAGAACGGTATCGAACAATGAGCATGCGATGACAGTATGACCACCATAAAAGATAACGGATATTTTAACCATATTCTTGATACATTGTAGAGTTCGTTGTTGATTGTGACAGCGGACCGTTTCACAAGAACGGAACGAGTAGAAAATGAATGTAAAATTAAAAAATTAACGTCTGGTTTTTTTTTGTTTTTTTTGTTTGTTTTTTTTTAAACATTTTCTTATATCCATTAAGTACTGTCAACGACGAAGTAATGAAGAAGAAGTGAGATGTTAAATAGTAGAATCCATAATTCGTGGAATAAGCGTGCAACTAAACCAGTGTATTTCCATAAAGCAGACTCGTCGCGTGGTCAAGAAAGTGTCATTTTGTTTCATGAATATGCTTACAAAACCATGTATGCACGTGCTTAGAGAATATAAAAAGCTAAAATCTCTATTACTTTTTCTCGGGGGCGAATTAATGAATGCAAATGCATCTTAATAAACGATTTTTATACACAATGCAAGTTGTCAGTTCACAAGTTTATCTTACAAAAATCACCCCCGTCTGGATGGCATGGAAAACACCCAGAGATAAAGTGAATTTCCAATAGACAATACAAGAACGGGAGAGGAGAAATCTGATAATGATATGGCGGTGGGCTTAATGATGAGTCACGTATCTGGGACACAGAAAGAGAGAGAGGGAGTCGGTGGTAGCTTTCTACTGGAATTCTCTCTACAATTTTATGAACCAATTAGGCGACAGAATCCCTTGAGGCGGAAAGAGCGAATGGAAGGCAAATGAATGAACTGAAATATCCGGCCAGGGCATAGCATTCCCCAGAGATCCCTTCTAACATGTGCCATGAATGTTTTGTCGTCGCAGAGTATCGACCATTATGCCTCCTGTGGAAAATCTAAATCATTACTGGCGAGGCCACCACTGTGAGAATTTATGTCAAATCTGATCCTGGTGTGATTCGCATTACTACTAGCCGTGTTTTCCCCGTCCATTGATGAAAAATATATTGAACGTTTATTTTTGTGTGTTATTATTTTATATTAAATGTACAGTAAAGATGCGTCAACGTACAGAATCAAATCAGAACGTGAAAAATTGACAGTAAAACTAATAGTCAAGAACTACAACTAAGGAAACACCCAAACATATGACAATATGGACACATCAAGCAACACAAATATCACAAAATGCATGACGAAAACTTTCAGAAATAGATCATGTATCACTAAAACAAATTTCCTCAAAAAGGCTGCAAAAATATTTCCACTCATATCCCCACGATGAAACCCAAAACAAAAAGCTTTAACATCCGAATCGTTCCTTACATATGAATAATGGATTATAAGCAGCCTGTTAATAATATCAGGGGGTCTCTTTTGTCACGCCTGTAGTACATGGCATCAACGTATGTCATTTTCCGTACTGCTGTGTAGTGTCTTTTATGAAATATTTATCACTCTGTCACAGTGTTATTAGCACCCCACGTGGACGTACTGGGAACAATAATGTGCATACTGCGGCACGGCATCCTGATAAAGCATATGTCTTAACCGAATCACCGGTACGTCAAACTTACTGTCAACGTTCGTCTGTTAGCGGAGTCCTATTTTCACTAGTTGGTTAAAATATATGGGTTATAGGTTGTGATATTTAGACTTTAAGTAGTTTATAGCAAGCAGAAATATAGTGGTTTTGTTTTTAGCAGTTACTATAATTTAACGCTTTCTCGAGACTACCTGAAAGGCATTACAATATGCAAACCGCAAGCAGATAATTACAGCTAAAATATAGTTACCACTAATAATTGTAAGTTTACAGTAAGTACTACGGCTTTTCAATTTTCCAGAAAAAAACCAACGCTCATATGAAATTACCGCTCATTTACCTTTACCACTAAGTTAAGAAACATTGACAGTACGTACAAATACTACGGATGACAAATATGCAGAAATACAACGACATTGATAAACGTCGTTGGTACAATAATCCGTGTTCTCCGTCGATATTTGCATTGTGATTTTGAAATGATCATGACAATAGTAAGGTAAAAAGAGACATTATTGTGTTGATTATCTTGTGATTAAAACAACGCAAACAAACAAGCAGGCGTACTTCTGAAACATAGACCTATATATGATATTACTATGTCAAAGCTTAAAAATCGATAATGTATTAACCGGAACTTAAGATACATAAAGACAGAAAAAGTAGACATCTTGAACCTTAACAAGACATATGAAACCAAGTGGTTCAAAATAAAAGCCGGATATTTGCTGTTAAAACTCATTTTTTCCTAATGTGTTACATATCATTTCCTCTTATGTTATCTGTATACGCTGGGCCTTTTTTCAGACAACAGTAGCTTTATTTTCAATCAACAACTTATGGTTCCGGTTCAGAAACACATAGATAGTCACGACAGAGAAGTCACCAAAATAGGTTGTCTCGTCAATTTTTGTCACTTCATGCTCTGTCACCTTCTGGTATCTATAACACTTCACGTATCCTGTCATCCCTTTCAACAGAGTACCGATAAGTATCACAGCCTTGTCAATTCAAAATATCTTGCAATCGAGCATAAAATTTCGAATTTTTCCCCAAGTACATCATTTTTATTTTGACGACAAATACATTACGATATTGTCGTTTGAAATGTTCAGTATGATCATCGGTACGATTGCGAATCAAAACCATTGACGTGTATGTTTTATGCGTTGTTGTCATGGGAACGCAGCACTGTAATATCAGGTCGTATATCAAATTCACGTGATGCAACTTGACATGTTGACGCAGGAGTGACATCGATTTGAATCAGCTACTGTCATTATCAAAATTGGAATAGTAAAAATATGCTCTTATGATTGATAAACAACATACATTGCGCATCAATTTTTGAAAAGCCCGTATCCCCTGTGCCATCAGTTACCAGTTTATGGGAAAAACTTGTACAATGTGTTAATGTATTTGTCATTCTTGAATATAAAATTGTTCTGTTCGTGTAATGAAACTGTAATTAAGAAAAAGACTACAGGGTGCTAGGTCAGATACATTGAAAAATTAAAAAATCAATTTTATACATTTGTGCATTTCTTTTTAAAAACCGAATGTTTAATTCAGGTATCTGTGGTCTTGATTTAATATAGTTACCCCAGATTGTATGCACAAACACTTGAAATTGTCACATCAAATATATTAGAAAGTGTATAAAAAGGATATTTTATCTGAAAGTAACACTACAGTTTAGTATGTTTACACTACAGTACTCTGGTACACCCATAATGGTAAAATACTTTAAAAAACAATAAAAAGAAACTTACAATATATCATGAAGCTCAATGCCTCAGTATTACCCAGATAACCTATTATTGATGAGCGTTGTTCCATCATACCACAACATGCGTTCTGTGTCGGCTGCCTAGGCGTAAATAATTCACGACTTTCTAGACCGTAATAATATTATATTGTTCGCACCGCCAAGCTATATCCAGCTACAATAAGGCAATAAGCATGAATAAAGGACTACACCTGTAGCTACAGATTAATTGATAAAAGGCACGATAGTTGGGGATCTACTAGTACACCTGGGTATATGAAATATATTCCCTTGTATACGTTGGTATCTGAGATATATTCCCTTGTATACGTGGGTATCCCTTGTATACGTTAGTATCTGAGATATAATCCCTTGTATACGTTAGTATCTGAGATATATTCCCTTGTATACGTGGGTATCTGAAATATAATCCCTTGTATACGTGGGTATCTGAAATATATTCCCTTGTATACGTTAGTATCTGAGATATAATCCCTTGTATACGTGGGTATCTGAAATATAATCCCTTGTATACGTTAGTATCTGAGATATAATCCCTTGTATACGTGGGTATCTGAAATATATTCCCTTGTATACGTGGGTATCTGAACTATATTCCCTTGTATACGTGGGTATCTGAGATATATTCCCATGTATACGTGGGTATCTGAATTATATTCCCTTCTATACGTGGGTATCTGAAATATATTCCCTTGTATACGTGGGTATCTGAGATATATTCCCTTGTATACGTGGGTATCTGAATTATATTCCCTTGTATACGTGGGTATCTGAAATATATTCCCTTGTATACGTGGGTATCCCTTGTATACGTGGGTATCTGAAATACATTCCCTTGTATATGTGGGTATCTGAAATATATTCCCTTGTATACGTTAGTATCTGAGATATAATCCCTTGTATACGTTGGTATCTGAGATATAATCCCTTGTATACGTTAGTATCTGAGATATAATCCCTTGTATACGTTGGTATCTGAGATATAATCCCTTGTATACGTTAGTATCTGAGATATAATCCCTTGTATACGTTGGTATCTGAGATATAATCCCTTGTATACGTTAGTATCTGAGATATAATCCCTTGTATACGTTGGTATCTGAGATATAATCCCTTGTATACGTTAGTATCTGAGATATAATCCCTTGTATACGTTGGTATCTGAGATATAATCCCTTGTATACGTTAGTATCTGAGATATAATCCCTTGTATACGTTGGTATCTGAGATATAATCCCTTGTATACGTTGGTATCTGAGATATATTCCCTTGTATACGTGGGTATCCCTGGTATACGCGGGTATCTGAAATATGACTACCTTCCTGTCTACTTGCGCGTTGTGGTTCATTAATATATATTTCAGTTATTTGTTTTCATAAAAGACCTCAATTTTACAGAACTTTCCAGAAATGAATTGAAGAATAGCTGGCAGTTAATGTATACATTAACATATTTGTGTAGTGATTACTGTTTTAATGATGTTCGCTTGCATTAAATATTTCACACATATTTCCTGGACATTTGTATTAAACGATACGGCATCATTTCTTTGAAAATCAACCAAGTTTAACACTAAACAGTATTCCAGTATACTAGGTAACAAGGAAATAATTTTAAGGGAGGTTTCGCTTCCTAAATGTAACAGTTAACTCATTCACCTCTGGATTTCATAATGAACTATTCCAACCATTAAATTGGAAGAGTTCAAATGTGTATTCAAGGGTGAATGAGTTAATGTTCACTGAATTGGAGCCACTCAAGGGACAATTTACCATGGGAAAGTTAGTGAGGGATCATGAGACCAGTCTTCGAGGTTTCTAAAATACTTTATGGAATGTTCCAACTGGGAAATAAGGGGGATACGTGGCTGTCGCTAAACAACAGTTTACAGGCTTCGAAGATTTTCGAGTCCAGAATGCCCCTCTAGATCTGGGTTTATCTAAAATAGTGTCGTGTGTAGTAGCAAATTGATTACAGTAGGGAGAGAAAAAAACTTGTAAAAAATGCAATTTCAGTTAGAAAATGTAACGGCAAAATTATATGAAAATAGGTCACCTTCCCACCTACACAGTCTGTAAAACCGCGAAACTCCCTAAGGGCTGACCCTGTCCCTAGACGGTGTGAGTGCGGCTTTAAATATTTAAAACACACCAGCTGGGAGCCTGTGTATACATGGACACGGTTCACTGAGTTCGCGCCTAAACAAAGACCTGAAACTCCTTTGTGCTTGGGCTAAAATTTCGGGGCAGATGTTCCCCTTCTATAGAACCTCGTATCAAAAGTTAGACCATATGTATACTGTTGTGTTGTCCTGATCTAAAAGTTTAATTTTTCCAAAAAAATATTTAGGATGTCACATATGGCCTACATGTGTTGCACTGGAACAGTTTGTCTATGCAGTTTTGATAATGTCTCCGAAAGCATGTTTCATATAGTCGAAAGCATGTTTCATATAATGATTTGATATTTCAGTATATCAGACAATGAAAATACCACAAAGCACTGTGTATATAGAAAAATCTGTTTCATATCTAAAATAACCAGATTGCATTTATGTTGATAATAATCATTTTATTGGCCGATAATTTGCATAGTTTTGACATTAAAGGTGTAACGGCTGTCCATTTGCATACACAACTGATGTCGACAACTGTTAAAACTATAACTGTATACCACTCCATACTTTCCAAACACATACGTTATAGAACAAATATAAATTATTACAGGAAATATTAACTGATGTCGACAACTGTTTAAACTTTAACTGTATACCACTCCACATTTTTCAAAAACATACGTTATAGAACAAATAGAAATTATTACAGGAAATATTAACTGATGTCGACAACTGTTTAAACTATAACTGTATACCACTACAAACTTTTCAAAAACATACGTTATAGAACAAATAGAAATTATTACAGGAAATAACTATAACTGTATAGAAAAACAAATATAACTTTTTACAAAAACTGGAAAATGCTACATATTGAGTTCATAGTATGTGAAAATGGTCTTATATTAACACCATGGAAAGTAGCTTAAACCCTTACAAAATAGATATTATGTTCAAAGTGTGTTGCTATAGAGGATGAAGCGAAATCTCCTCAAATTTATGAGAAATGAACACCTAGATATAAATAACTACAATGCTCGAAAATAAATCTTAAACATTTTGTATCAGATGATATGCAACTGATTTCCGGATTGTGCCTGATTATCAACGAGTGCAAAGAAGTAGGCCAATGGGCTTCATCTGTTCACGTGGGGGTATGGTTTTAAATCCCAACAGTATTTTCTTTGTAAGATACGCGTAATCCCATTTTCGTTCAAGTCAGTATATACTGTGAAATCACTCATTTTCGTGAGATTTGTTTTAATTTCGTTGATTTTGTGGATAAGTTTGAGTGGGTACTCGTAATCCACGAAATGTGGACCCACGAAAATATCTGATTTCACAGAACCTAATGCAAGTAGTAAACTGAATAAAATGTATGTATGTATGAGGATGCACAGAGGTTGTTCATCAAATGACAAATCGCCACTGTAACTTTGCACCCCTTTTAAGAGAATATATTGACAAGAAATTTGTGTAATTATGCAAAATAGAAATGAAAACAAACAAAAAATGATTAATAAATAACAGTTGAAATGAACGTGTTTTACTATTGTTAGATGCAATTGTTAGTATAAATAATAGCGAGGTACAGGCAGTTAGTTACATTCCTTCTTCTTCTTACAATAATCTGCATACCGCCTCTGGTGTATTGTACCAGATGGACAACTTTGGAGTGCTCAATCCCCATTTACACCAAATGTTTGGGATATTGAGGCATTGATTGTTCCACTGGCATTTGCGAAAACAAGGTATGTCTCGTAAAAAGTATCAATTTATCATGAGTAATCATCATGAAATATCTGTGTCATTTCGGTCGGATTGCAAAACCTACCTGTGAACCTAGGTTATGTTATATTAAGAACAATAAAAAACAGATGGATATTTTAAATACTTATCCATTACATTGTCGGCCTTTCGGAGCATTAGGTTATATTATTTACTAAACTACAATCTCATTATAACAACATGTGAGTGTATTAGTATGCATAAATATGGAAGATAAAAGTGTGTTCATCATTCGTGTTGACACAAAGCAATGTATGTGGCAAGTAAGTATATCCTTGTTGTAATTTCACTTCCAAAAGTTAGTATATATAAGTATTGTTATCTTTTCAATTGATATACTGTATACATGGCACTTTTGCGGGGTAATAATTTTCGTGGTTTTCTAGGCATAAAGAAGCATTTTATCAAATACAACAGCAGTTGCTTTAGACTAGGAAAACGATATATACTTCCTAGCAATCTCAAAAATGTATATTTTTCGATTCGTGATATTTTTTTCTACAGAACCGCACAGAAATCGCACCGCCAAATCAAAGTTGTATACAGTATCAACGTTAATGTAAGAATGTTAGTATATGTTCATAAATATTAGTACACTATAAAACATGTAATATAATACGACCAATACTAGTGTTAATAGTGTGAGTTCTGCCTGCCCATTTCCCTGTGTTAACGAGGTATAGAACATATGCATCTCAAAACGCCAAATTACAGATCCTACACCACATAAAAAAAACTCTCACCATATTGTTTTTTACAGATAATGAAGATAACAAAATTGAAAGAAACTATAACGGTTACACATAAGATTGGAATATGATGGATTCATAAGCAACTCGTATAGGTTTTAAACCAGTGAAATTCGTCTACTTGCCAAATAATCACATTGTTAAGAAATCACTCGACCATGAATTATTTTTGAAGTTATAAAACAAAGGTGAGTTACAACTTAAACATGGCGTTTGAATTAAAATGATTGAATTGTTGAAAATCAAGTTCAGATGTACTGTAAATTAAGACAATCAAGCGGTCAATCGCTTAAAAATAACGTTACTTTCGATGATTCGGCTTAAAATGAAATTGAGCGATTTTTTTGGTTATTTTTTTCCTGACGGAAGTACAAATGTTATAACAACGAATCACGGAGTATGAAACTTTCAACTAATCGTTATATCCGAAGTATCACCTCTCAGAAAAGCAGTTTGGAATACTTTAAGTAATCTGTTGAATTCTCAAAATCAGAAATCGCAAAAACGAAGTTCTAGGGTGTAGAGTTAAAATGTGGCGCAGAAAAAACAACATGACATGGTGAAGGCTATATTATGTAGACTATTCTAGTAAAAAAACAGACACATGGATAGTGTTCATACGTACGAGATGGTGCCAACTTCATTTTCATATGTTCTGTAAAATCAAATTTGTAATTTTAGTGATCAGATCTATATCTGAGACTCAGTTTCAGATTTTTGACTCTGAGATTATGTCCCTTGACAGCATTCTTCTGTAATGAAAGCAAGTTTGTAAATTAAATGGCACTTTAAAAGAAAACCAGGGGAGGTAACTGGCAAATAGTGACACAAAATAGCTACGTACTGTGTTATGTATGTCACAGACTGTGTTGTAACTATTGGGTCCCGTATGATGATAAAATAACATGTTAAAAAATGTTGAAAAATAGTGTGATATCTTCTTTTTGTTATATTTCTGTCATATTACAAACTTAATCGTACACAAAAACAGGTCTGCGGGGATTAGCGTGTAGTTTTATCAACTCTTCATGAAACCCAATTTACAAATCAACAAGCACACAATATCCCATTTGTCTAACCTAAACGAAGTGCGCAAGACCGGGAACTCACTGGCATCAAGCCGAGCGTTAACCGGTATGCATCTGGCGCTGACAACTTGTCCGCCATTAGGCCAAGTCAGTGAGTCTATACAATTCAATTGCCCGCCTCGTGTATGGTTGCTATGCTGTCCAGTAAGAGTGTTTTCAGGACAACGGTTTAATATTTTGTCCTTTTTTTCGAGACCGTGTCTGAAAATGACAAGTGCCGCTGTGGCCACGTGCATTATGTTTGACAAGTGTCGTTTGCAGCTACACACACACGCAGGCTGATAAATGACATTCCGCGATACAATTCCACCAATGTAATCGATCGATACAATAAGGCAATGGACTATACTTGGTACACGCATTTTAGCAGAAATTGTCGCCAATTTATTTCTAGATGTTTAACAAGTCGAATGTGACACAACAGAAGGCGAATAACAAGCGTATGTCGTTTTGTTTATGATTCGAACCAAGTTATGAAGAATCACGAAACAGTTCACAAACCAATAATATATTAGATCCATAAGACTCTCTCGATAAAGATCGTATTTTAGGAATGAACATGTACACTTAAAAAGACAAATTAAGATAAAAATTATGAAGACACATTTTATACCATAAACCAAACAAAATGTTTCTTCAACACCAAATAGTACCATGAACACATGTGTACATCCAAATGTTTTTTTATCCAGACCTCCAAAATATGCAATGAACACAACTTTATACAGTCGAACCTCGTTATCTCGAACTCGCATAACTCGAAGACCCATAAAATATACTATGGACACTTACCATAGACCTACCATTGCATTCATGACTTCATTTTAAAAACCTCTGATGTCATAATCAATATTTCATCCATGACTATAAATTAATAAAATTATGAATGATTCTTATTTCACAAACCACAATATATACCATCTACGACACCGATGTATTGATCAAGTATCTGATAACAAAGTAACAATTAACACATTCACCTTCGGATTTTCATAATGAACTATTCCAATTTTTGAATTGGAAGAGTTCAAATGTGTCTTCGGGGTTGAACGAGTTAAGCTGTACTGATTTCAAGGAACAGCATATATTTGGTGCAGGGTTATAATCATATGTAAAAAAAACCAAAGAATTTTACAAAGTTAAAGTAAAACTATATGCTTGCTTCAGGAACAATGCTTCTTTGGTACACATTTGTTTTGCCTCCTGCATTAGCACGAAAGAGGTGTCAGACTCGGTCGCTGCATGAATCAGCCCTAGTTAACTACTAAAGGCAGTATTTACGTCGAGTTAGGGACGTGTGAAAATGGATGTAGATTTGAAATAGGATACTTCGGGCGTGATCCTCAGTCCTCACGTCTATGAAAGCGATCTAAAGAAATTCCAACTTCTGAAATGAAACTGGTAGCCCTCACTATTTAATTTAGACTGTCTTGCCGTAAACGATGGACAAGCTTAGTGAACGGCCAACGTAGTCTTCACAGAAACGTGTTTACCAAAGTGAAATGCAAAAGTGTCGATAATTGAGCATTATATATATGTAATTTATATTTGACCATCCATCCCCCTGTTGAAGGTTGTATTTTTTCTACGTTAGTTGTTCTATTATTCTGAACTGAAAGTTTTGTTGTCTTTCTATTTAAATTCAATTACAAGGGATAACAAAACGATCATTCAGGTAGGTAGAAAGGACGGGCTAGTGTGACAGTAGTGTTGGGGTGTAAGGGTAACGGTATCTTCAAAAAACTTATGCGCTTTTTATGCATACACCACCTTGCGGATGTATGCATAGTGCACACAAGGATTTTGTTTATACCGTATAACCCCCAAAAATAATTGTTTTCCCCGACACAATTTCTCAAAACACCAAACAAGCAAACAAACTATACAGACAAAATTTAACAGCATATACCGGACTTCACCGCTTGCCCCGTCTTTGCACCTACTCATAGACACGAACCCCCTCCACTATCCTCCCCCTCCCGGCGTATCTAACAAGTGATAAGACCCCGCTGGGACAGACCTGCCTCTGTATGATATAAATCACTTGGTATTCAAGTAAGACGGTGTTGTTCAGCGTCGCGGGGACGTAATCTGTTGCGATAGCCACCGTGTATTATGGCTGGCTAATTCTACTCCGGATTTTGTGGCTACTTGTAATGTTTACAAAGCGACAATACCGGGGATTTAATCACGCCAGCTTCATAGATTACGTGTTCGAGAGTCTGTTCTTTTATTGTGAACATTGTTTTTGGAGATATTACGGTAACGCCGAGGAAAAGTACAGTATCTTTAAAAGAGTGTTAGTTTCGTATTTATCATAGGATGTTCAGACTAATTGATATGATGATATCATCGTGTTTTATATCACAGATACATGACAATGGCGGGAAAAAAAACATATAAATATCAGATTTATCTTAATATTTATTTCATCAAACATATCAGCCTAAATTTTTATCGTAGCCTGTATCTTATAACCTAGCAGCTGCCTTTTTGTAAATTGTTTCACACTAACGTATATCTTTTCTCTTTAGCTTTTCATCTCCGTGAATATTTCAGCTTAACGAGCCAAAAAAAAATCAGTTACATTATAATAATTATTAAAACCGAAAGCTAAACATGTTTGTTCCAAGAATTAAATATGACCACAATGAAATCATATGCATAAATACATCGATATTTTTCACACAGTTTTCAAAATATTTTATTTTAAAAACTTTGCTTAACGAATAAATAGGCCCATTAATCTTCCATAAAGCTAGATCCTGGACGATTTATGTAGAACACCCTGTACTGACGAGTGGAATCGATTATGAAACAATAATACATTATCGATTTCAGTAATCGATTCCACTCAGGCAATGTACATAAATCACTTAAATTGATCGATGTTAATTACTCTGATGATTCCAGCAGCTTCCATGAACTTAAAACCATCAATACATCTGACGCGGTTCTTTCGATCCATGTTGGATGTTTAACAAGGCCGTATCCAGTTGATTTTGTTTGATGTTTAGCAGGGATTGAGTGTCATTGTGTCATTGTCTGATCTGAATACCCAGGCGGTTAATGGTTTACTCGTGTCGGGGCCTGGTGCGACGTTTCACACGCGATATGAACATTAAAAATAAAACCTTCATGATATCCTAGACTAGACTGAATATGGCTACCTGTCCTGAAGTTTTTATGAAGAATTAACTTACCGCATTTTTACTACTAGCTTATCTCCACCTAGTTTGAGAATATCTAGAATCAGACCTCGAAGTGAACAAAATAATAAGATTTTTTTTTTACTAAATTATTCAATATTCTCGAGACGAGGGGCCAGTCTTCCTACATACGTTATAAGTATTTACGAAATCCATGACCTCTAAAAGAACCCGGATGTCAGTGATGTTTTCTAAACTGAAAACGTCATCAGAAAAAGGCACGCGTCACCAAACTGGAAACAATGCAATGTTCCAAGATGAAAATATCAGATAGAACAACGCTGCTGTACAGCGTCAAGAAACAGCGCAGCAAATAACAAACATACACGAAGGGGATGTCTTAGTTCTCTCAGCAGTTAGGAAATAACATATATGAAAGTGTCGAGCAAATGTGACTTTGAAGCTTAACGCCACTACATCGGGTAAGAAAAGCACTGGCGGTTTTGGATTATAACAAATCCCCAATAAACATGAATCAGATTGGCGCTTACCCTAAAACTATATGTATCCTCTGTGTGAACGAGATTTCCACGCTTATAGTCGTATTATCGACCATAAGCAAACCATTGTCCATGCAACACCACCGAGCGAGCCGGGTCAAGCTCTCTCAATTATTGGCAAAACTCAATCAGAAAGCATCGATCATCATTCTGTCAAGTACAACAACTATATCCCGGTCGATAGTCATTATACCGAAAACCCACGTGATCGAAAATCCATATCAGACTCAAATCAAACAGACACTGCCGTAAATGAATGTATTCGACGTCTCAACAGCTGAATGCAAAAGCATTAACACAATCATACAGCATTTTAGATCATGTAAGTTGCATCGCCAATACGTCCTAACTATATGCCGCGCTGTGCGTGTGATAATGACGTATTTGTTATGCTATTTGCTACTGAATGTATTTCAAAATATTTATCCTCTCACAGAAAATCAAATGTACGTGATTTTCAATTAAGATTCGACGTAAATAAAAAAAAAACGTATGTGCTAGATAACCACCACAAATACGGTCAGTTTGAAGAAAAACATGAACCTGACGATGTTCAATTTTCGTAATTGATAAATTAATCAGTTTCGTAATTGATAAATAAGTCATTTCTCTTTTATTGTGTGAAAATGGTGGCACGTGTTTCCTTGGAACAGAAAGTTACTGTTCAATATTCTTACTTAAGGCGTAATGATATTTGCTTTGACGCGCTTCCCGTTTCCACTGTGAATTTTATGCGATTCGCTTTTGATGTATTAAGTTACTTGTACTTTTCCTTCAAAATGTCTTAATATTTGTAATTGTTCGTGTTTACAAAGAAGAGTGGTGTTTAAGAATGATTGTATTTGAATACGCTGTCAAATTTAGAATTTAAGTTTTATAATTACAACGTAAAGTTGAATAATTCCGTGTTATATTATTGCCAACCTGACAAAGAAGTCTAAATGCTGGTGCAGTAAATATTTGCTTTGTTAGGCTTTCTATATCAACAAACTACATTTTCAAACGGTGTCCTTTAATTTATATTTCGAGAGAGAATTTCACCCCAAACGAATGATATCGGCAAATATGGTTACCCCAAGTTACACCGGTGACTTGTGTGATTTGCAAGTGTAAATCAAGTTTAAAGTTCACCAGAACGTTTTACACGTGTGTGGTATTGCGTCACAACACCATGTTACGTAGCCCTTCATCTCCAAGTTAAGCACGAGCGCACGAGAGGGAACCAATTTACGACTCAGTGTTGGGAATGTAAGTAAGCCTACCCTCCTCCCCGTCGTAAGTAGGTTTCTGTAACCACGATAGCACATTCACATTACCGATGCTATCTCTTAAAATAGGCCGGTTGAGTGAAACAAATTTAAACGGGCCGAACTTGAAAGAAAAATCAATTAAATTAGATTGTTCGCTGTCAGGAAAAAACAGAATTTTCAATTTGAACTCTTTCATTTTTTTGAAAGATGGCTTGGAAGTGAGCTCTTCCTTAAAGGAGATAAAGTTGTTGTGTCTCGAGACCGGAATGTTCTGCACCGGCTACGGACACATGGGAGGTGCTATTAGACGCCCAGTAGGGAGCAGAGAAAGTGATGGCGGGGGGATCGGCCGAACGACTAATCCTTCTTTGCGTCAAAGTGCCAGATGCCTCGTATGTGGTACTGCACGTGAAAGGGAAAACAATATATGACCGAAAGAGCTAAGGTCACGAGGTCACAAGGTCATGGGGTCACTTGCATATATAGAAATTGACATACATACGTGACAGGAAAGATTTTGTACGCATTTATAACGTTACCACAGGTCGTGGAAAGTGTATAGTTTAATTTTACGACATTTCTTGCGCATTTATAATGGCATGGTAATGTCATGAAAATATTCACTTAAACAAACAAAAAACATGTGCTCATCAAGATTATATGCAGGATGCGGTCCCGTTTACCTTGGTCCTAATCACTTCCTTTAAGTTCGTAGAATCTATGCTGTTTTAGATGAAAATATAGTAATTCATTTCCTCTTCCGAAAGATTTTCTTAAACATTCGTGCACAAAAGTAAAACAATATCTACTGTATTTACATGAATGCAATATAATTGTAGAGATGCGTTTTATTTCAATAATGTTGCACATTTAATGACGTTTGAGTTCTCTTGAAATTTCATTCATTCGGTCATGGGCTATTTCTAAACCGTGTCGATATACTTAAAACTTACTGCAAAGTCGTCTTTGATACAGTTGTTAATGCAAGATAAACATACTACCAGTTAGAAACGAATCCGGATGCATGGTTTCCGACTAAAATCAATCAGTTCAATAAGAAATTATTACAAGCGCCAAATAGAATATGATTGCTTTTTTTTTAAACAAACCGGCATAACACGTCTCTAATTATATGTTTAGAATCTATTTATAGTGTTTTTCATAACTTATGTTAAGCGATAATTTATTCAACTAAGTCCGATAATACGTGAACGTCCTATCGTCCAACGGATTAATATAACTTGAAAATCTGATTTCCGGACTAGTTCGCTTTGTACATTGTTTCTGTATTTGTACAAAGGAAGAGAATTTATACTAAACGCCATTCTATAAACAAAGGTTTCTGCGAGTGTATGTTGATAGAATATATGCTGGAGCTGAAAGTCTTTTAAAGCACGTGTTTAACAGGAAGCACGTGGTTTGCGTTAAGAGGCGGAAGTTTATTTTTTATGTAAACAAACATCTGTCTGTACGTAAAAGCAATTACTGCGATCCTGGGAAGGCAGGCATTCTCGCTATCTGTATGGTAGGATAATTCTGTTGTCATGGTAATAGAGTGAAATTAGATTTTCTAGCAGTACCGATTGCACTGCACGTGCAGTTAAATCAAGTTACAGGGAATGTATGTGCATAAATGTTACGAAACTAAAACTAAATGTCTAAACTAAACAATGAGTTAATCGATCGAGTGCGCGAGAGTGGAAGCGCGTGCCGAAACACCGGATATGTCACATGTGTAATGTAAATACGCTCTATGAGAAAACGACATCAGTCCATTTAAAATTATCAATACAATCTACAAAACAAAACACAAAAAACGCTTCCTCTTTCAGTCGATATGAGATTCTTTTTTTAACTCAATTACAAACATATTACGACTTGTTATGTTATTGGTCACTTAAAGTCACGTGACATCAATATCTCCTCAACTTGCACTCGAAATGACACGATTCAATTTCCGAAGAAATGTATGTTAAATATAGGTTGAATTCTTGTTTCATGTAATCTGAGAAAACGATTCCTCCTGTGTAGTGCCTTTGGTCTGATGCCTCACAGAGTGAAGTAGTTGGTTGTGATATTTATCACCTCTCGTTTTATAAGATAGAACGTTATCTCGCTCGGAGTGGCTGGAGAAAGTCAAAGAGCGGGATTCCAAGCGTCTCCCGCACAGAGACCAAATGATGTGTATTTCATTTCAAGCTTTTATGTGATGAAAAAAGTTAGCACGGGGATTTCTGCAACACAAACCTTTGCACCAATCATCATGATTTTAAACTAGAGAGTTATATAGACCCCTTCTTTCAATAATAAGTTTAACCTGCATTCGGCTTACAATAGGGCTTATTGTTCTCAAATATTTGTTATATCCTATTATATTTCTATTTTTGTGTATATATAATGTAACTGTTCGGTGATTTTCTTTGTCTCGATAAAGGAGCGGATTGCTACGAAAATTGCATAACCTCATATTTTCTCCACTTTGGAAATATTTCCTTGCACCATATATTGATATTTTTGTATATACATGTACGAATGCAATATTTTGAGCAATTAGTATGTAATGAATATAGTACATGATATGCTCTAAATTAAAACGGGGCGACATTCATCTCAAATGTTTGTAACTATAAGCTTCTGGTCTCAAATATCGCTAGTAAGCTTAATTGGATGTTCTATACTTTGGTTCTTATCAATATGTAAACGTGTAGTTATTACTATGAAGGTCGATATTTTTGATAATGCACATTAGTGTGTACTGCTGTGTCGTCGATGAAACAGAAGACGCTTACCATCATAGCATAACCTAGTTTTATTGATATTGAGTTGGAATTCTGGCTTTGTAGAATATGTTTTTGGTGTTCGTTTGAAAGAACCATGATTCTTGCAATGTACTTAGTTTGGCCCGTAAAATATAGCACATGCATGAATGTGTACTCATATAAGGTGCTTTCCTTGCAAACCAAATTTCATTAACGGAATATATTGCAATTATAGAAATATAAGAGAAAGGTATTGCTGAATAGTTGACAAATGAAACAAATGTCATTTACTTTGATAATGTATGATAAATTGGTATCTTTTTGATAAGTTTATTATCAATATTCCGTCAAAACATGTATGCTAGTCAAACAGGCGTTATGGTAAAATCAGGATTTTAAGATATAAATCACATTCAATGGGGTGTATATACGATTGAAGTTAAAACGATCGTATTGTCAAGTGCACGAGTTAAATACATTTGGAAAGATTAAACTCATCCACCCCTGAAATGTCATAATGAACTATTCCAACCTTTGAATGGGAAGAGTTCAAATGTGTATTCGGGGTTGAACGAGTTAAACAATACCAATAGGAAATAGTCCTATCGTTATTTATATTGCTACTGTATATATTTGGAACAAGTTCGCGCGATTACCGGGTTTACAGAAGTACGTATAGTATACGTCCCGGCCCCGTCTACAAATTAAGACTGACGTAGATTTGTGGGATGAAACTGGTGAACGAGCGAGGCTGGGAATATTATATACAGTCTAACTGCGGTATGTTGAGCTTGCTATAACTGTCAGTAACGTTCTGTCCCTACAGCTCCCAGTATCTAGCAAAAGTAAAACCAAGGGGCCTCAGAGTCTCTCGCAGCTCCTGTGGAGATAAACAATCCGTAAACAACAACTCCCTTGTTCTTAAATATGTATATGAATACTCCTTGTCTTCCGTCAAACATCTCCGATCCCTGTTACATATTTGTTTGGTTACTTGGAATTCTGTTTAGGAGTTGTTCAGAAAATGTTTGGATCTCGTATTTTTTGACAAAATAATTTTTTTTTCTATTTTAAAATCTGTATTTTTCTTTAAAAAAAATCCGTATTCTTACTTTCCCTGTCTATTCTTCATTCTCTGCACTTTTTTTAAATATCGAAACCGTTGAAATTTTTAAACAAAAGATTTATTGTTCTGCAAGACTATGCCTTTTTCACTGTTTTTCTATTTTACTGTAAAATGTTTATGTTGCTCTACATATGTGCTCTTTGTGTACGAGTTTATCCCTGAAGACATCATAAACGGATATAAGACGTACAAGATACGGAATTGATTGAATTATAAAAGTCTTATTCTTCTGAACACTTTCAGACGAGCTTGCTGAACCCAATATACGATCTTCTAGACATTGCGCTACACTGTAACGACCTGTCAGTACATTTAACGAATTCTGTTTGCGTATGAAACAAACGGAACATTGTGGAATTCCTTCCTATTTGTTCAAAATGTGTTAACGTGTTTCAGTTCTTTCGTCAGGGGATTGGGGAATGAGTCGAGGTATTATATAAATATATTGTTAAGTTGATTTGCCAGTGTGTGGTAAATTGCGTCAGAGAGAAAGGGTTTATCACGAGTGCGTTATCAGCACGCGCTGTACGAGGTATGCTAACTGAAGGTCTGATATATACGGACGTGCAATTGATGGACTTCATCTTGATAACAGATAAATTATTCTGTAGACTTACACACGCATTACAGAGTCTACATTCAGAATGACGTACACATGCCGCCCCAAACTTCTGTCTAAGTTACAAGTGTGCAGGCTCACGAAACATGTAGTTCTTGGAATGATGAATATATTATTAACTCATTCACCCCTGAAGACAAATGTGAACTCTTCCAATTCAAAGGTGGGAATAGTCATTATGAAAATATCAGGGGTGAATGAGTTAATATTATTATTGAACATGGTCGTATAGATACCTTACCAATGTATAGGTCATGAAAACTTAACGAAAGAATCACACGTGATCACACCCTTAAGATTTGGTAATAAATACGATATGCCGAAAATTAACTTCACTGCAACGTACAGCTGTTGCTAGGGACAAAACAAAGGGAAGGCCAAATCACTTTAACCCTTTCATCCCAATGTAACCTTAGTAAAATATACAATGCTTTGATCTATATGAGTCCAGTATGGTCAACAGTGGTGAAAGGGTTAGACTACTAAAGAAACAGATGCGGTGCATAAAGCCCTTAGCTATACGAATTTCAGAAATAAGACGAGCATGTGTTGTACGTACAGAAATTAATTATATGGTCAAACATGTATGCAAGAAACCTTAAAGTAGCTTACATGACGCCGGCTTGTGTTTCAGTTACAGATATCAACGAGTTGTTGACACGTTGCATCCGGCTTAAAATGTACCGGTGCCCAAGATGACGTTCACAGTAATAACGGCATGTAACGGTTTAAGGGTTAAACTAGTCTGTTCCAAATATGCATATGGGTTGGGTTTTTTTGCATCAAATATATGTCACCCTGGTAAAATACTAGCCGCTTCCTACCGTCTCAGCTAGGGAGATGTTCTCCAATAGCTCATTCGGTAGAGGGTACGACTTGTAAGCCAGAGGTCCCTGGTCCGACTCCTGGCGGAGGCATTGACACAATTTGACCTCTGTTACTTATATCACATATTGCTGGCCTAGACAATTGGCTACACACTACGTTCATTTTCATGAAATCGTTTAGCACATATACTGCGTCCTGACTAGACGATTGATTTTACTGCAGAGTTCAGAAATATATTGGTCAGGTTTGTCTGTTACAAATATCGATGAAACATTTAGGACCACGACTTTGCCAAAGCTCGACAGAAGCAGTGCACCGATTGATGGAAATATATATAGTACCGGTATCACGATAAATCGCAATACGATCAGATGTATTGAGATTGAGATATTGTCAGAAGAAAGATGTGCCCAATTCTAAAAGAAATTGTTGTCGGAATGGTATCAAACTCAATCATATGGATCACATCGATTTCAGATTTTCGTTAAAGCAACCATGGGTTATAGAATTCCAACTAATCCCCACCACAAGTTATACTGTATACAAGGAAATTGTCGCTGCAGTTTAATTTTCGCCTTCTTCGTCCTGCGTAGGGCGAATTTATCATTTCAGCGAAAATTTCAGTAAACAACAAAATATACATAGTATTTGAATGTGAACGGCGAAATTAACAAAAATAGCACATTTGTGAATGGTTTTGAAAGACGCCTGGGCTCTTATTCATGAACCCGTTCTCATGCTCAATGTTGGAATTTGTGCTCAAGCATAATTTCTTGAACCGGTTAAAAATTGATAATGAAACGTTATTATGTCAATAATTTTGAAAATATTTCAAGAGACTTCAAGCAAAATACTGTTTTCAATATTTACATCGTTTGACATGATTTAAGTGAGTTGCAAGAACGTTAGTTTCAGCTCATAATCCATGCTTCAGCATGAAAATGGTTTCAAGAATATGGGGCCAGGATTTTGAGAGAGAAAAAAAGAAACATACAGATTTGTCTGCTCCAGATATCGATTTATCTTTATCATTTCGCACATTGAATGTAGCTCGGCTAGACATGAGCCGATGTTCTGATTGATGTAACTGAAAAAACGAGATGTAATGTCTATATTTGTCTATTCCAAATGGCGACGAACCCCTTCATCAATCTGACTTTGATTTACTGCAAATCCAGCCAAGAGGCATAGAATAACATACATACTTACGTCTGTCTCATACAAACGTGAAACATTCAAAGACCCTATGTTATGATAGGCTAAAAAATCCACTAAAAATAAAAAATAAAAATATTTTGGCGTAGAGCAGGCCTAGGTACCAGAAGAATCAACTCCATCTCCAATATAGAAATAACGACTAAACACGAACATAATCCCAGTATTCCTTGTCTCGATAGTCATCAGACGAAATAAAAACCCATGTACCAGAGTAACAACACCTGATATGAAGATGTGTTCGAACTCTCCAATTCTGTGCCAAAAGACAACGACAGGGTTTCAAGAGACACCGAAACAAAAGGAAAAACAACACCAACCATCATTAATTGACGCAAATTGTGAATTCGGAAGTTCCACAAGGGTATGCACTTCCTGTACCGCATGTGGCACCTGCCCATATTTATCTCATGCAAATCAAGGAAAGCATTGCTATCTACGATATACAGTAGAACCTCGATTAACGAGGTTTTACTCAGATTTTGGCTTCCGACAACAAATATTGAATATGTATAGATTGTTGATGACTGGGAAATAAATCCTAACCATCTATATTGTCTCCTGATTATCAAATAAGACCCAGTGATGCAGAGGCTGAAAAACCCTTCCCAAGCAGTATACTGTACTCCACGCATCCAATTAGATCAGATCGGACTTTTAACACCCTGTCAGGGGATTCCAGGAGTAGCAGACGACATACCGATACATGATAATGGGTAATTAATATCAAGAATGAATTATATAGAATAGGTCTAGGTTACATATGGCAAACAGATAACATTGATAATAGCTGTTTGATTATAATTAAAGAAAGACTTTTAGATATTTATAGACAAGATTGTATAGAACAAATTAGAACATCATCAAAAGGATTTTTTTATACATGTCTTAACAAAGAAGTTGGTATACAGGGTTATTTAAGAAAATCGTTTATGAAAGGTTACTTAAAAGAAATAACAAAAATTCGGCTTTCAGCCCATAATTTAAATGTAGAGAAAGGTCGTTATCAAAATATTCCGCGACTTTTAAGAATCTGTACCGCTTGTGATATAGATGATGTCGAAGATGAATTTCATTTTATTCTTAAATGCCCCTGTTATTCTGATTTACGTGAGAAATTTTTAAAAAAGTACTATTGTAAAAAACCGAGCATGTTTAAATTAATTCAGTTATTTAACGGACAAAACACAAATGAATTAGCAAAATTGGCCAAATACATTAAAGCTGCAAATTCAAGAAGAGCTTTATTAACATAAGTAGTTATGCTCTCCGAGTGTTTTGTCTCGTCTGTGTATTTATTAGTATTTTCGATATTTGTCAATGTTATGAGAAAGTATATATATATATATATATATATCATGTATATGTGTTACACTGATGAGTCGCAAGACTCAAAGTTAATAAAGAACTTGAACTTGAACATCAGGTCACCCAGTGCAACATCAGTCAAATGTCCACGCGCTGATAGAAAGGGGGCACCGAGTATAACGGACGTGCATTAAGGTTCCCTGTGCCACTGCCAACACTGTAACCATTCACTGATAACGGTTTTTCGTCATGACTGTAGCTTCATGAAACAATTTCTTCAAATGAACCCATAGCTTTGGAATATTTTTAAGGGAAAAATAATCATGATAAACTAAAATTTAACAATTGTGACATAAGAGTAAAATGCAACAGTACCCGATCATATATTACTCCAAATAGGTTATTTGACGCAATTATCTTAATGTCAATCAAGAAAACGAATACAGAAAGTATTATTTTGCTCTATGCGATGATACTATCGTTAAATCAAATGGTGTTTAACTATCTAAAACTAGGTTGTTTTTAAATGGCGACAGATTATTTTTTGACCGATTTGCACTCCAGGTTTTGGCGAAATCTTAAATATAGTCTTTTCTTGTTTGTGATTATAGATGCAGTAGGCTAGAAGCATTTTACCCAATGTTGCAATGTTGCAAAGAACCTTGTTTCATTTCAAAGTTGTCAGATCGAGGCAGGGTCTAAGTAGATACACTACAGACGCTGTAGATATCTGACGATGCTGAGGCAACATAAGTGTGCAACCACGCCCACTGCCACGCCCACGTCCGTGAGTCTCGCTTACAAACTGTCTGTCCTCGAAGACCTAAGATGTTGTTAAACCAAAGTCTTTTACGATTTACACGTGCTGTTGCTGACAGACTATGATTCGTGTGCATGCTGTGTTTACCGCCCAGGACTGAGTGTGTATGGTCTTCTATAGTAGAACTTACACACGACGTACTGCTGTAGCGATGTGTGCATGTTTGCCGGAGACTGTATACGTGTTAGTCTTGTTATGGGTTTGTGTTTGCACCGACTCGTGTGTAGTTCCATTCTTTTTTAAAAGTTTCTATGTAAGGTGGTGCCGTATACGTACGATACAGTCATTGTATACGTGTTAGTCTTCTTATTGGTTTGAATTTGCAACGACTCGTGTGTAGTTCAATACCGTCTTAATGTTTCTATATAAGATGGTGCCATATTCGCAAGGTTACAATCATCTTGCAATGGTCAATAACTTTTCTTGTTCAATTAGTACCTGGTAAACGTTTCCTTCTTAAAGAGCATGTGCCAACATCAATATTATAATCTCTGGGTACAGAGGCTGCATTACCCGGATGGTAACACGAAATGCTAATTCACGATTCATACACTTTTCTAGAAGGATTGTTTACATTCATGCAATTATTGTAGAAATATCTAGCCAACGTCATATTACAAGAAATTACAAATTCCATTAATTTCAAGTTATTGACAAAATCCAAACATTGAAAGCAAAAACGTGAGAATTTACGTTTTGTCCAGATTCATTCAACAGCGCGTGTTTTTATAAAGCACGTTTGTGTTTATGAGCCAATCATAATCTTTGCTTCAGATGATAAAACACAATTCGGAATTAGTTTACCGACATTGCCAATGGAAAGAAGCCAACTGTTTAAATCTTGCACTACACAGTACAATACGATACTTTATACTCAAACTCGTAGACAAAATAGAAGATGTTTAATACGTAGGAACGAGTAAATGTTGCCATGGTGACGCAACGACCAGGAATCAACTATGAGTCAGTAAACGTGTCCTCATAAATCAGGCACAGAGATATATACGCGTGCGGAAGAATTTTCCGGATCCAATGTTCCGGTGTTGTTTTTTTTATCTTAAGAATGCCTGGGATGTGTGGAGAGCGTGTTAGCAGGTTATGCTATATACATTTACTAGTCAAAGTAACAATACCGCACGAGCACGCGACTAAAGAGTTCTGATATCTGTTAGTTTACAAGACAAACGCATATGTTTTGTTGTTTTGTGGTGTGTTTTTTTAATCTGGGACGACTTTTCCCCTCGTCACTGTTCATAAAATGACTCAACACTTGATATATTACTTGTAAGTGTTGTTCTTACGACAAACAATGCACAATATATCTGCAATACGTCAACTTCATGAATTTATGTGCAATATTAATCAGAGAACTATCACGAAATCAAAACTATAAAAGAAGATAATGCGTTGCTTTGTTTTCGGCTGTCTGTTCAGTTCCGTTGTTCTTAAGGGACTTAATTGGACACTGTTGGGGTAAATTCTGCTGAAAAAGGAATTCCTGTCAGAACTTCCACAATTTACAAGTGTCGTCTGCCAAAGTTTGCCTGATACAACCAATCTAAATGGTATTATCGAGTTTATGTTATAATGATAAAGAAGATACTATTATGCTAAGAGATAAAATTGGTCAGCGGCGCGCTTGATTCCCCGGACACTAATTTAGGCGTGTGTGTTCAACATTTGCTACTTTCTTATACTAACGTCCATCCAATGTAACTGACCTATAATCGGTTTTGTATTATGATGTTCATGAATAAGGTGCCACATTAGGTAATATTCAAATGGTAAAATTACGCATTATCGGGATTCATTATGCCCATGACACACATTCCAAGAAACCAGAGCGGTCAATTTGCGTCTGTTCATGGTCTTCTGACCAAGGTCAAACAGTCATCGATGATAGCCAGCTGTCTATTTTAGTCCCCACGTTGGAGATTTAGCATCACCAGACAACCATTTCTATTTGGAACAAAAGGTCAATATTTCTTCTGGTTAGGTCAGCAAATAGAAATGGCTGCCGGGACAATAATTGGAATTGCTAAATGTAGCATGTTGATATCACGTGACCTTGCAGTTGATTATCACGTGACTATCAAAATATCGAGTGACAATCACATGCGGTGACAATATCTATAAATAGCTACATTTGACCTCGAGACTGGCATCGCAGAACAATGTCAAATTGATTGCTATGTGTATTACCATAAGACCCCGACATTTACATATAAGTCAACATTACGAAAAATGGTTCAGCAGATTTTAACACTCTATTGTATTAACCTCATTGGATGGCGTCTTTGGATATATGTAAATAATTGACCTGTCAAATTAGCATACATATGACTTTAATATATACATGTCTACTGACCAAATACGGAAGGTCAAATGATGACAAATGAATCCAATTACGTCATGGTCCCGCCTCCGTGACCTTTAGACGCCATGCCTCACAGATAGATCCCAATAATGATTGGGTTTGGGGAAATAAAATTCTAGACATTGGCCGTAAATGGTCATGTACCAAATTCAACCGCTGAGAAAGATATAAAATAATCATGAAGTTTGTCGATACGCAGTGACGAACGTATGTTACGGTGGCGCCACCACCATTATATCTACGGATATAGAACACAAGCGTCTTAGAAACGCAGAGTGAATGACTGATTTGTAGTGACTAATTTAGTGAGGAACGGATGTATAGCATCGGTATATATATATATAAAGCAAGCGTCTTAGGTACACAGAATAAATGACTGGTTTTAGTGACTAATTTTAGTGAATTCTGGATATTAAGCATCACTATATATAGAGAGAGCAAAGCGTCATAGAAACACAGAGTAAATTACTGATTTGTAGTGACTAATTTTAGTGAAAACCGAATGTATTAAAGCAAGCGTCTTAAGAACACAGAGTAAACGAGCGATTTGTACCTTATAAACTTCAGTCAAAACAGTATGTAATGTATCACTATATAGCAAGCAAGAAATGTGTCACAGATTTGAGGTGACTAGTTTTAGTGATCGAGTATATATATATAGCAAGCAAGCGTCTAAGGAACACAGAGTAAAGGAAGTGATATTTAACTGATCAATTGTAGTCGGGACTGAATGTATTGTAATATATAGCAAGCAAGCGTCTTAGAAACGCAGAGTTAGCGACTGATTCGTAGTGACTAGTACTAGTAATACGGGGGGGGGGGGGTAATACATGAATGAAAAGCCACAGTGTAGTGGAACAGGGATCCTAAAACAAAGAACAGTCCCCTTATACGCATGTCTCTAGTTGCTGCGACACTAAGCGTTGACTGAACAAGCCACTGTTAGACATTGGTTCAGAATATCATGTGGGTAGATTTAGCACTAAGCACGTGTCTTTGAGACCAAACATGACACACGTGCGTTCGAACCAATGAGGTCACGTGATTACGATGAAACACGTCACACGTTTCTCATATGTTTTTTCTTAAATAATGAACGAAATATTCAACCGATTTTACCATTTCATTTATTTTAATCTGCAAGTTGAACCGTGGATAAAATCGAATTTTACAATAATTGATGCATTGTGATAACTAACTCGGTAATTAGGAAAATCATTATACTAGTGTCTAGTAACTCAAAATCGAAGCATAGATATACAGTCAGCTTCATCAGCAGAAGCCTATGAGCATGTCTGAAATGGGTCAATGTTTCCAAAGTTGCTCTTTTCCTAAATGCAAATCGATCGACGAGGTACGTATGAGCCACACAATCATCGCAGGCACAGGGTCCCATAAATTACTTATTTACCAAAGTAGCTGAAACCCAGCTCTACATTTACACATTCAGAACTCAATGATGCTGTGTCAATATTTGAAATTTATATTTTAACACCGGGAATCGATCGACTGCCCTACGCCAACCGCAAAGACAATATCGCGACCCGTGACATTGACCGACTATCTATACACCATTCCGGAATCACCCAAAGTCTAATTTATTTGTGAGTTTTTAAACCATGCAGAAATCGATTTGTGTTACCAGAACAGACAACGGGCCACAAAGACCCTCACAACGCCGACAGCACAATGTTTGACTAGAACACACACATAAGTGACATATCACCATTTACCCATCACGGCATCACGTGCTTTTCGATTCTCTCAGTAAAAGATGGCGGTCAATGTTTGCATGGATTAATTGAAACGGGTCAAATGGTCCCAGGGTCCTGACAACTCTTGGTTAATAGTCCCAGTTTGCAAAAGTTGATCTGTCAGTGGAAAGACAGTACGACCAGCACCAACCTAAACTACAATCGGCAATCTAGGGGGTGGTAAGGGGGTGGGGCATCTCGTTTCATGACAAAATCGTGTCTCACTTCATGTATCTCATGGAAGATTTATTGAAATTCTAACTTTTGAAATCAGTACTTCGGACTTTATTTCTAGAAACATCTAGCAAGGTTTGTCACTGGTGTCCAAGTCCACATGTACTACTAATTGATTCGAATGCATTGATTGGTAGCAAATGGTTATAAAATCCAGTCATGATTGGCCACAAACACATTGATTACTAGCAGGCAAATAAATGTACTCTGTGTATGTCCAGTCTTACTGCCCGCGTACCAGAGCAGGTGGTCAATAAATGAAATGGACAGCGTGACGAAAGACAAACGTATTTGGGCCAGTGGTATCTTTGAGTCTGTTATGGGGCCAGAGAAGGATAGCAAAGACATGTACTTGATGGTACCCCAGATATATATGTATTTACTAGATTCTATCAAATTTTCAAATTCAATTTTTTAAAGATAATGTAGAAATGTATGCACTATTCTGTACACCATCATGAGCTTAGCATTTTGAGTCCCAGGAAAGTATAATTATTTTTAACTTAAACGATTATTTGCACTGATTTTGATTAAAAAAGGTTTGCCTTAATGTGTCAACGGAGCTAAGTATACAAAGAAATTGACACAAAGCCAAGAGCTTAACAGTGACCTAATAAGAACTTACATTACAGGTAAACCTGCTNCCCCAGCATCATTTCACTTTTAACACCATATCAAAACCTTTCATGATTAAGTTTATATTCTTAACGTGATCTGTGTCAATACCGTATTATTTCCTGATATGAAGAGTTACTATATTGTTATCTTAAATGTGGGTATCTTATTATCAAACTTACTCAGATCTTTTTAAACGAATTCTAGTCAAAAACACACATATTAGCGCGTTATTCCATTTTCCCTCACAAAAATATTCTGTAATCTCGTAATGTGATAGGAACGGTAACGGAGGTTTTTTTGTAGGTTTTGTCAACATTTCCAATAGCTGTAATAGATTAATTCTATGGACTCGTAATTCTATCCTGTCCAAACAGTAGCCGGTGGTGGTATGCCATTAGCTTTTCAACAAAGCCGTCTTCACGAGTATTTAATCTATAGCACCGACTCTTTGTGCACAGAAGATAAACACGTTTGAATTTCAAACATAAAAAAAGAATAGCTCAATGCACAGGAAATCGGAGACAGCTAGCACAATGACCATTCAAAAGTGCCGAGAATCCCAACACAAAGACTATACAACTCCGCCCAGAGTCTGTAAACTATTTGGCTTTGTGTAGCTAGCTTTGGAGAGAAGTATGTGAAACGACTGTTTCCCAATGAATACGACTTGGAGCCTTTATCATGATGAAATGATGACCATAAATGCACAGGTCAGTAGATGTCCAACTTCGGCCAATTTATAACGCGCCACTACGAGCTGTACCCGTCCCTACGAGCTGTCCACCTGCGCTCGCCACTCATTAACTTTCATTCTCAGTCAACACTGGTTAAATTGCATCGGTAGCCGAGATTATACATCTGATTCAGTAGATAGTTCAGTTACACCGTTAAATGTACATGTACCACAGAAAAGCCATTCTCGGTAAGCACTGCTGGGCCGTAATCTTTATAATACCCGCCACTTGCAGCAGAAAACCCCAGGTTCATCATCTCAGTACTATTTCTAAATCTAACGACATCTGCGTTTTCTCCCTGGGGGAGCGTAAAAGTCGCGATTCATTTGTACCACAAAGAGAAATGTTTGACGGTTAAGATTGAACGTTTTTTTGTACGATAGTACTACAGCTGTCATTTCATCTTATGTCGGGTAAGTATAAAATAAAATGAAGATTAGTCAAGGGGAAAGTGAATATATGACAGATGGTTTTTAAATCCGTCTCTCATTCTCTTTCATATCTGTCTATGAAACAGAGTATTTATCTATCATTTCCATAGCTTGTCACGATAAGTTCGTTTTAAATGATATTTATATATATAATATGCAAATGTGACACAAAGACATATAATTTCTAGTGAAATGAGGGGGTTATCTAGTCAATAACACGTTGTCATCATATCATTTCATATATTAAAATATTTTAAAAATAAACAAATGATATTAAATAAACAAAATAAATACGTACCTCCAGCGACCATAGTTTCCTCGAACTCGGTTTAAATCACAGCAGTTAAAAAAGTTCACTCAAAAGATTTGTATAAAAAAAAACGGTCACTTTTTTCAATAATTTTTTTTCTTGTTTTTTTTTTACAAAATATAAAATATATCTCTATAATAACATTGATAACGTATTATTTTTCTGTCGTAACAACGTGATTCCGAATATACACTAATATAATACGAGAGCACTACAGAGTTACAACATCGACCCACGTACACAACAACGGAACTGTGTAGAATTCCCGTCTCCGCCTTATATACCCGCCGACTTAGCTTCATCCATCAGCAAATTAATGAAAAACCTCCAACTGGGTTTAGCTTGCCCGGCTCCGAATATCCCATTAGATTCTTTGTTTACGCGAATCTGTTGGCTCAGTCCACTCGCGCCGGTCTACGCTTATAACACAAAGAAATAGTGAACACCCCTCGCGGTTCCAATTTATTGGACTCGCCGGAAACTGGATTCAGTACGGTAGCAGCCAATGAAATTCGTCTGCTGGGTATACTCTGTTCTACATTTAATCCCAGTTGGGTTAAAATCAATCAAGCGGACATTTTTTTCTTTTGAAGAGTGAACCAGATTATGTTCCAAATGTGTAAACTTTTACTATGTGTGTGTTTGGCGGGGTGTAAGAAGCGGCCCCTTTGAAGGGCCGGGCCCCCGAAATAGGGGGCAGATGGGAGTCGACTGGCCCCGAAGTATTTGAAGTATTCTCCATCTGTCAATGTAGTATGATCACCTAGCGGTATACTGACAGAAGAAACGCACCTGTCGTATCGAAGTCATATTAACATAACGTACCCATAGCAACCAGGTGCAAAAACCTTTGTTCGGAATAAATCAATGTTCTTGTCAGACCTGTCTCATTGTGTGCCAGAAAATAATATACCATTTATACTAATTATGTATTTTCGTCTTTCTCATTTCGTAATTAAATATTCATAGCAATATATGGAATAATGTATTATTGGGTTGAGATCTCCGTTTATGCAAACCACCTAAATTGATTTTTACCTGTCCAGGTAACCTTTTTTTACCGTGAGAATAATCAGAGACTGCAAACACGTTTGATCATTAATTCACGCTAAACTTGAAAGGACGAAATATGTATTGATATCCACTGTCAATAATCCGCTTAATTGGATTAAGAAAATAACTTGTTATCTTTATTGTGCAATATAGAATAATGTATATTTTCAAGGGCTTAGCAGTCAAATACGATGGTTTGGTGCGAATCTGTTTATTTCATTTTTATACGAAACGATTTGATTTGATTTGATCGGGCCCACGCAACAGTCAAAGTTTACGAGGAAGATGTTTTTATTTTTAATATGATAGTTAAAGTTAATCGCTAACTCGGACTAAGTAAACCATCTACAATGGTCAAGAAGGTAGCTTGTGTTTATATCATAGCTTATTTTTATTGTGAATCACATTATCAAATGTTATCAAATAATTCACCGTGGAAAAAAAATGTTGTTTACGGGTTTTTTTAAAGTTTTAAATGGTTGTGCAGAGGATAATGTATGAGATTGATATAACTAGCCGAGGAAAGTAAGAAATGCATACAGCGAGTGTTTCGATTATGTAGCCGATTATAAGCCGTCAACGGTCATAGTTGTTTTCAAGTATCAAAATATTCTAAGCATTTTGTAAAACCACCAATAAAAACAACTCTAAAGATAAGAGCCAAAAATAACACGACTAAAAATAAGTTTATATTTAATTTGAGGCGACAATGCGTAGCAGTATTTGTAGACAGAGTGTAGCATTTATGTCACATTCAATTAACAAATAACTTACGACTGATTGTTGTGAATGCATAGATGTTGACTAGATTTTTAATTTCTGCTTCACAACTGAGATCAAATGAATAATTACACATATTGTCCAACCTCCATACTATGTCTGTCTTGCTGTGTATCACTAACTCAATTTTGTAAAATGTATTGTAATGTTTATGCTGATTAGCCGAAAGGCTAAAGGCCAATAAACGAAACTAAATCACACGCTAAGGCAAAGTAAAAGCGCTGAGAACCCTTGAATTTGAATGTAGATTCATCCTTTATTACACAAAGAAACCGCATGGCTCTGGTTATGTTACAATCAGACTGATTTTTTTAGGGATCTTAACACACTGACATTCCTTCATAATACGTTATTGTTTGTTTGTTAAATATCGTTTTTAATGCACTGCAGCAAAAATGTTAGTTTTTTAAAATCAGGAAAACTTGAGAGAAATGCTTTGTCTATAAAACATGTAAATACCAATTAACTAGAGAAAACCATTGTCAAAATCAATTTTAACTACAAGTTACCCCGAGATTCAAGCCGAGACATCAGTATCCCTCATAATCAATGAATTATAAATGATTTACAAAAGGTAAACAAGTTAAACCAGCTGAAATGGCTATACCCGTGTGTACATTATAGACATCGTTATCGGAAGTAAGATGTTGCGAGGGTCATTTTAACGATTATGAAACCTCAGGCTCAGATTTCCCGTCGAGTGGACATAATCAATAAGTATTGATTTTTGTCCTGCCCTGGTCAGTGGCAATGCCAGCACGTGACGTCATAATTACGAACGATTTGATAAGCTTGATTAAAATGTCAGGATCGCTACATAGGGGCGGTGCTGATGCCCTGGTCAGCGTCAATGCCACCAGGTGACATCATAGTTACGAAAACTCTTGAATTGAATATTTAATAAGCTTGATTAAAATGTCAGAATCGCTATAGAGGTTGGATGTTAATATTACATCATTAGGATCATTAATTGATCATTTATCAATAATAATAGCAATGTACAAAGCACAGCATAAAACTTTTAGTGTCCTGACAGAGCACGGGTAAACAAATTAAGGCTACCTTGTACATAATTTCTGCTACCCTTTATCTCCCTTGAATCGAACTCTTTAATTACCATTTGTTTAAATCATTCATTAAAACTGCATCTTATCAATTGATACCAGGTTTGTGAAGCTTTCAAGTCTGTAATTAATTTATCAACTAGGTCAAAATAGCCATCTCCAAAACATAGTTTCGTGTGGAACTCTTTTTAAATGAAGGTACATATCACATCAAATAGTACGATTTTTAATAAGATACTTTTGGTGTATCTAATGTTTTTTTGTATATATTTCGTAGAAACTACGTCTTTTCGTCATTTTATTGAAGGAAATCTGAATTGTCCCTATGTTAAAAAGTAAACAAAACGCCGCTAGCAAGCGAATTGTCTGACCAGTGTCCTGCTCATGGTCAGTTGAGGCGATACCAGTCACACAAATTACCAGTGGTTACGTCATCAATAGAAATCGCCACCGCTGTGGCATCGTTCACCTGCCAAACTGACCTGATTAAGGCGGCGAAGAGCCAAACTTGTTAGCGGGGATGACCTAACAAGCATTGTTGACCAAGGCCTGATTTGAGCACGCGCCACCCGTTGACCATCGGCGACTAGAGGTGTCGGCAAACCTGCTGGACACCTGTTCGTCCATTAGTGAGATTACGAAGGTGCAATCATCGGGTACCTGTGTCAACAATAGCTCTCGTCGGAGTCTCGTGTATCTATGACACACTCGGCTGCACGCGCCGTTTAGCGCCAAAATGTCGTATGTCAATAAACAAAAGAATTACTTTGTAGAGTGACAGAGTACTTAAAGCTTATGTACACAAACTCGCGTGCCACAGACTTACGCGATGTATAAGAGCCGTTATAGAACACGAAACACATTCAATCAGATAGTGGGTTTTTTTTTCACATTAAAGATTTTTTTATTTTACTCAGAAACACATTAGTGTATAACAAAGGGCACATGTGCACAGCAGTCATAGATATGGCGAAATAAAATTTGACGATTATGGGAGAAGATTGGTTGAATGTATGTAAATACAATATTCATTTTTGTTGTCATTAATTGATATTGTCTAATTATCATATCATTTTTTGTTTATGTTTAACAGCAAGTGTGTGTCGTATAACACTTTAAAGGTCTAAAAATTGTTGTATTTTTTACAAAATTTTAAGAAATATTGATCACTTATATTTAGCCCTTTCCCTAATGGTCTTATCTCGTGTCTAATAAGTCTGTGTGTGGCTGTGCATAAATTTATCCTCAGAATTTAAATGTGTTTTAATTGTAAAATTGTATGAATGTGTATATAAATGCTTGACAAATAAATAAAAAAAACACTTTTAGCTATATATCAGCTGTTTTTTGACAGTCTGTGGTTGACATTTATCACGTCTGTTTCGCTTTGTGTAAAACGACCACTTAAATTGTATTTCAAGCTCATATTCATAGATATTAGTTTTAAATATTTAAATGTTGTCCTCACATAATGATATTTAACGTTCCACAGGACAAATGCGTAGGATGATGTTTTTTACTACATTATTCAAATTTATGAGGTTGAACGTACTGCCATTTAAACCAATCGCATGCCATGAAAATAATGTGTTTTTCTTTGTCTTTTCAAAAGATTGTACGTAAAAAAATGGACTATAAATAGATTTTGTTTATTAAATTTCTAACTCGATAGCGCTATTTAGTTTGGGCGTTTGTGACGTGATTAGATGTCGGTCTATTTTGTTTTTTTCATTTGTTATCCTTTAATCAACATATGACAATTCAAATACGTTAGCAGACAAATGTTTTATAATAATAATCGGAGATCCATATTGAGTAGCTTATCAGAAGGTGACAGTTTCAAGTCCGATAGATGTCATATGCTATACATTAATGCGGAATGGAAATTTGTTTTATCTTGATAATATCTTTAAAATATTGAACTATGTTTAATAAGCCACTTTTGCTTGAAATAGAAAAGAACTTTCAAAATTGCATAAATTATATATTCCTTTGATTAAACATGAACGCACGTAATTNCCCCCTCCTCCAACACCCCTCCCAACAAATTCCCTCCAAACGTAACTAAGGAATCATAATACATAACATAAAATCCTCCTTAAACGAACCCAAAAAACAAACAAAAAACAAAAAGTTTTTAAAAATATATATTAGGTCTGGCTACAAATTAAACCACCCAATAGAAGCTTCGGAGATTGATTTTCTGGATTTGTTTGAAGTATGGTATACATTTCTCTCTATTATTCATGACTTTACACGATAGTAGACAATTACACGTAAAGAGGTGTATACACAAGATTAGCACGCGCGTGGGAAGACAGGTGCGATTTTTTTTACGTCGGTGGTATGAACTATAAAAGCTGGAAACCTGTGTTGAACATTAAGGCTTAGCATCGTGAACATTTGTACTAACGTACTTTTTAATCCGACTTAATCAAATCAAACGCAATACAAACTCCCTTTTTATCACTATATACTCCAATATATCCTGAATATTTATATTTACTCTAACCGTGAAAGTGAGTATGTGAATTCCAGAACGGCTGGATTATTTTTTTTGTTTTGCTTTTTTCCTATTGTATGATGATCAGGGACGCCAGTTTCTCAGCCCTTGAAGCCCGTGGGAGCGAGGGAGGGGGGTTCGGGGTTCGGTATACAGAGAAAGTATTGCAACATTTCACCTTTTCCTTTTGACCTGTCATTTCTTTTTCGGTGTTTTCATATATTCTTAAATTTACTTAATTTAAACTTAATATTCATAATTCTAACTGAAGAGGAAGGATTCCTGTTGGTAATAATATACTGACAAGAGCAATCTGAATTTTCGGATTGTTGTTTTGAGAGAGGAGTTCCGAATGTTTGCAATGCACAATACAAACACAAACATTACCAATGGCACAAAAAAAAACCATAAAATATATATTTCACACCGGTATGCTTCGAACTGACGAGTTTTGAGAAGGGTTCCGAATGTATGAAATGTAAATAAATGCAAATAGTATCGATGGCATAAAGAAGTCATGAGAAATATAAAAATCGGTATGCTTCGGATTGCAAAAAGTCTGAGGGGTTTCGATTATAATCAATCTTTAAAAACATTAAAAGCACAAACATTCGAAAGACGTAAAATGTACCTTAAACTTCTATATACTTAGGATCGCCGAGTTGTACAAGGGGTTCCGAACGTGTGTAAAGTATACCAACACCGACATCACCGGTGGCAAACGAAAATCGTAAAATAGATATAAAACTTGTATGTGGATATGATGAAAGAAGAATATGAGATGAAGATAATGCAATAGAACCCTCCTGAATACCATTCTGTCTTTACGAACTCGATGATATCCATCATTCTAAATGATATCGATTGAAAGTGTAAAATAATACTAAGAGCTACCAATAAACCCGTACTCAAATGTTATACATGGCTTTAAAAGCTGGTAGCGATTTTGTTCAATATGAGAGCAAGGTTTCGCTTACGCGTAATTGCTTCATGAAAAATCCATCAGCTAAAAATCATGGGAGTCTTCTGACGTCATCATTCGGCACCTGTCGCATATTGTTTCCCAGCGGTAAGTTTTTTTCATTATGTAAGTGAAAGATGTTTCAAAAGGTCAAAGATTAATATCGTCGATGTAGGTAGTAAATCAAGTTGAATATTTTCGTAAATTTGAGAGAATACACCTGAAAACTATTCGAAACTACCTTTTGGTATTTTGCGCCAACTCAGAAGTATGAAAAATAAACGGAGGAAAGAAAGAAAGAAGAAAAGAATATCGAGCTAACTGTTATCAGTTCAAACCAAAAACCCTTGCGACATTAAATGGTAAACACACGGTAACTTCCGAGTTTCGATAAACCAAAGCTTTCCGAATGATACGAAATAGTTTTATTGACTTCATTTTTGACTTTATAGTTAATAAAGGAGACGGTTTATCCGGAACACACATTTTGAATCCCATTGCTAAAACTCATTTGCTCTTACACAGGAGTAGTTTGGCCTGAAGCATTACTTCTACAAGTAGCGTATCAACATCGTATTTGATCTGAAACAAGATGAAAAGGGTCGTTGTTGATTGTGGAGATGTACGTAATGGACCTTTGCGATAAGTCGTCGGTGGAGACCCATGTCTTTGTTTGTCTAACAAAACACGCCGTGTCGAGCTTCGTTTCCTAATGACACATCGGGTCAATTTTTAATCGATAATACCAGGGACAGTATATAGACACTATACGTCCCTGATAATACATAGGTGTCACCCTTTGAAAACCTCCAATGAGGGAGATCTCCCTCATTCAATATTTCCAATGAGGGAGAAAGTGTGTGGAAATCGACTAAAACTGCCTTGCTCAATTGATCTTTCCCCTTTTTATGCATCAAGATAACTCTAAAAAAAATCAGTCTTTTGATTCAGACACATGTTATAATCATTACACACACCCTGCAGTAACTAGGAGATCATTTGACCACAGGTTGTAGATTTTGAGTTTGTGTGAGTTTGGACTTGAAGGAGGAAGTTTCGAGGGAGATCGGTAAATGTTGATCAAAATGAGGAAGTCTCCCTCCTAATGAGGGAGGGATGACATCTATGATAATATTTTAATAATTATTAAAACTGAAAATAAATATTCCGTTTTCTGGGAGTAAATTGATCATCTCCTGATATGTACATAAAACATTAATATATTTGCAAAATAATTAAAAAATATAATTTGAAATCTGTCTTCGGCTGATGAGTAAGCGTATGTTACAGCTAGTTCCAGGTTGATCTATACACGGCACACAGGTGCAAATCAAAGGTTTTTATTCAGGTATGGAGCTTAAAGTTCAGGTGAACAGACGTTAATCGATAATACCAATAACGGTTAATACAACGGAACACGTGCCCGGCACGCGACAGTTAATGCAAACAAATAATGAAATGATCTCACCGTCGAGGGTCAAGCAGGGGGATCATTACGGATCAAGAAACAAGATTGGAATTATATCTGGAAATTGAGATAAACGAGATTCGAAAAATCACCCTACTGTTGGAATGAAAAATGTGAGTTTTATGACTGAAAATTTAATATCGAAAAAATCCGACAACAATAAAAGGTTTCTAGGTTAAATGAATGCATTATATGTGAGTCAGAATTTAAAAAAAAAATGTCATCACCTCGGAACAAGGATACTGAAAACTCGAGAATAAGTCGATCCGTCTGCCTTGTGCAAATTTTATCCATAACATTCCAGCTTCTTAATCCTGAATATTTGACCGAAAACTGTCATTCTTTTTTCTGGGGTTTCTCTCTGTTCTAAATTCAAAGGGACATAGCGTAAGTGACGTCACACATAACGTGACGTCATGAATAATGCCACGTAGTGCACAACATGAAGCAATACACTGACTGGTGTTGCATCAGCATATCGAACGAAATACATCAGTGATCTTCTGAAGTATTCATTGTAACACAAGTACAAGATGTAATCATCTTAAAAACAGAACGAGATCACGCGTGATGTTAGTAGGACAAGAGCGGATTACTTTCAATTTAATTCTACGATCACATTCTATAAGACGCAATCAAAACACGTCATATATCGATAACTGTCAAACACTCCAATGATCAGGAATACTGACATAATTTACGGCAATATTTTACGACAACAGAAGTTCATTAAATGATGTACGTACATTAAAGTGTAATATATTAGATTTATTGAGATCCTGTTTGGTTTTATTATCGTCCTTCCATCAATCTCTCAAAGAGAAACTATAAACGCAATATAGAAATAAAGCTCCTGTAATACGTAGATCGATGATGTCATTCAGTAAAGAGTACAGTCGACTTGGATCCGAGCCAGACTAAAACCTTCCGAAACAGTGTTCGCTATGTCCTTTTAGTGAAGATGTTGTCGCTTTCTCTTAATAGTCACTGTCAGAACGTATACACGATGTTATCAAAGGGGAGATAATTCTGAAAAGTATAGGGATATGTTTTCTGTTTAAGTTCCACATCAAATGTATAATGGTATTGTTCTATATATCCCATAAAGACGAGACGAGCTTATTTTCTAGCATATTCAAAATTAAAGCATAAGACTATTTTTGTGTTCATCGTGATTTTATAACAATGAAAAATTCAAGGGAACGCACTACTACTTTGCCTTTGACCTCGAATTGTGACGTCATCAATTTGTTCGTCATTAAGTTTGTTCAATCGCATATGTTACGTAAGTAAGTGTGCTAGTATGATAGTAAAATGTCAACCAAGGTAGCTTTATTGTCAAAATTCTACTTATTTTAAACATATCATGTTAACTATTGTTGGTAACGCACACGTGATGTGATTGGTTAAAGTTCTGTTTCTGACGTAAGATAACAATACTTTAGGACGTCATGTAACATCATATTTGTTTCAATTCAGACTTAAAAACTATTTTATCGTGGGAGAAATAGGTTCTCCGACTCATAGTGAAGAACAATATCATGGTAAATACTTCGTTAGTCAAATAAAACTTAAGTTAAAATAATTGTTTAATAATTATATTTCGTAACTGTGGTTAGATGGCCATTGCAGCTAAACATCATTCGGTAGGGTAGTATTCAGTTACATCGAAAAAATCGAAATAAGGGATGGGGTATTTGTCACAAACATGTGACGTCACTGCTTTGAAACTTTGCCGGTATTAAGTCTAGACTCATACATCCGTCGATGACTATTCTTACAAAGCAGAGTTGTACTCTTTTCAATTCACAGTTCCTTTATCGCACTTCCCCCTCGATTCTGATTAAAATACTGTTACGCCGTCTGCATACGAAGCAGTATACCCCGTATAGTAGGTTAATCCGACACAAAGGCGGCGATCGGGGATCTCCACATGACTACGGTGAAAAATCCGTCAATTATTCTAAATTTAAAAGCTCCCTACTAACGCTTTCAACTTTGTCACTCAAATGCGACCTGAATATATTTAATTTCTCACGATAACAGTTGAGCTGACGCGTGCTGGTCGTACGCAGGTCGCGTGCCGTGACGTGACAACATTGATGGCGGACAATGTCTGCGCTTTCACCCGGAAAGAAAGCGATGCCGGTGACGATAGTGTCGTCTGCTCCCGCAAACCGTTGTAAACCATCCAGGCCTCCAACAAAAAGACTCGTATCAATTATTTGCTTGAAACATGTTCACTGAGGCGTAAAGCAATAGAACACGTCAGGTCTCGGTAGATTCACAATGATCAAGAGAGTAAAAACGAGATTTGAATAATCGGCAATCTATCTACATACGACAACATCTATCACGGTCAATTGAGTTTTTTTTCAACGACAACCTTGCTTGATGAAATCGGGCTGAATAAACGTGAACTTTTCCTGTTAACTGTTCAGTATATTGGAGTTGTGATCACAATTGCGTTGTACAATAATAATGCAAATGACATGTAGTGCTTTCTTTGACATCGATTTCCGGTACTACATACCCTCGAAACTTAAAAGAATAACTGTCTCTCTCGTCAATTCTTGTAAATTTCCAGGAAAGATAACAGGTAATAAATTAAACAAAACAAAATCATGTTGAGGTTTCCAAACCAGTGGGGATTGATAAAAAATTGTGTACGTATAACTGAAGTAATTGTCATTTTTTCATTATTTTTCAGAAAATCTTAGGACTGTCTTTGTATGCTATTCATTTATATACTAGTTTAACAGAACAGCGGTGACCCTGATGTGAACGAACACATATCGCTACATTTTCTTTCCCGTTAACGTGGGCTTGGCTTGAATTAAAAACAATAATGACATTTCGTCATTAATGCTTTACAAAGTGAACGCTCACTGGTACCTGATATTTTCAAAGGAGCTTCGATAAAGGTTAGCTCACGATTATTTATATATATAATATTTTTTTGGAAATTATATCACCACACCGAGTAAAATCTGTAGCAATACTTTACAATTACAGCATTCTGCTGTTAATCTACCTGTACAAGGCCCCTCGACAGGTGAAACTTGAGTGGCTCACCTGTACTGTCAACACATAACACACCTTTGCACACCTGGATATGGAGTTTGTTTAAACACCTCACAATGGCACGCGCCCCTCCTCTATCAAATGTCACAGGCTTATTTGAGCTCAGAGACAAACTTGTCAGTTTGTAATACAATGTGTGACATGCTTAAAGTAGATGTGGCCACGCTTGTATAACTGTGTACCTGTGAAAGTGTGAATTTTCTAATTACGATGTACGTCAGAGATTGTGCTGTAATCTATATGCTATCACGGACTTACTTAGATAGCAATCTAATTTCGTGATACTATGACCACGGGATATACCAAATTATTATTATGTCAACCCAACTTATATCAAAATGAAAGGAATGTTCTCAATATGAATCACGGTACTTTTAATAAAAGTACGTAAATTTATACAAAGAGTAATGAAGCTACTTACTATGGAGTCGGTATCGACAGAGGAAGTATATTAGATGAAGAAGATGAAGAATATCTAAAATAAGTCAGCTACAAGAATAATTGAAATGGGTTGTTATTGTATATCTGTATATTGTATTATGTGTCATATTATGTGTGTACTATGTCCATCAATGTATACTATGTAATATGTGACCTCTTGTTACGCACGTATACGTGTAGCGTGAGTGTAAAAATAAAACTTAAACTTGGATGCTATCAAAGTCCGTGCAATGACACTGCGGTTCTTGTACTATTTCACTTACCTGCTGAAACTTATAACCTGTCCTGTTTTGTATCAATAATAATAATTATAATAATAGTTTATTTTATTTAATTGTCATACAATTAGTTCAAATATAAATAATTAAAATATATTTGAAATAAAATGCCCAGCCTTAAGGGTTTATGAGACACTATTACGAAGAAATATACATAAGATGTGTGATAACTACACACATAATTACGATAAGATATAAACATATATGTACAGGCAACTAAAAAGAGACTGAGCGTCTTTTTTTTTATTCTTTTTTTTTATAGTTTTAGCTAAAATCGGTTGTAATTCATCATTGGTCATTAAGAAATGAACTATAGAATCAGTACTTTACTTTAAAAAGTCATTATTGATACTTTTGGCACGATCAAAAATTTAAAGACGTTCTTCATTATAAAATGTACAGTCACATAAAAAATGAGATTCTGTTTCTACCTTGTTTAAAATACAATATATACAAAGTCTTTGTTCTAAGGTAGTCACTGGATTTGTGAAGCGGCCTGTTTCTCGGTAAAAAATAACAAGCTTTGCATTCGGATACAGATACAAATACAGATATTTTAATCGAGTGTCCCCTTCCGCGCACATATATACAATAATGAAAATAAAATATACATAAAACATATGACGAAAGCCACTCTAAAACAGTAACGAGAGACGAAAATAGTTTAAATGCATGTAAAAGCACTTAACTTTAAAAGGAACTTGCTTTAAAAGGCTATAGGAGAAAAAAGCTAATACATGCCGCCATGAAATTATATTGAAATTTCAAACTTCAATGTACAATAATCAGCGATATATTAAATTATTACAATGTTTAAAAAATATATGCTATAACTCCGTTGTAATCTTGAAAGGACAGGTATCAGCCTAGCGATTGGTCAGGTTATGTACATGAGACCAATCAAACAGCTATCATCGTGCCTTCGATTTTGCTACGGCATACTCCAGGGGTGCAGAGACCCGAAAGTGAACATAACCGCTTCTGTGTCGAGGATGAAACAATTGAGAATATACTGTTCTAATTACTAGATGCATGGAAGGAGAGTCGCTGAAATTCGTCCAGTATCGTTGGCAATATTGTCTGTTATACATTTCTTGGATCCTTATACTAGTAAATGGCGAAAGGCGTCCTCTTAACTGTTTTTCCAGTATAATAGAAAAAGTGGGCGAGAGCCTCTACAATCTTTTCCTGTATACCAGAAAACGGAGAAAGGTTTGGTTTTGTTTAATTTTGTTTAACGTTCTATTAACAGCTAAGGTCATCTAAGGACGTACGGAGACATTTTGTCTTGTGTTTTAAACAACGGAGAAGGGAGCCTTTTTTTTTATTGCTAAGACCGAGTTTTGAGAACGAGTTGTTATTATTGGTACTGCTAATATAGGCAAAGAGATATAATGGTTATTACGAAACAAAAAAGAAATTAGAAAGTCACTTCACGTCACCTCTCTACTATTTTTGCAGAACGATTCAAAACAAGAAAAGCGGTAATATTTGGTAGACTCTTGCTGTTTCCCCCCACGAACACAAAGACTTTATGATACAACGCTACTAATAACCAGCTTAAAACGATCCCCATAATCTTATCAAGTGAGAACAAAGAAATATGGCCCCAGACAAGAAATATGGTCCAAACGATACACCACCAAGGCCTATGTTTACTCAGCAAATCCTAAAACTAGTGACCAACGGTCAATGCAGATGGGTCAATTAGGGTCAGTTAGAAAGAACCGCTATATTGACATTAAGCCACAGCCGATTGATGTTCTGGTCACAGATCCACTGTCCAGCTTGCCCTCAATTTCCTGAGCTCTTTGTCTTGCGAACTCGGGTCGTGCTCGGGTCTGACCCTCGCGGGGGAATGAACTTTGTGTGTGATTCTTCCGCCATCTGCCAAGGACTCCCCTGAAACACCCGGTCGTTGTCAATTTTGAAGACCTACGTTCTGGTTGACCGCATAACGTGTTAATGGCGTGAATGTTTCGCGTCAAATTTTCCTTGGGTCCACGATAAATTGAGTTTGTGTAATAAATCGAATTTTCCTGACCATCATCGCGCCAGGTTGAAAGCTGTACCCCTTAATTTGTCTGTAATATAGAGTCAGCATTAAGTCAATTTACGTCTTCCAGTCTGCAAGTGGCTTGTGTCTATTTTCGTTCGCTGAAATTGTGACTTTTAACGATAATTCTATTCAATCGAAAGAGAACTTAAAATGTTTGTTTGTCTGTTCGTCTGTCTGTTTGTCTCTCTGTTCGTCTGTCTGTACGTCTGTCTGTTTGTCTGTCTGCTTGTTTTTCTACTTGTCTGTCTGTTCGCCTGTCTGCTTGTTTTTTTGTTTGTCTGTCTTTTTGATTGTCTGTCTGCTTGTTTTTCTATTTGTCCGTCTGTTTGTTTGTCTGTCTGTATGTCTGCCTTTTTGTCTGTCTGTTTGTCGGTCTATTTGTCTGTCTATTTGTCTGTCTGTTTGTCTGTCTGTTTGTTTGTCTGTCTGTTCGTCTGTCTATTTGTCTGTCTGTTTGTCTGTCTGCATGTTTGTCTGTTGGGGGTTTTATGAGGACGGACATTACTGTGAGACTTATTAATGAAGCTCGACACAGAAAAGCGTATTTACTACACCTTTCACAACTCAAAACATAATTAATAAATAATTGAAAGACAACTAAACAAAGCAAGTTAAAAACCTAACGAGTAGCATTTACAACAATAAGAAAAACAGAAAAAACACGATATCACCCCTCATCCTCCCCCCACCAAGTTTTTCTTATATAAATCACACACAAAAAATAACAAAAATAAATAAAAATATTGATGATACGAAGAAAGAAAAAAAAATGAAAAAGAAAAAAATAATATTTGAAAACATGTATTCCTACTGCCTATATACAAACGTATACATGCAAGGAAAGGTCTTTCACGCAAACGTCAAATGCAATGAATCACAGCTGTTACATATAAGATGCTGCTTCTATAAGTCTTCATTTATTTTCAGAGCTTTCCGAACACTGAGTTTGTTTATTTCATTGCATTTTGGAAGCGAGCGCGGAATAACACCACTGTGCATTACGAGAAATTGTATACCGGAAGTGTTCGGGTCAATGTGAAATCCCCGTTGAGAGAAATCAATATTTGACTTCCGGTAAAGGCAAGTAGTTGTTTATGTATTTTCATAAGCTTCCGTTACAGGCTAGATTTGGTTGTAGAAAACGAGTGTCGCATTATATATGAAAACATTGTTCCAAGTAATGTTTTACTATAATTGATTTATAGGGATGAAAACTTTTAAAATGTGGCTTAACTCTGCTGTTTCGATTTTTTTTTATCTTTTATACAGGATTAAAAGGAGACACTTTGCAAATCCACTTTCAATTAACATCACTGCCAACCTTACGTTTTGTATATAGAGAAAATGGAACTACTTAAAATGTCTTAATGCTATCAAAACGACCCCCTAATTAATAAATTCATCAAACAAAATACCAGAGAGTTAGCGGTCCGATATAATTGATTAATTGACTTTTTTTTATCAAAAAACAAAATTGAGGGAACTCTTATGATTTAAAAAATAGAAAAAGGATGAAAAATCACAAATCCACAGTTTTGAGAAGTGTTCATGAATTCAGAGGTAAAGCAATTACATTTGTCACAGCCAATCTCATAAACGTTATTTGTCCAAGTGTTAATCATGACATCCCATTCTTAATATTTCAGAATTACCCTAAATTAACAATTAATAAAGCAAACTATCAGAGTTTGAACTGTCCTGTGTAATGATTTAAATGAATTTTAGCAAAAATCAAAACTGGAGATGAACAAATCAAATTTTGAGAGATTTGGCAATTATGCATGTCTTCAAAAGTAAGAATGACATTCCCGTCAGTATTATCAACACTTTTTTGGTCAATATTTAGCACGCTAAATATACCAAATTGTCCGACTTACCAGCAAATATTTCATGTATTGTAGGAAAAAGGAATGACCTAAGCCTATTTCATTTTCTTGAGAAAGAAACAGGACCCACAGTGATCAAGTGGTTAAGACGTCCGATATTCTGCTACCACTAGCCTTCCACAAATGGGTCGCGGGTTCGAGACCTATACGAGAGGCAGTCGCCAGGTACTGGACGTAGGTTGGTGGTTTTTCTCCGGGAACTCCGGCTTTCCTCCATCACTAAAACCTGGCACGTCCTTAAATGACCATAACTGTTAATAGGACGTAAAACACAAACAAATAGCACGTCCTTAAAAGACAAAAGCTGTTAATAGGACGTAAAACACAAACAAACCAAGAGAAAGAAACAGTGAACACATGTGTATCTTGAAGGGAAAAACAAAGTAAAACAAAAAAATGTAAATAGAGTTTGTTGTTACCACCAGGGTTGTTTTAGTTCTGTTAAAGATATTGCATTTAACATACGGATACACTGCAGGGTCCTGTAGTCAATAGGGCTTTTATCATTAGTAGAAAAGACAAAGCAGTGTCTTCTTGTAGGCATGATGCAAGAAATGTTTTTACTATTGTATACAATTTGATTAAAAGTTCATTTTTTCTTTTTTGCGAATATGATTTATATAGCTTTTAGGTAAACACAAAAAGTCTGCGTCTTGCAATGATGATCTGTATCTTTCAAATTATAAAGAAAATGCCTGGTAAATAAAGATGATTTATATCATACGTGGTTAAGACGGAAAAAACGACAAATTGTTTTGCGTAATTCATAGATGAGTCAAAATAAAAAGGCAATGTCCTCTTGTGTAATTTGAGGTAAAGACAAAAGCAATAATTTTCTGTTGTTAATTTGACCTTCCCTCCTCTTCGGTAAGGACAAAGGGAACATTGACTTTTGGATAAACGAATTTTGTTATTTCAGCCAGAGTAAAAAAAAAATGTCAATATCTTATTGCAAATATCTTTCATGCAATTTGCAGTTAACACAAAATCTAAGCTACGGTTCTGAAATATGGGGCTTTCATAAATTCCCAGATATTGAAAAAAAATCATACTTTGTTTTGTAAACGACTGCTTGGCGTAAGAAAAAATACTTGTAATGTTATGGTTTATTTAGAACTTGGGAGGTATCCATTGTCATTGGTAAGAAAGTTAAGAATTATTAAATATTGGATTAAGTTAAAAAGGACTAGTAATTGTATTTTGCAAGCATGTTATAAAGATATGTTAGAGAATAAGGATAAATGGGTTTTAAACATAAAAAATGATTTATTTAGAATTGGCCTTGTTTACATATGGGAAACAGAAATAAATGATGATATGTGTTATAATGTTATTTGAGAAAGACTTATTGATATATATAGACAAAAATGCAAAGAAAACGTAAGAACATCTTCAAAGGGATATATCTATACATATCTTTATAACCAGTTTGATTTACAGTGTTACTTAAGAAAACCATTATCTAGAGAATATTTGAAAGAGATTACAAAAATTAGGTTATCTGCTCATAATCTAAATATAGAAAAAGGTAGATATCAAAATATTGAGCGTAGTCTTAGAGTGTGTACTGTATGTAATTTAAATGACGTTGAAGATGAGTTTCATTTTATGTTGAAATGTCCATGTTATTCGGATTTGCGTGTTAAATTTTTGAAAAAGTACTATGTAAAAAAACCAAGTATGTTTAAAATGATAAATCTATTTAATGTAAATAACACAAAAGAGCTTGTCAATTTGGCCAAATATATAAAAGCGGCAAATGTAAGAAGAAACCAATTAACTTAATTTGTTACACTCTCCATACTGTTTACATTGCTGGTATTGTATTGTATGTATTGCATGTATTGTATTGTATTGTATTGTCTGTAGATATTGTAAATATATCTTACTTTTGAAACCGATGAGTCAAACGACCCAAGGTAATAAAGAACTTGAACTTGAACAAGGTTATATTGTAAATATGATATTATGCCATATTTGGTAAGGGCAAAGAGAACATTGTCTTGTGAATAAATGAGCATTATCATTTGAGCTAAAGTCAAAGACAGCAATGTCTTATTGCAAATATATTTCATGTAATATTTTGTTGGAAAAAAGCAACAATACCTTGTTGTCAATATGGTGAATTTAACATAAAAACTGCTGAGTCTGTATGTGTATATATCATGTCTACTTTGTTAAAGATGAAGCCAATACAGTCATAAGGAAGACCCGTGTTTGACCAGCGGCCACTGTGCCTGGTATTCATGTGTTCTAATCATGTTCCGGGTTCTAGAAATCCGCGCGCGCTGTACGCGCGCAATCAATACTTGGAAGCCGAGAAAAAGCCCAGTTCTGATTCCCGCGGATAAACACACATTATTGGGATGTGCGACATTCCTGATCATCGAGATTAATGTCGTAAACCACTTGACAATACGGGCGGTAGGTAACCTGAATAACAAGTTGTTATCTCACAGCACCACATAGTGCTGTTTTGTGACAATTAGCGATGGTTTCCACAGCTGCTGTCGTCCTGTTCCATTTCCTGCCGTCACGAGAAAAAACATGCCCAGTTGCAGAATAAGGCTTTAATGGTGGTGTTCGATTGCCAATACGCTTTACATCGCCTTATTATAACTCTCTTGGTATGTATCCTAGTCAATTTATACATTCACAGGCATAATTGAGTATTAGGGGAGTGAAAATGGGGGTTATGTCATGTTATTACAAACACAAATTCTCTGTTTAAGCATTTTGTTGCGGTAAGACAATTTTATCTCCAACTCATCAATAGTTTTAATAATATCCGATACTGTCAGTTGACTTTTTGCGGTAATTTCATATTTCGTGACATACAATATTTAAGTATAGCCTTTGGCTAAGGTCGATACCTGGATTTATCAACCCGAAAAAGATATATTTACCGAGGACGCAGTCCGAGGTCGCGTCCTCGGTCAATATATCTTTTCTCGGGTCGATAAATCCAGGTATTGAACGAAGTTTAAGGCTACAATTGTTTTATTATTTTACAAAACAGTAATGTAAGCAATCTGAAAAAAAACACAACAAAAAAAGCTTCGGAAGTTGGACGGTGCATTGTTTGAAGACAAGTCATAATTCTATTTTTAGAAACACCCAGTTCTTCAACAAAAAATCACGCGCTCCAAATAAATATCGGTTTTTATCGGTGGACACGTGATGCACTCCTGGCCAATCACTTGTCGGGAATAATATGAAAGAATAATAAAGTATGTCTCTTTCTCTCTTTTTGATTGATTGATATGGATTACGACTCAATACGCTTTCACAAAGAGTTTCTGAATCCGCGCTCTAGTTTGCTGAAGATATATTAATGATCTATTATCTAGTTTTAGTGTAATTGCTTTTGGTGTTTGGTTTAAATTTTTCAAGAAGTTTTTTCTTTACTTCGAATTTTATTGTTATTCCACTATAAAAAAAGAATATGTTTGTCCTAGGTTTACTTGTAGAATCGCAAAAATGGTAGACTGATTCCAGCTAAAATGGACAAAGTTTTTCTGTTCAAAGATATTTCAAAAGAGACACTTTTGCATTAAGAAGAAAAACCAAACGAATTACGGATAATGCGGCCAGCAAATATATTTTGATTTCTTCCATGGACAGGACACTGAAGATAATCGCTGCATACTCTTACAGTAACATGTAGTGGGATGTAGCAGGTATATTTTACTTCTTAAACTTCAAGCGCACGTGGAAACAATAGGCATAAAGAAACGATTGTGTGTGACGTAAGAGGACTCTAAACTATCATACATACATATCTTTTTCTTCTACCGTTTCACCCTTTTCTGGACTGGCTTCCCTTGATGGCCGACTACTTTACCACGTGACCTTGAAATACCCACTAAATAACCTCTTTGTGTCTATGAACTTTTTTAACCTTCAAAAAGCATCGAAAATAATCACCTTTACAGTAACATGATTTTTTTAATTTTATTTTTTATTTCTTATTTAAAGAAATTGAGATTGAATAATTAAAAAGAGCTTGCGAAAATCTCACTGACTTATGAAACGTGTGGTATGTTCAGCATACGTATTTTAACTATATTTTTATTAGTATGTACAACCAGAGAGTTTGTAAGTTAGGGGCTATACCGATCATTAGCTCTCTGGACTGTGACACTGCGGGTCATTTTATTGATAAATGAATATTTTATATCAAATGTTTGATCCTTGCTACGTAACGCGATATTTTGATGCTATGTATGTATATACTTATAAAATGTATCGATCTTATTGCGATATATGACACTGCAATACACAATATGGACTTGATGTGAGTGACACACGAAATTGACACTAATTGGAGATCGTATGCAAAAAAGCACTGTATTGAATAAGGTCCATTTCCCTGTTTTGTATTTTGTATTATAAAGAGAACGGCCGGAGGCGATTCGAATGTTCGACAGAAAACAATGACCCAGACAAGTTAAGTACAGAAATAACATCAACGTTAACTACGGTATGTTTTCCCTGACTATATCTGAAGAGAAATCAATGATTAGTTTAATCCAGGAAGATTCGTACCTCCACTGACTGAAGAGTTCTTCTTCAAACAGAGACATACTGAGACACTAGATTTGACCTCCATCTTGTACCGTCGACAACTCTGTCCAGACACTGGTTATACTAAATCGATGAGTGGATTAATAACGAGAGGAAATACATCTTCATTGACAGAAGAGCTTCGCCAAGGGGGATGATTTGCAGACAGAACCTGATGTGGAAAATCTATGCATGCGTATGGAAAAACGAGGCAGTATTTCCGCTGTCGTCATACGCCATGTTTTGTGACCGTTTGAGAAAGCATACGTACATAAAATATATAAAAGATATCTTGTTTAGTTGTACGTAAACGGTTTTGCATGCAATGGGATAATTTGTCCTGAAATGCAAGTCGGCATAATTGCATTTTCACGTAACGTAATACATATCTGCTTTGATAATGCAATGCCTTATCGACCAGACGTGTACTATAGCATTTGTATAAAGTCGACATACTACTTCCGTTCAAAATCCGTGTGGTAGGGTAGCGGTCACATGCACTTCCGGTTTAACATGCACATTTTTTTCACACTCACCTGGACTGCTTTTGTACAGAGTATATTTGTAAACTTGAATCTTTTTACGCAATATGGAAATGTTTCAATTTCGTTTTATGAGAAAACCCCATTTATTAACCGTTAAGTATTATAATGAACGTGTTTCAATGTACTCAGATCAACAACAAAGTGTATTTGATTTTTTTTTTAAGAATATCGCACAAACGTTCAATTAAATTGCCTACGTCACAGGATGTGACGCAATATATGTATCAAAATCATCATGCGGCGTTTATTTTCCATGAAGACCGCATAGAGCTTTCAAATTGAAATGCATGGAACATTGACATGGATAAATGCCACTGTAAAAATACCTCACATTTCAAAGGTGTTGAATGAGCGGATTCGAGAGTAATGCCTGCAGTGATACCTGGTTTTAAATGTTTGCAGTCATAATACATTCGTTTATTCATCATACTGCGAAACAAAATCGAACTAGTGAACATTTCCACACCGAAAAAAAATATTCAAGTTTTCGTATGTGTAATAACACACATATTGGATAGAAAGAGAAAATAAGAGATCGTGACGTCACATAAAAATCACCTTCTTCTGTTTTCGTACCTGCCCGACTCTCGCTGTCCGCGGGTTTGACTTGAATTGGACGGTTCATCTGCAAATACAGAAGTATAAGAAACATTAAATACCTTGTCTACCTGTCAGAGGTAATTTAAATTCAAAATTCATGACAAAAACGAAGAAAAAAAGTCGAAGTTTTCAAGTCAAGCTCCCATACAATCGGGAAAGGAATCTTTGTAAAAGAAGATAATTTGGATATAAAGTTAACAAGAATCAACACTTTTTTGTTTCTGTTTAGGACTAAAACACAGTCTGATCTCTTTGTTGCATCATGTCTCTGGAACATTTAAAGAAAATATTGACCGAACCCAAAATAGCCACGATGACATATTTTGTCGAAAATGTTATGCTAAAATATGATGGAAACTGTGAAATCACACCAACTCCAAACCTCCTGAAATGAAAGTAGAAACCGGAATAGCAGCCTAGTAATTGCATTTTGCAGAATGAATAAACAATCGAAACGACTCATAATCAGATGATATTCCAGCATTGTAAAAATATGAAACACGGTTTGATCGGAGGCAAGTGTTCCCTTGTGATATCAAGTGACAATTCCATCCCGCTATTAATGGGTATTATGAAATTGCGGAATGGGCGGAAAACAAGCGAACAGAAATTATTTGGCAAAACTCGAGAGAGACATTTATAATTCATCTGTTGGAAAATGACAGGTTAAAAGCCGGCATCATATAACAAGGAATGAAATTCATGTGAATCTCCGGTGTTTTCCACGTATATTGTAGCCTCGTGTTGGTATCGCAATAATGAGTATTACCAGTACTGCAGCATCTGCAAAATTGATGTACGACCCTAGAACAATGGAATGTTTTAATCAAACAAAGTATCAAGATATCGTATTTTTCTTTTAGAAAGATGTCTGACAGTTCATTGTCAATAAAGCACTGGCGGTGATTTTTAAGAGTTTGGCGAGAAAGTAATATCTTGAAACAATCTTTTTTCTATTTGCTTTGTGTGAAGCATGCATTTGATTCGAAACAAAATCAGGTTTTACAGGACACTTTTCCAGCCACGTACACGATACGTTTAGTCCCCTTCGCTGAGGTAACACAAGAAAACCCTCCATTCTAAAGAAGCCCACATTAGTCACCCCATACAAACATGCAGTGAGCTACATAAGGTAGTACCTCCATCCACAGGCAGCTTTACTGGCCGTAGGAGGCGAACCCTTTTTATAATGGAGGAGGGAATGTAGCGTAACTAGACTGGGTCGATCGTCGGCGCCCAGGTAGCTAAAATGATAGAACGTTCGTCATGAGTTAGGGGGATCCATGCTTCGAACCACGGTCTGGCCGTGTATTTGTCCATCTCCTGTTTCAGTGGTGCCTTTGACCAACCCTTGTTTCAAGCACTTGGCATAGAGTGGGAAGATTGCTTAAACTTCCGATTTTTTGCAATTCGGTTGCAATTTGCTGTTAAGAGAGCCACTCAAATCAATATTTCAATGGGATTTTGCAAGTGTTGTTCAGTGCATTAAGGTCATGCATATGTTAAATTATTCATAATGGTAGATCTATTTGCCTTCTGGGCCGAGCCCATTCACACCGACACCTTGCTCATAAAAGCAATACCCTTTACGAACTCAAACGTAGAAAGAGTACTTTGCGTTATCGACATTGTAAACAGTATTTTTTTAAACTAAATTTGTAACAATCAACCACAGTGTCAATACAAGATGGCACAATCTTAGCTTTTACAAGCGTCATTTCTTCTCTGGTATTATTACATTAAAAGTTATCTATCCTTTTAAATAATTTGATTTCACTAAATGAAAACAAATTATGCAACGTAAACGTTTCTTAATATAGCTTCATTTATTTAACTTGGTTTGGTTGTTTGTGTTTAACGTCCTTATGACTATGGTCATGGAAGTGCCATGTTTTTGGTGGTGGAGGAAAACCGGAGTGCCCGGAGAAAAATCAACGACCTACGACCGATACCAACGTAAGTCTTGAACCCGCGACCCAGTGGTAGAGGCTAGTGGTAGCTATTCATTTGACACTTTGATTTTGTTTATAGCAATGACGTAAATCATCAGCTATCGCTTTTACTAAAATCAACAGCTACCAATGACATCACACGTTGCAAGTCACGTGATAACAACGGGCTTAATAAATACGTGCAAAAAATAACAAAAAGACCAAAATTCCAACAGAAAATACTAATTTGAACGGAAGTAATATTATCGCGTTATTAAAGAAACAATGCTTGATTTTTTGGCGTTTCTCAGAGTTTTAATGCTCCCAGGAGTATACAAGGCTTATTTACAATAACTACATGTATTATAAGATATAAAAACGCCAGAGAAACCATTTCAGGATTTTAACGACACATATGTAATATTACACTCTCAAAACTGATAGCACAAGGGACATTTCCACTTAGTTTGGACTATGATCTGTGTCTTATTTGTTACATTATTTATATCTGATGTCAGTGTTTGTTGACACAACGTTTTTTTCTCTGTGTTTCCTTGGTGACGTCGCAATAGTTGATATAGCACATGTTTAACATGTGCTATATCAACTATTGCGACGTCACCAAGGAAACAAAGAAAAAAAAACGATTCGAATTTCCATGATTTCCATACCTTAGATAAACCCACCAGTCCAAGTTTGTTGTTATAGACAAAAAAACAAGAACGATTGCGCAAGATTATTATTTTCGATCGGAAAATGATCGGGTCTTTCTGTCATTCTGTCAGAGAAACAGGGGACCAATAAGATCGTGATGACAGCTTTAAACTATGACGGAAATCCTCGAAGTTGTTTTCAATTGACTTTTGTCGCCCGACGGAACTGGTAACGTTAGAAAACACAGAAAGATTGATGTCCCACCATTAGGTACAACCAAGAAAGAGATGAAATACAAAAATTCGCGTTGTCTTGACCGGTACTTCAAGAATTGAACTGCATCATTTGTTGATTTTCCTGAAGGCATGCAACACAGTTTTGTTCGCGCATATTCTCTTAGATGCGCTACCTGTCACATCCTTCTATAATGTCCGAATTATCTAATACACATAAGGATAAAACGACGGGTTTTTTTCAGTTTCAAACCGGCATTAATATTATTGAAAAATTCTGAATATGTATACATTATTGACCTAGATATGTGTATTTCCTTATATTTTCGATATTGAAGTGTCTGCGTCGTCAGCGGAAACAATATTCCTGGAACAGCCTCAAGTCACCAAAATGTTTGATTCTAACGGTTATCTCATGTTAATCGAGGCGGAAGGAGAAGAAAAAAATTGATTTCATAGGAATAAAATGACGCTTAAACAATTTTCCGAATGATGCACTTTCTCGAAATGGTCCAGGGGTGTCATTTAGGATTTGCAATGACAGTATCAGGCTTCTTAAAGCATACTGCTCCTTCCGTGCGACAAGCCAGAAATTACCGGATGCCGATGGACTACAACCGGATGTCAATTTCCCGATTCTCCCATTAGCGATAGAAACCGGATGTCCATGCCTCAATACCTACAGTAATGAATAGTTGCCACAGAGCTTATCGATAAAATGTAAAATGTAGCCTAAATGGAAGTGAAGGTCGTAAACTCGGATTCTAAAAAGATACCCTGAAGACCTCATTCGTATGACTTCACAAATGGACGCTATTTATAGCGCTATGTAGGCGAGACAGTGTCTTTAATACTCGGTATTCGCATTCTAATCTGAAAGGAGTTATTTCTTTTACAATAATGAGACAAGTTATAGTTTCACAGTCAAATTAAATAAAACAGAAACAACAGGCTATCATGATACCAAGACAAAACTTGAATTGATAAGGAAAGTAAACGAAATGTTTTGACTATAATGAAAAATAACATTTTATTGAAAAATGTCACTCATTCTAAATGTATTCAAACAGATAGTGTTGAAAGTTGTTTTATTACGTGTGGGTCACTAATTGAATACGTCTAAGCTAAATCAACCTACTTAACCCAGCCGTATCACTTGATCCTAAATCGATATTGTATAGCGTGTTGAGGATGAACCACTGTCAACCTTTTATGTTTACCATAGTTACGCATCGATTTCAAATCTGTGTTATTAGCGAGCTTGCTTTTGTCTATGTCGTGTTCTGCTGACATAAAGCATTTCAATGACTCAGATATTGATCGAGGATGGGACATTAGAACGACTTTTCCAAAAGTATTGTTACTTTGACATCTAACTGCATGAGAAAACTGTTGATTCAAATCCATTTTTAAATGGATAATTCTTGTTGCAAATATAAAAAAAACAAAAAAACATTTCATCTTTTTGTGCATTTGGGTTCAACAGTTTTAACTCGTTGGAAAATTGACAGTGAGCGAATCTTTCTTCAGATTTAGGAGAATATAGAATCTTTTCGGTTAATTGAAGCTTTTGACATACCTTGATCCAATAAATCAGGGTTGAAATATGACTTACGGGAGAATCATCATGTCTTCACTAATAGACGAACAGCGTCCTTTGTATTTGTCACTGGAAAGGCTATTGATTTCGATCGAAATATTGAGAACTTCTGACTCATTATCTCTCATTAAAACAACCCTGCGATCAGTCACACTAAGTTAGCTTAACGCTGCGTTGAGTAAAATATTCAAATTCATATTTATGAGAGGCAGATGCAGAATTGTGAGTCGTTTTGTATATAATTTCTAAAAGAGATCAGTTTGAATCCCAGGATATGTATATTTCTATTTCAATTTTGATAATTAAGACCAAAATCACCGATTTGAAATTTAATTTCATACATCGTGATGCTACGTAGGCTTGAGAATATTGATGGAAAATGAACACGAACGAATCATCAAGGCTCCTTCCTGTCGAAGAACTCACTTTGATCTCGCCGCCTCATACATTGTGATTAGTATTCTTTGAAATATTAGATTTTCACGTGATAACAATTCACCTTGTGACATTTGATAGTCTAAAATTAGAGGGGGTACTCAGGTATCTTTTTTCCGGAATTACAATTTCAAGTCTCGTTGCAAATTAGAACAAATGCAAATGTCAAACCGCAAAGACAACCTATACATACACGGGCTATATAAAAAGGTCTACGACGAAAAGAAACGGAACGCAAAAGCCACAATATATTGGATTTATAATTATTAACATCGTCTTCTTTTTGAAATAGAAAACTTTCCGGAATGAATAAATATATAAAAGTCGAATGAATGTATTGAAAGAAAAAGTGATTAAATGTTACTTTTACACTGGTATGGCATTTAAGCCAGTTTGATATTACGTCAAAATATAACAATCGCAATACAAAACGTGTTGGTTAATCTTGTTTTGTTATGCCATTATTGATATTTGCACAGTCACATTGTCTTTTTGCAAATGAAAGCATCCACTAGCCAAAGAAACGCTATATTGTTCTTCGAAATACAAAGAGTAAGTATTTTTCTCAAATCTTGGCCTGGGCATTGTCAGACTATACCTTATAGTCACCAAAAGAATTTGTTTATGAGAAAAATCTACAGTTACACTAATGCTGTCCAGACAACGGAACTTTTGAACCATAAATTGCGTTACCATGGCAACAAAAACAATGGAATCGACAAAAATTGTTTGTCGGTTAAAAAGGAAAGTGCAATCACGTTTAAACTGATTTGGGCGTTTTTATCGTTCACGGAGAAGAAATAAAACTTTATTCATAAAGGGTCATGAAGCTCCAATTTCCCCGGAGGCACGTTGATAGCACGAAATTGCTCGAAGGTCAACTACCGCTACCAGTACAAAGACAGTTTGAACGAAGAATTTATGTTTTTGATCAGCTGAACTATGAATGACAATAAAAATCGGAATTGTTTGATGTCTGAATCCACATTGAAACGTTCTAAACGGCAAATCGATATCGACATCCAACACAAATTAAGCTTTATTTGTCTGGTTTCTCGGCATTGTTTCTCAAATATACAAATAGATTACCGGTCAGTGGGACACGGATGTTCTCGCAGTCTCGTTTTCTCAACGTCGTATTCTCGCTCCCTCGCTGTCGTATTCTCGCAGTCTCGTTTTCTCAACGTCGTATACTCGCTCTCTCGTTTACTCACTGTTTTATTCTCGAAGTCTCGTTTTATCACGGTCGTATTTTCGCTGCCTCATTGCCAAGTACCCGCAGTCTCGTTTTCCCCTTGTTGCATTCTCGAACTCTAGTTTTCTCACTGTCGTATTCTCGCAGTCTCGTTTTCTCACTGTCGTATTCTCGCAGTCTCGTTTTCTCACCGCCGTATTCTCGCTCCCTCACTGTTTTGTTTTTCCCACAGTGGTATTCTCACTCCTTCACCGTTGTGTTCTTCCGATCTCGTTGTCTCACCATCAAATTTTCGTTTTCTAGACTTTGGATCAAAGGAGCAAGATTTTTATATTTGTTCCCAGCCCTTCGTGCGGCGGACACCGTTGCCGTATGGACCTAAGTCTTTGCAAAGGCACTAAACGCCAAATAAAGAGACAAACACAATATATTCTCGAGTAAGGAGATTCACGGATGTTATAAATCTAGGTGTATACCCAACCAGATTTTATTAATTTTACTATCTGTTTAATCGAGTAAGCATACACTCTATACGACTTGAGACAAAATACGTGCTGACCATAAAAGCGAATAGCAATTATATTTTCCATGAATAGAATCATATTGCTGTGTTGTGAGTTGTGACTGTCGTAAAATACTGAAGCTAGCACATCAAATTCATTTAAGGCTATATGAGAAGTTACATTGTTATTCGCCTCCATTTCGAAAGAGTTTCAAAATAAAATGATTTAGATGATAAAGCTTTAATTAAGATATATCGGAACTTCATTAAAACACGTTCGACTGACTCTTCAATACGATTAGCTTTATATGAAAACATAAATAAATCGGCTGGAATAGAGGCACAGTTTCTTGTCATGAGAATGCCTACAATCTGCTGGAAAAATATTGCCACCGAACTCAACAAAGAAATGGTCAACTAGGCACTCCATCATTCTCACAACTTTGTCTTCGAAAGCTCTCATAACATAAGAACGAATACGTTCCGTCAGTTTGGCATGAATGGTAGTGAAAAGGGTCGAAAAAAAAGTCGAAAGTTTTGATAGAAGAAAACTTTTGAGCAGAGGATGTTCAAGACTGATCTAAAGATAAATTGAATTCCTCAATATCACTATACAACTACAACTCTGATATAACGGTACTGCGAGCGGCAGTGATGAGTTTAGATAATGGCTTGATAGAAGTGATAGTAATTAAACGTTGTTCATAAGGATTCTTGTGAAGGTTTTTTTTAAATCCAATACAAACGAGGCAGGTCCGTATCCTTATCATTAGCGAGTTGTCGGAAAAATTATAATACAGAGCCGACTTTCAAAAATTTGGAAAAATGTAAAGGTTGGTTTTCCTTAGTTATCTTAGTTCTTTCTGCAAGCAAGTAATGGTATAGTGTTTGCAGATAAAGATTACGTATTAGATGATTTGTCTGCAGACATAACTACATACCGATCATGCAGATCGTTGAGTGTGGTTTAGACATCGGAGTCAAGAAATGCAGACCTGTGTTTTGTTTTCATTTAGATTTCTTTTAATTTCAAAAGAAATGCATCGTCAATGTCAAGATTGGGCCTTCGTATTTATAGCATCAGGATTAAATCGGTGATATTTGGAAGAAGAAAACATATTTAAATTAAAAAGCAAAATATATTTATCCTGGCTTGTAAACTGAAGATTCCCAAAAATATAAATATATTCTCTAAACATATCGATAAAACTTTAGTCTTTATGCTCCCACCCAACGAACATAGAAAACATATTTTCATTGGGATGCTCTTGAATTTTCATTTCCGGTCGTAATCGATCTTAAAAAGTTTCTTGATGATCCTGATTGTTTCCGGAAGCACGTAGACACAAGACTCAAGTTCTTCCTGTGTACACATACATTACAAACATTCTACGGATGATAGATTAAAAACAGAACTAGCAGCATCATATTGAATTAGCGTGCCTGCCTATGATAAACAGATGTTCTATATTTAAAATGTTCGTCGACTCGGATGATGAATGGTAGGGTAATTAGCGCGCGCGAGGGGGGCGTTCTTTCCCTATTAATCAAAAACCGAAAGAACAGTTACCGTCACATCTTTAGTCCCAGTAACTTCACGGTAGCTCGCACTCTCGCGTACTTCTCTGATCTCGTGATAAACGAGAAAAGGAAAATTAATGACATTTCCGAAACCAATCGAATTCCTCAGCCTTTTCAATAATATCAATCAAGAAAACCAATTCCATCATCCGATGCACAGTCAAGCCAAAACGTTTTATGACAAAATTTCGATAACGTTTATCAGATATGGGGCACTATGTTAATTTCCCGACGTTGCATCCATGGCTATTAAGATAGCTAAAATACAACCCTCTCCCGTACTTAACAGGTGTATTACCAATTCAGTTCTTGAAAAGATAAATCTGTCTGTACCTACCAAATGAAAGCCAGCTCGCATGCACTTTTATTCCGAAAACGTCACTGCCGCGTCATCACTTTATGCATTGTTACTAGAGACGCGTCATCAATTTTGTCGCATACAATGCACTTTTGACGATGGCACTGTGTATTGGGTTATGTGGTATAACATATTTTCACGTAAGAAAAGTCTGACAGGAAAGTAATATATCTCTCCTGAGTGATGTATACAAAGCCTACAAATCAACCCTCGGGATACAATTTATAAAGCTAAGCATCGGCAAAGCTTGGTGCTAAACTTCAAACATCTAAACCTTGGGCTGAGGGTTATCTGTTCAAGTCGTTTAAACCTCTTTCCGTATTCTGTTTCCCTACTTTCATAACCCATTACCTTCAACTATGGATTGTAAATACAAACAGATCCAAAACGAGGCTCTCTGACGCAGGATGTTGAAATATGAAACACATTTGACCTAGTGTGGTAACTAAACTGGGTTATAGGAGAAAGAAAGCTATAATGGTTTACTCAGTAACACCAAACAGTCCGATCCCGGTTACTTCTGTATAACGATTCTCAACTGTTTACTGGGAATCAAATATTTTTAGCGAGCTTTCTATTTTCGTGTGGTTTTGCTAAACAATAAACCGCGACGTCAACAGAAAAGCATTAATATGTGTGTAGGTACAATGGTGCATGGGGCTTTTTTATCAGTTATTTATTCTATGTCGAGTAGAATACTCGCAATTAAATTAACTCCAGAAATATTCTTGAGAATTAATGTTCGATGTTTGCAGTAATGATCGTTTTGTACTATTTCCAAATGTCTCTTAAAACGTTCATAAAATTGCAGATACTAGACTCTAGATACTAAAACAACTCATTATACATTATGAACGAAATACATTTGTACACCTAAAGGATCCAATCGCAATCTGCAAATGAAATAAGAGCGTAAACCATTTTGCTGTTTACTAGTCATGACACGTGCTTCTGGTTTGTTCATTTCGTTGTTTATTACAGGAAATGAAAGTGAAAACAATTTACATCCGGGTGTATCACGTGGCGCGTGCCGTAATTTGGTAAGCGGCAGCACCTGACGTACTCTTGATGCTGAGTTTGGTAAGCGGTTGTAACCGGCCTCTCGACCATTCACGAATGCTGAGATAATTGCCTCTCGACCATTCACGAATGCTGAGATACCTTCTTACGATAACTATACTTTGTATTATTGGGTTTGACAAGCTTATATCTGTTGCAACTAATGATGATTTCTTTGCACGTGTCTCAAACTTAAGCAAACTTGGTTATACACTATTTATGAAACATCTCGTCAAATGGAACAAAAGATACGTTAAGTCGTTGTAAGCTAAACATGCTGTCTGAAGCAGAATTCCGGTAAGAACGGTAGCAGAAAGAGAGGGATGTGGTGTAGGAAAGGGGGAGCGGCGGTCAGGGGGAGGGACGGTATAGGGGGAGGAAGGGATGATGGCCGCCATATGCGGAGTGTCTGTTAGCAGACACGGAACAACTGCCCCAGTCAATAGCTGACCTCAGCTGTCCGAAGTAGTGGTCAGCTCAACACTTTCACCACACTACAGATACGGTAGTGGTTATCATTGTATAAATAACTGTGTACGTTATCCTTATCCGGTGCTATCTGCAGTCTTGTCAAGAAATAACTGATCAGCAAATAATAAGCTCAAATCGTCTGGGATATTTTCTGGTTCCCTCCCCCCTCTAATGTGTTTCAAAGAAGCATGAATGCAGTACATTATTATCCAACACTTATGAAACCAGTTTTTGTCAACTTATATTAATCACTTTGGGTTTGTCGGCCCGGATGAAAGCGTTAAATGGGTCTAATGTGTAGGGGCAAACTGGAGTACCCGTAGAAAACCCGCGTCATCGGGCGGGTGACCCAATACGTTTTTCGCGTCCGACCGGGGAGTCGTTCCCCATCTGTCTTGGTGAAAGGCGAATGGGCTATCCGTTGTGCAACCCGACCACCCAAAATTTGCACACAACGATTAAAAAAATAATTTCGGAAGTAAGCCATTCAATCACTGTAACTAAGGTTACATAGATATAGCACTGTGTAATGCTGAGATTTTCGCTACAGTATAATGACTTTAGCCCTTTTCAACCCTCCATTACTATTGGACAGAATTTATTTATCACAGAGACAAATATTTGTACACTGCAAAGGTAATTACTTAGAATTTCCATGAAGAGCGAACGAAGAATAGGCCGTTTTCGTTTATCGATCCAAAACGGCTGGACCGGTATGACCAAAGATGTTCGTTTATGAAATAAGGTCGGACTTAGTTATCTGATGCTGCTTTCAGGCGAGCCTTGACCAAGCCTTGCAAGGCCTGCATAAACATTTACAGGTCCGCTAGAGTTTAAACCCGAAAATGTTACATCTAAAAACGGACAAACCTATTGTTTCGCATAAACGTCCAATGTGAAGAGAGAACGCAGCACTTGACTGATATAGATTTTATTAGCGAACATTTCACGAGATGTAATTTCTCGGGTTAATGATAGGTGGTGTATCGCGGCTTCACTAGTAGTGACGTATGTAACACCAGATTTACGGTATAACTAGGATGTAATTATCACCCCATAAAGCACACAGATCTCCGCGATAACCCCCGTAATCTCACCTTCCCAACAACGCCTGTTGAGTATATACCTGCACGCCTGATAACCCCATGATAGGTACAACTCATCACGCATGCGCGTTATCACAGCCGTGCACGACTGGTAGGTAACCTGGAAAATTTGTATACTATATATACACCGTACCACAGGTGCCTCTTCATTTACTCTAGAATACAATATGGGTAGAAATGTGGGAAAGTTACAGAAAGGAAATAAATATGCGAGATGTGATTTGAAAAATAATGGATGACTTGGCGTGGGGGATCGGATTGGTGATGCTGTTTAAGGCCAACCAGAAAAATAAAATGTTTCCGCTAATTCTTCCTTCACTAGATTGTTGTACCTACTCTAAAGGGGATAGTCACTGTTAAAGTCAGAACTCTTGCTCTATAGAAGCATAGTAAAAATAATTTCCAAAATGATCAAAATGCCTTATTCTTAAACACTAGTAGTTGTTTCCCCTAATGTAGGTGGGTACATGTAGGTGGGTGCATGTAGGTGGGGTGGGTACATGTAGGTGGGTACATGTAGGTGGTACATGTAGGTGGTACATGTAGGTGGATACATGTAGGTGGGTACATGTAGGTGGGGTTGGTACATGTAGGTGGTACATGTAGGTGGGGACATGTAGGTGGGGTGGGTACATGTAGGTGGGTACATGTAGGTTGTACATGTAGGTGGTACATGTAGGTGGGTACATGTAGGTGGGGTTGGTACATGTAGGTGGTACATGTAGGTGGGCACATGTAGGTGGGGTGGGTACATGTAGGGGGGTACATGTAGGTGGGTACATGGAGGTGGGTACATGTAGGTGGGGGGGGGACATGTAGGTGGTACATGTAGGTGGGGTGGGCACATGTAGGTGGTACATGTAGGTGGATACATGTAGTGGGTACATGTAGCTGGTACATGTAGGTGGTACATGTAGGTGGGTACATGTAGGGGGGGTGGGTACATGTAGGTGGTAAATGTAGGTGGGTACATGTAGGTGGGTACATGTAGGAGGGGTGGGTACATGTAGGTGGTACATGTAGTTGGTACATGTAGGTGGATACATGTAGTGGGTACATGTAGGTGGTACATGTAGGTGGATCCATGTAGTGGGTACATGTAGGTGGTACATGTAGGTGGGGTGGGCACATGTAGGTGGGTACATGTAGGTGGGTACATGTAGGAGGGGTGGGTACATGTAGGTGGTACATGTAGTTGGTACATGTAGGTGGGGGGGGTACATGTAGGTGGGTACATGTAGGTGGGGACATGTAGGTGGGGTGGGTACATGTAGGTGGTACATGTAGGTGGGTGTGGATGCAAAGGGGCAAAGAACGGGGTAAAACAATTGACAAGTGGGGATGTGACAGGATAAACTAGAGGAACTATTAAAACTTTAAAAAAAAATCGTCATCTTAACAAGAAGATATTGACGAAAATCCTTACTTTCACAAACCCGGCATCGGGGAATATATGTTGCGGTATCGTACCGCAGGGCTGTGATCATTCATGGACTCTCGAAGAAATAATGTGGTGTACTTAAAGGCGAAAAGTGCGGTGTTAGTGTTTAGTGTTTTTTGTTTCTCTATTACATCAACAGAAAGAATCTCAAAGGAGACAGATAGTGAAATAGAACAAATACCCTCTCAATCAACCCTTCCGTAAAATGAATTTTGAAAATGTCTTGTTTCTTCCCTTAAGTGTTAAATGCAATTTGAGGTGGCCAAACTTCTTCAAAGTAAAATCAAATCAATTACCTTGACATTTTTGTGACATTTTTTACGGTATAGTCAGCCATTCACGTACTCTTAAACTTAATTTTTTCTGACGGATAAATATATTAATATTATATAATGTTTATATCACATAAATATATTATTACGTGAAGCTGATTATTTTGTTCTATAGAAATGCACACAGTTTGGTTTCCTAAACACTTATATCACAAGTGAAATTAAAATCATACATGTTTTTGCAGAGTTGAGAAAACAATGCTCAATAGGTATTTCGTTCGTCTGTTATAGTACTCGGTTACCTCCCCTGATTGTCGCGTGCCGTTGACAGCTGTCGTTATTTGCACAGGTATGATAATTTAGAAACGTTAGTATCTTCTATCTCCGATCTCCTTCTATATTTGTCGACAACTTTACAAATCCCTTTGCGCTTCAACGAATTTGAACGACATACGATAACACCGACTAACTGTTTAAGCCCGGTACATTGTACGTACAGGTGAAAAACCAGGTAAATACTGATATTTAACACAGGTGAGACGTCCATATGTCTTGTATCTGTTGTTCCGTTATACCTGCGGATTGTGACAAAGAAATCTCAGGTAAGCCTGCTTTCTGGCGGACAGGTAACACTATTATTCAAATTGCAATTATATACTTTCCAATATGTTAGCACGTTGTCCCCAGCTGTCTCTATAGCGTTGGACATCTGGCCCCATATTTAATTTTTATATGGGGACCGGTCAGGGACATTCACGCATCGTTTCATCGCCAGCGAAACAATGTCTTTTTAATATCTTCCAAACTTGTGTTTCTAATTCCCTCCCTATACACACACACTCAAAAAAGAAAAAAAGAAACATGCAGTTGATTATTATTAAATACAAAGAACTTTACAAAATATATATTGTAATCTTAATTATTTCATATACACTTATTGTACTCAGTGAAAGTTTCAGTTTCGATTAAATCTGATAAAAAAAATCAACCGATAATAAAAGTGGAACATCCGGAATTTCAGTCCGGATCCTCCCTTACTTATATAATTAATTATCATTTACACCTTCCTGTTTGTTTAAAATTAGATTTTGTGGATAGAAAATAGATAAATCTGTGTCCATATAAGACCATGTTATGAAGTATTCCAGAAAGTGAAATGTTTCTATAGTCTATTCCGTCTTTGCGTATTGCAGAGTTATCTATTCTTGGGAGCAGGTATTGATTGTTACGTCACTTGTTTGTGAGAGTAACGTCATCAATTTTTGAGAAAACGACGCAATTTTCTCACACAAACCAATGACGTAACAATCAATCCCTGCTTCCAAGAGAAGATAACTCTGTAATACGCAAAGACGGAATAGACTTAGTAACAAAGGTATTTTAGCGACGGTTATAGCATCGTGGCTAAAACCTCGATTTGCCGAGATTTATACTACACACTCTACGTATTATATATGTTTTTCTCTTTGACTGGAATTATGTTCCTAACCGGATTCCATAGCTTTCAGCCAGTGACGATAATACTTTTATATTTTGCATCTGATGTGTGTATACATCACCATCCACGTATCACACTTTTCTGTTACAGTAGGTACGCCGCAGTGAGGTGTAGATATCATTCACATTTAAAAGGCAAATTTAAAACTCGCCGAATGAAAGCGGGTGTTTTATATTCTATAAATACCGATACCACCTGGTGCAGCAACATAAAAGATAATTTATGGACACTTTAAATAAATATATCCATAAAAAAATCATTTTTGAATAATTTATGAAAATATAAATTAAAAAATCCTATTTGGCTAAATGCACAAGCCGTAAATCGCCATTGACATGCGATGTATATATAATGTATGTGAATAATTAAAAACTGCACGAAAGCATAGTATCTACATGTAATTTACAAACAGTTTAAAATCAATAAATAAATGAATTCATTTCTTTTAATTTTGAGATTATTCTACATTTCATTTTATTTTTATGTTATTTATAGTCTTTGTTAAATATATGGCTATAAAGAAGTGCCGTGACGTGCGATGCGACGAAATATCAAGAGGGCTACAGAAAGTCTTGCGCGTGCAGCAAAGTAATATATTTCGATTGCCTTCTCGATAATTAAATTCACCAACTTAATTAATTAAAATTAATGTGTTTTTAGCTTTGATTCAGACGTTACTGAAACCATTTCTATGAGGACGAATTTGAACTCAATAACTTCACAAAAACATACCGGCATCTGTGTTCTGTCTTTCAAAGCCTTCAAGCTATTTCCGTAGGAAGAGATAGGGGCGGGGTTATTGAGATTTTGTTGTGAGAGTTAACCAACATGGGAACGAGGCTCAGATAAGAAAGACAGAAAGAAAGGCGGAAAGAAAGACAGACAGAACTAAGATGGAAAGAAGACAGAAAGGACAAAGTGTCAGACGTGCTGTGCGTTATATGTATCAGCTGGCCCTGAGTGCTTGACACTGTGAGGAACCATTGCCATCGGGCTTCAACCCTGGCCGTCTAATGTACTTGGGTACTGTGAGGAACCATTGCCATCGGGCTTCAAACCTGGCCGTCCTATGTACTTGGACACTGTGGGGAACCACTGTCATTGGACTTCAATCCTGGCCGTCCTATGTACTTGGACACTGTGAGGAACCATTGTCACCGAACTTCAACCCTGGCCGTCCTATGTACTTGGACACTGTGGGGAACCACTGTCATTGGACTTCAATCCTGGCCGTCCTATGTACTTGGACACTGTGAGGAACCATTGCCATCGGGCTTCAACCCTAGCCGTCCTATTTACTTGGACACTGTAGGGAACCATTGTCACCGAACTTCATTCCTGGCCGTCCTATGCACTTGGACATTGTGGGGGACAATTGTCACCGAACTTTAACCCTGGCCGTCCCATGTACTTGGATACTGAAGGTAACCATTGTCATTGGGCTTCAACCCTGGTCGGCCTATATACATGGACATTATGAGTAAGCTTCAGCCCTGGCCTGTCCTGTCGTAACTCTCGGGAGAGATAAATTTGAAAGAAATTGTTGAAACAATGCGTGCAACGACGCGACAACGGTATGATGCTCTAGGGGCTAACTGAGATGATGATTCAATTTGTTTTTAATCTTATGCAATTTTATATATTTAAGGGTGTATGATACATTTTTGCGTCATCTACCTCCATTCAAAAGGAGAACTATATAGTCATAAATCTTAATAGAAAAAGGACAGTAAGCGTACTTGAGATTACGATTTGAGATAAAATGGCATTATTCTGCCCTGCTTGAGGTCACAGCCTATTTGAGATAACGATTTGAGACAAACTGGCAATATTCCGCCCCACTGGAGGTCTAAACGACAGACGGATCAAAGGAAGGAGAGGATGCTGGGTTAAAAATGGATGATCACTGGTACAATGATACTGATAATCTATACATTCAATCAGAGCCAATAAAATATTCAACAATCTCCCAGACAGGATCGAACTGACCCCCGACTCAGCCATGATTCATTTCTAATCAAAATAGAAAAAAATATATTACCACATCGGCAATACACAAGGACGAAATCCGAATCTAAGCTGCATGATGAACGATTTGTTAGACTTACTAAAGTCCCGAAACTGTACGAAATGTTGCATTACGAGTAATGCAAACGAATTCATATGGATTCATAATGCATGTCTCACAGTTCCTTTGAGACCAGGTGAGGTAAAGGCTCCAAGAACTGGAACACAATAAGATATCATCTGGGTACTTAGATCGCATATCAGACGATGCAATGCATTTTAAATGTCTTGGCGTAAATGACGAATTTTCGTTTATTTTCTTATAGGTTTATTATGTTCACTTCGCGAACACTGTATTAAAGGACATCCTTTGTGTAAAAAATAGAAGGCAAATAATAGTACAGCTCCAACACAAATTGACAAATCGAAAAATGATGATTCACACAAAAAAAACACAAAAAAACGAAAGAAACAAAAGAGTTGAAAAAATCATCCCAAACTGTTTTTGTTTTAGAATTTTAAGCATTGCCTGTACCGAGTTATTGATTAAACTTGAAATACACAAGGTTCACAACCGAAGTAAAGATGATATAACTGTTAACCATTATCTTAAAAAAATGAATTTCGATGCATATGAGAAACCAATATGTAACAGAAATCATTATTTCTAATGCACTGTTTAATCTCTATCTCTACCGTGCATGCACAACCATTGTGTAGCTATATGATCTAATTTTAGCCACACGTGCTTAACAGAAATCTCACACAGCAATGTGCATGCATGCAGAGCCATTGTGTCGCTATTTGACCCGACTAGGACGCTCGCATGCTTTACACGACGCTGTCAACTCTGATGGCGCTATCGTGTCGTGGTTACAGAACAGCCCCTGTCGCTACAATCGATTTTTAATCAAGGAGACAAAAACTGCAGTGGAATTTAGGTCTCGTTTCGCACATGGCATTTTTCTTTTGGTACAGGAAATCCTGTGAATGAACAGATAATTGGGGCTCACTGCAGGGAAATCGTCTTGCAAAATAAAGAATCATTTTTTGGTCACGCTATAGTCACGAACTTGGTGTTCTATTGAGATTTTTAGCAAAACGTTTTCTGTGGACATAGATCAGGGTTTCTTTCTGCACAAACAATGTACATATTAAAAGTGTCGCAAAGTTTCAAGATCAACTGGCCCCTATTGTTATCTTGACAAAGGGACTAGTTGGTCTTGAAACGTTACGACACGTTTAATACGTACATTGTTTGTGTAGAAAGAAACAAAATTTGATATCACATATTTTCCAAACTGGTGCATCTTATTGAAGATTTTCTGGGACCTTAATGAAAATGTTTTTAGATTATGAATTTAATTTCAAATATCATTTAGATTTAAAAGATACTTTAAATGAAACAATACGAACAAATATACATGTATTAAAATTCCATTACTATGGCTCTCCTCTTTGTTTTCACGAATACACGACAACAGAATCCAAAATCAAGGCGATACACAAAAGAGGATAGCAGAAATTAAGGAGACAAAACAACTAAATTGGTGACAACATTGACCACAATCACCCTTAATAAGTTCCACAATAGCTACATTTAAACTGGCATGTTACATACTGCATGACTGCCTGTCCTTTGTTGCATGCACCCATGTTCACAGATTCATATTATCATGATTTTACCATGATTGGACCACAATCACGTGGAGGTCGGTGATTTGTGATATTGACTCCGTGTTTCTATTTTTAGAAACATCAGGTTAAATTCACTTTATGACGTCATTTCAATTGTGACGTCACAATGCTCCCTACAAAATGCATTACTTTCCTCTGTACAATTTTCATTGATTCTGTCTTGTCAAATGATTAAAACATTAGTTCACGTATAACATACACTTTTACAATTAAGGACTTTTATCTCGGTCAATATCACTTTCTAAGGTTCACATAACCACATATTCACCTCAACAAATGTTTTTATTGAGATTTCCATTTCACTTTATAATGGTTAAAATGTCATAGGGTTTTATTGCCTCAGGTTTTCTATCAAAATTGTAGTTGCTGCGATATTATTAGTTTATTAACTGTTGAAATTTGAAATTTATTATTTTATATTTGCTAAATTGTCCCAGAGTCTTTGTATTGTTGAAGTTTCCCTTTGGCTGTGTAGTGGAAGATACTTTTTAATTGACTATGTTTGGTCGTTTGTCACAATTGTTTTATTACTTGACTTGACAGTAGTTTGACCTTATTTTGATAAGTCTCAAGATTTTATTAATGAATGAGAGATAGCATATAAAGGTTCATTATACACCGTTTACAAATATCATTTTTCTTGATACCGTTTCTAAGGACAATTTTATCTAGAAATATGTTGAAATATTCAATAACACGTGTTCGTAAAATAATGTGTTGCGGTTAAAATGACACAAGGGAATACCGAAGCGTAAACAAAGCCGCCATTTGAACTCAAAAAAGATGAAACTACGACAAAAGAAGATCAAAGGAAAGATCTAGAGAATTCTGAAAATGCACAAAGAGAATAAAAAGATCAGATGTTCCGAATGGATAAGTGTCTTCGGATTTACCGACGGCACCGGCCATATAAGTATACGTTAACATGTAAAATTGGTGCAATGACACGTTCGCAGAAAGAAATCCAAGGAAGCGACAACAAAATCACAAGTTTAACTTGCCTAGTCTACACCCTTTGGGACCCAACAAATGGCTTGGAGGAAACAGGGTGTTGAAATAGACAGAATTCGATTGACAGTTAAAAAAGAAAGGATTGCAAATTGGAAGGGAAGAATGCCGGAGGAAAATATCAAAGGTAATATTGGGCAGGTTTCATTGTACTCTGGAATCAAACGAATCTCAAATAAGGAAATTACAGTCATGAAATTTCAAATTAAGTGAAAAGTGCAAACGATAACAAGAGATGAAACTGTCTAGCATTGACACGAAAGACATAAAACTATATTCTGTTATCATTTAGATGATATTTCACCCAATAAAACGAAATAAAAATTGTAATAAAGAAAAACATCGAGGGAATATTATTGATTAACTATCACAATTGTTGAAATGTCGCTATAAAAATGAAATGATGATCATTTGCACTGAACATATTAATTGATTTGAACTTGAGATTATAGCTGCTAATATTTCATTTGAAGAGCATTTCAAAAAGTGCATGATTTCATTGCACTGCGGATGAATGTAATTTACGTTCTTCACTGTTAAATCATGTTCATTTTATTCTCCAAAAGTTTACAGCTTATAGGTCCAGGATATAACTACAATCCATACATATACGATACATTTTTTTTTTAACAAATATTCAAAAAAATGTTGAATACTTTTCTTGAAACAATTCCTTTGTTTAAAGAACACAATTTGAACTGATGATAACTGTTGACGTTGTGGTATATTGTATCCCTTTGTGTCGTCATAATGCTATATTTTGTCAATTTATGTCGACGTTGTGACGTTTTTGTCAATTTATGTTGACGCTGTGATATACTTTGTCAATTTATGTTGACGCTGTGATATACTTTGTCAATTTTTGTTGACGCTGTGATATACTTTGTCAATTTTTGCTGACACTGTGATATACTTTGTCCTTGTTTGTTGACGCTGTGATATACTTTGTCGATTTATGTTGACGCTGTGATATACTTTGTCATTTTATGTTGACGCTGTGATATACTTTGTCAATTTTTGTTGACGCTGTGATATACTTTGTCAATTTTTGCTGACACTGTGATATACTTTGTCCTTGTTTGTTGACGCTGTGATATACTTTGTCAATTTTTGTTGACACTGTGATATACTTTGTCCTTGTTTGTTGACGCTGTGATATTTTTGTCAATTTACGTTGTAGTATTATTTGTCCTTGTTTGTTGACGCTACGCTATATTTTGCCAATGTTGACAATGTGGTATATAATTTATTTGTTTGTTGTCGCTATGATATATTTCAAATACATGGTGACGCTATGCTATAATTTGTCATTATGTGTTTTGTTTTCCATTTTACCTCTCTTGTCCATCAGCTGTCAAAACGCTATCTTCGTTTTATTATAGGGTTTTAATTTTCTCTCAGGCCACTCTTAATGATTTGAAAAAATTTGGAAATAAATTAAAATCAAATACTGTACATAATCGGATATTTTCAAGAAGGTACCATCGTATTTTTTTTATAATATTGCTTCCGTGCATTTAGATTTTAATATCTTGAAAATGATGTCCCTTGTGTTTAATTACTTTACGTATTGCCCCCGTGGTGAGCCCCCAAGACAATGTGTTTAAATATTAAGAGTGGTTGCGAAGATGGAAAGTGAAGTTATGCAGTGTCTACGGGTGAAATAATTAAAATGGCTCCGAGCTCCATTCCACGATGTTAGCAGCAGCTGAGTCATTTTTGGTGTCACTGTGTAGGAGCGTATACTCATGAACCACTGTGAAGGAGCGTATATACTCGTATACAACGATCACTGCATGGGCATATGTACTGTTACGTAATGTCTGCTGATATCTGTGTTTGATTTAAATGTATTTTATTGGTATTAAATTATACACAAATGGGGAAATCGAAATCTGAAACAATCAAGCACTGATTCTGCAAACGCGTACAAAAGAAAGGAAGATAATTTGTTTGTTTGGGGGTTTAACGTCCTCGCAACAGACATGGTTATATGAGGACGAGAAAAGATAAATAAATAAATCAGAAAGAGGCAGACTGACAGAAAGAGACACAAATAGAGATAGGAAGACGGACAAAGACACAGAAGAGACACAGCAGGAAAGAGCCTTTATAGATACTATAGGTCGCCACAGACGACCAAGTAACTGTGGGATTCTGCGAAGGTGCACCGTCACGCAAATGAACATCATGATCCTTTAAAAATTGTGTATGTTTTTTTGGTATTTAGACCTTGGATTTTCAGTTTATGTAGTGTTTATTTGTGGTATCGAAATTTATAAAACATTACTAGCCATAGTCACTGTTATGTTGAGTTTCCGGTTTCAATGGACAGTCACCTCTGCCCTTCCCCACCCCTCCCAACCCCACGAGACTCTGCCCTCTCCCTGTATACATGGTTGTAGTAGCGGCGGTTGTTAAAAGCAATGTAAATGGTACATGTTCTTGTACCCCGTCGCTATGACAACGCAGTAAGTACCATGTCAGAGCAATTGTTCATTGTTTGATTAACTGGTTGTCTTGCAAATCTGTTTTAACAATATTTTATATAAGATGAGTGATCCCTGCTCTGTAACTTAATCCTTTTATTTAACTGTATATTGGTTTATTAAATATATTAATGTGATTGTGATATATGTCACCCAAATACACAATATCGTTTTGAGGAAATTACCGGAATCAGTGGATACTGACTTCTGCCCTCTCCTCCCGTATATATCGTAGTAGTTATTAAAAAAAATGGTATATGTACTTGTACCCCGACGATTTAACAATGCAGTACCCGGATGTTTTTGTTTTGTTTTTTTTTGCTCAATCGGTTGTCCTGCACATATGTAAAATAGGACATCCCAAACTTATTTAACAGTAACAGATCGAGATTATTTTTTTTTATTAACATTCCTCAACGTTATCCCGCGAGATCCCGGCAATTTATTAATACCGAACAAAGGGAAAGAACAAAAGGTTTCAGCCATTTTGACGCCCAATAGCATTCACTGCAGAATTCGATCTCAATTAACACACACTGTACGAGGGAGAGAATAGGACAAAAAGGTCCGCGTCACATTGGTTGTTGAGAAATCACCCGTAACAGTGGAAGTCGGGAACAAAGAGAAATTATGTACGCCTGTATTTATTGTCAGTATAAAAATGTCGTATTTAGTGAAATATAAACAAAATAAGGATCACAGTTAATATATAAAGTGATAAAGCATCAACGGCAAAGCCAAATCTGAATTTATCAGAACTCTATTAGAAGACATTGTGCCGAGGAGACATCAAACCAATGCGGTTGATGTATATTAGGCAACCAGAGACATATAAAGCAAGAATATACTGTATTATATACGTCTCTGACGCGACTTAGCACTTGCTTTCTCCCTTTTTGTGTGTGAAAATGATAAAGCATCAACGGCAAAGCCAAATCTGAATTTATCAGAACTCTATTAGAAGCCATTGTGCCGAGGAGACATCAAACCAACGCGGTTGATGTATATTAGGCAACCAGAGACATATAAAGCAAGAATATACTGTATTATATACGTCTCTGACGCGACTTAGCATTTGCTTTCTCCCTTTTTGTGTGTGAAAATGATAAAGCATCAACGGCAAAGCCAAATCTGAATTAATCAAAACTGTGTTAGAAGACATTGTGCCGAGGAGACATCAAAACAATGCGGTTGATGTATATTAGGCGACCAAGCATTTATTTCTCCCCTGTGTGTGTGTGTGTGTGTGTGTGTGTGTGTGTGTGTGTGTGTATGTGTGTGTCCGTGTGTGTGTGTGTGTGTGTGTGTGACAACACATTTCTTGATATCAGTGCAATTTTGAGACTTCATTAAAATAAGAAAAGCATGCCAGCGGTTCACAGCGGACAGATAGCTTCAGATAAAAACCTCCACGATTGCATAAAGCTACCCCATTTAAATATCGTTTACACAACTCGTTCATTAAACATTATGAGACAACCTTTAGGTAAAAGCGCCGGCACGCGGCCCTGGTAAGGAGTTTTCTATGGACACTCCACATAAAAAGCTGACAATGATGACTTCACGCGCCATTTAACGTGAATAGTGTCCTGCTTTATTCCCCCTGTAGTGCCACATTTTCCCCTTTTAAACTTCTATACACTTTGTTGGCGCGAACACCTGGTGGGGAAGGCTAGAATTCGCACGTGTACAACGAACCAATCAAAGTACAGCAGCCACGCGCCTGTGAACTTTTCATTTTTTTGCTTTTTATCATAAAATGGAGGTACAGACTAATAAAACACGACACACTACCTCCAGATATTTGGAAAGTATCCACAGGGTTATTTAAATCGAAAATTAAGATTATATTGTCTGCCCCGCCTCCCCTTTTCTCAAATGTTCAGAATGATTAAGATTTTATGTAAGATAATGAAAATGAATTAGAAATCTCGTGTTTAGTACATAGTGCGCGCTGTATGAAAATGCCTTCCAGATATACGTACTTGTTAAAGTGCTAGTCAGCTACAAGGAATAAGGTTCACGAGGTTAACCGGTAGCTGCTGAATCACGTTTTACGTTTAAATAATTGACACCTGTCAATATATACAAATATATTGCACATCGTTAATAGTGTTTTATCGTCAATTAAAAACACCTATAACAGAAATAATGTGTCTTAATGATTACTCGGCACGTTCCGTCTGTGTCGTATATATAAAGTAGTGGAAATGACTGTATTTTGATAAACAAGCATTACAGTTCATCAACGTACTACCGATAACTATAAGTTCCAAAATAAATAACATAACTATGTATGGCACCCAAGTTGTCGATTGAGATGCATGACTACTCCTAACATACGATCGAATTTATATAGCTTTGACTATACGTTGTCTATTTTAGTCACAGTAGCCATTACAACTTAGCCGGGGTTTCCAAAGGGTGTCCAAAAGATGGACAAAGGGTGATTATTCGAAGATAAAAAGTACAGTGTAGCATCGCGTCAATAAACCCATAGAAATTAACACCGTAACACTCGAATACGACGAAAAGACAACGACAGCTCATGAAGTCACACCGGCAAGAAACGAAACCAGAACTCCAATACGACGAATAGATGACAGTTTGCGAAGTCACACCGGCAAGAAACGAAACACAGAAAAGTCTAAAACTACCAAAATAAAAGGAGAAAGATCAGGACCAAAGAAAGAGGATCACGTTTAAGGTGAAAACAAATTATTTGAATCTCTACCTTTGTGACCACCTATAAGTGTAGCATGTTAAAATCACCTAAATGCATTTTAAATAGAAAATGAGAAAAATCCAAACAACCATAGATGGGCCCTTTAGTCTAAGACACATTCAGTTCAGTTTTGTATATACCATGCTTTCAAAACTATTTTATATTTATTTGTAATGTAGTTTCATGCTAATAAGTAAATGCATTTTCTCGATGGAATCAGTATCATTTTTAAGCAATGTTTGCTTAATAACAATACAATTTAAAATCAAATTTAACACGAATATTTGTTCATTACTTATGAATACTGTAACCAAAATAAACATTTTAATACATCATTAAACTAGCTGAGCCCAGTAAAGCTTGGTGGCGGCTACTCTGAGTTACATATTAAAGATTTAATGCATATCGGGAATCACTTTTAAGTTAGAACATTCTAGAAACATGGGTGGTCACAAAGGTGGGGATTCAAATACATTCTTCAGATTATAAGCGATCAAAGCACTGATTTTCCCATTGAAATGGTGAGTTAAAGGAAAACTTAATCAAAGTCAGGCTAAAGAAGAATGTTTCTATCTTATCCATACCGTCACGCATATTGCGTTTTACATAATTAATTAAACAGATTGAAATAAGATGAAATAAATCAGAAAATGTATCAACATTTAAGAGCTCTTATCGCGTGTATGAGATAACATTTACCTTTTGAGATGCACCCCTAAAGCGGTTGAAATGATACCTTGAGTGTGTTGTAAAACGACTTTTGATTGGACAGTCTAGGAACATGACATGCGAACAGTAATTAATATGCATGACTTCATAGTTATAAATATTCATGAGCTAGACAGGTGCAACACCGCGACACATGTAAAGGTAACTTAATACTAATTATGTTTCAGTAGCATGATGACGAGGCAGTTCATTTGAAACTATCACATAAGGAATGTACTTTTTATGAACAACGTGAATACAATAAAATATTATTTCGGTCGGGATAGTAGGTTTTATTTATTCGATTCATTACTAGACCTTCGCATCGACCCGAAAACAATTGTATTTTTTGTAATTGTTCAAATATCTATGCGTGCAAGTAATAGATTTTAGATATAGTCTTGAAGAACAGGTGCACTTATCCTATAGTCTATCCTTGCATTCATTGTTTTTTCTATATAACCTTCCCAATCCTATCACTACCTTTTTCTGAACCACCATGCCAAAAGTGAGTTGTGTAATATGAACTATAAAAATAAATGTCTATTTCTGTTCTGCCTGGTCTAATGAAACGATACGTAGAGGGAAATTTAATATACAACATAGAAAGATCTTTTACATGGACAATTTGAACAGAGGAAGTAGCCGAAGTGTGTATCTATTATGTGCCAGGCAAACATATTATACGATATCATAATTTTATTGTTGTATATGATAAGAAATGCTATAGGATATATTATCGTGATTTCCCCGCACTTTCAACCTGTTTCTTCTGTCCTTTTTCTGATTTCCATATTCGTTTTATGGTATAAAAATGTGCATATATGTCTATTGTCGCTATCACATTGTTGAGGAGAGTGCTTTTATAAGTTGTCATAACTTGTGCCCAATCCTCTTGCTTGAATTTAGAAGCAATAAAATATGTTTAAACTAAAATTACAAATACAGGAGGTATTTTAAGGTTTTCAAGTTTTATGGTCATTCTGTTATTTTTGTTTTTAGCACTACTAGATGATAAAGACAACAATGTCTCAGTTCATAGCCTTGTACTATTTAAAGAGACCATTCGGGTTGGGCTTTTTTATCTTTGAATTACCACCTTTGCTCATACACTGAAGCTAGTTCGTACACTATCCCATTTATAATACCCCAGTACATCAATTTGTAATCGTTTGCTTACAACCATTCTTGTAGATCAATATATTTCCAATTAAGGTGATGAATATGGTGACAATCAATGAAACTAATTTCTTAATTATGTACTTCATTTAACTGCATCTTCAGTTATTAATAAACTTTAAAATTCCCGCTTTTAACGTTCGAAATTTGTTTTATTGAATGCAGGATTTGTTTATCAAGAGGTTTTTTTAATGATATATAAAGGTGAGTTTCAAAGTAAAGTTATTTCTATAATATGAAATATATAAAATAGAACATGCTTTGGATTTGATTCAAAAAACCGCTTCCTCAGATGATATTTACAAGAATAATCCCATTTCTACCCATATGATGAAAAAACTGAATTTGAATAAAAAAAATCCTTAATAATTGCATGTGTCTTATATCTTATATTTTATATGTTAAGTAGTATCTTGCATGTACGTAATCGATATCATATATTTATGTGTATAACCATTATGACGTCATAACATTAATGACGTCATTCAGTTTTTATTGTATCTTTCTTTAATATAAATAACCTCATGAAGAACATCGGAAGATATGAAAGATCAAACGTTAGTCCACTTTCATATTTTTTATTTATTTATTTTGTCATTACAATTTTCTTGCACAAGGAATTTTTAACATTTTTCAACATACCCATCTCCTGCGTGTTATTTTGGATCTCAGGACTTGCTTAATTTATTGTGGGGTATTTTTTTTTTAGAAAATATCGACGATACAATTTTGATTTGAATTGACCGTGAAGTTTACAATGCTATACTAATGGAGTCGAGGTTGACTAGAATCAATTTGTATAATGTTTCGCAAACTTAATATCAAGTATCGTTGTGCTTCAGGATTATTGTATCTGATAATAAACGAATTTAATTAGTTGTCTTTTGAATCATAGGTTTTTATATTTCCAATCAAATCTCTTGTATTTCATCGTGACTAGATTACACAGAGCTTCCTAAAACGGTAAACTGTTTGAAGTATTTTGTGTTTAGTTTCTAAAATATTCATAATTAATTTTCGAAACCTAATAACAACAATATGTATATCCTTCCTTAACCGCAAAGCTATCATTTCCAGATAAAAGTACACAAACGTACTACAGAAATTTATTATAATAATTTAAGTTTTTACTTAACATATCACCATTTGATGAAGCTTGGCTCAAGGTTTTCATGATATAGCCGATAGAAGTGATAATTTGTTTCCATGGCAACTACAAACATGCGTCATGTGTCGCCCAAACACGCTGTTGAAACGTTGACACTAAATCCTACATGTGAACTATGACCAAAGTATTATATATTACATCGTGTGGTATGAATTTGCATTAATTACAATCAGCCCTATCCATGTTACAGATTGTTCTGTTGTGTGAGTTAAGAGTTAAATAATAATTGTGTAAGATATAAATACATTCCTAATTAAAATATGGTATGTAACATTTCATCATATCACCTTATTCTCATTACCTTCCGTCCATACCTGTCTCCACCCTCTTAAGTTTGCTACGCATTTACATGACGTCACATCACACAAAAAATATATATTCACTTACTGATCAACAATATACATATTTTTTTCAGGAATATAATATACATAATTGTTCAAACGTGGAATACAAAGTATACAGAATTGTTCTACTTAAGCAATTATGTTTTATTTGATGCTGTTATGGTCGTACAACACACATTGCTATTGATAACAAACTTAAAAAAGCCTGATAGGGCTTTATGTAAGTTTGTCAGCAATAGAAATGTGTGTTATAGGACCATAACAATATTTTCTAAAATATTCATTATTCATATTTACATTTTGATAGAGTAGTTATGCTTTATTTAGTTATTTCGAACAGTTTTTGAATTGCAATCAAGTGTTGACAACAATGAAAGTGATGACGTAGCAAAAGAGATTGATGAAGTTACAATAGCAAATGATGTTATAGTTTCATAACAACATTTGCCTTCGCAATGCATCACCACGGAAGGATGCAGAGCAAATGTAAATATAGTGATTTATAATACACCGTTCAAGGAATTATATATAAAATGCTCAACAATGATTTATGCATACACTGTTCAACCAAGTATACATACAATGTTCAACCAAGTATATATACACTGTTCAACCAAGTATATATACACCGTTCAACAATGAAATATGCATATACTGTTCAACAATGTAAATACACTGTTCAAGATTGGCATTTACATTCACCATTCACCAACGTAATATACATGTGTATACACACTGTTTAACTATGAAATATGCATACACTTTTCAGGAATGAAGTACACATACATAATTTAACATGCATAAACTTTTAACACTCATCCGTTACATAAATATCTCAAACTCGTCTACCAACACATACATACCTTATAGATACAGGTAACGCCTGACTCTCCCATTCGACATAAATAAAACATAGGCGATATGTGTGTGTTCTATACACAGCAAATACACACCAATAAACACAACAATACACCATTGACGGCACAAAACCTAAATTGACCATAGCTGAAACAAACGATAACTATATGGACATTCACTAAGGAACGTCTTTAAGATCTAAGGGAATTATAAATAATCATCCGCGTGAAGCAATTAGGCATTACCCAAAACACGTTACCTAAGAGAAATGGAAATATAATTACAGGTAGGTTACTGGAACAATCAATACACCGCCGCCCCGTACCAATATGGCATCGGCTGTTCATATCAGCACACATTTAAATAATAGATACAACGCTATTAAGAATGAATTTCAAACCTGGATCCTTACCGGGCTATGTCGTGGGCTCCTCGTACACATAAACATTGTCTGGGTTCAGCTTCAGCGTGTTTACTCCCTAAACTACCCGAGACAATTAATACATCGTCAGCATCAATGTTACTCCAATCAAGTAAGTCAACGACATACAGGTTTCCGAACCAGTATCGATTTTGGAGTTAGATATATATATATATATATATATATATACAGATGCCATGACAGTTCTGGGTTCGAGTTGATCACGTTTTGTCAGGTTGGTATATTAATTAGAAGAATATGAGGAAAAGTACACAATATTACCATGGTTACTACAAGTGTTACCTAGCAACATGGGTAAAAAATGTCATCCTGCTTATATATATATATATATTTGGATATTACTCAGCATATTGTAATGGTTGTTTATGGATATTCCTACAGAAACCCATTAGTACCACTGTATTGACCCATGTGATAACACCAACTGATGCTAACAGTCGTGAGTCGGCAGATTTGATTAACCCAGGGGCTCAAGTTTGTGGTTTTGAAAAAATAGCTATGTTGTTGGTACTTGAATTTGTAGCTGAAGCACCCGCGAAATAAACGGACTTACAGTCGTTTTCATTTTCCAACAAAAAAACATGCATGCGCACAAATAAATTATAACTGTTTGTTCAAATATGATAGTAATCAAACGTTGTGAAAGTTGTTTAAGGCTTTATATATATATATTAGGTCGCATACCTCCTTAAGCGAAATTCTTATTTCCACCATCAGTCAATGAGTGGATTTCTATTTCAATCTGAAGAAATATTGCTGAAGCTCGTTTTGAATACGGCATGATAGGGATTCCTGTCCCACTAGAAAAAAAACTAAAGAATTCCACCGTAGTTATTCCTACATACAGTAACCCACCCCCTTCACTTCAGGTTTTTGAACATAACTATCGTTGACCAGGTAGCTCAGTTGTTTAGAGCGACAGAACAAGGAGATACAGGGTTCGAACTCTGGTCTGGCTCCTTGCATTTTTACACTCAGTACACCTGTGTAAACAGGTTTTTGTCATTATATATTTATACATTTATCACATAACTGACCCATTCTACTAAGTCATACGATCATGTCATCAATATGGTAATACGCACGTGTAATACATCTTTAATGTGCTGCGATAGGTCAGAATTGTGGGAACATATTCCTACGTCACTATACAACTGTGAGCGCTATTTACTGCATTTCTTTCTTGATAAGTATTTATGTTTTTGCATTCAAATGAATTTGGAATGTTTATTTTGTTATCATTATTTTCATTTCATTTACAGCATTTCACTTATAGAATAAAAACAATATGGAACATTTTTGAACTGCGCGGAACGACAATCCTATGATTTGACATGTACAGAGTAAGCTTAAAACAAATAAGTATGTTTGAATCTTTATTTTCTTTAAAGTTTTGAACGAAACGTTATCAATAGAATCTTAAATTCGTGTCCATTTCGTATCAAGTTTATTAGATTCGTTCAATGAATTCAATATGACATGGACACTCACGTAGAATCCTCTGTTTATTTATAGTTGCAAAAGTTCTGCGAGGTATGTTTTATTCTTTAAAAAAAAAAGACTATCGCATTGTAACAATTCAAACAGCGGCTTGATGATCCTTTATGTTGAAATCCTCTGTGTATATACCATTTCCACTAATAAGGGTTGACCCGATTCCATTACGTGACCTCCTGACCTGTACAGATCCCGACATCGTTTTGATAGTGATACCGTGGAAATGCAGTGATGATCAGTAAAGTTAATCGATTCACGTTCCGGCAAATCCTCACCTAATGAAGTTGAAACTTATTGTATCTTCACTAGACACGACTGTCAGGCCATGCCATGTTAAATGTTTGACAAATCATTTATAAATGATTTACGATTTATGACTGATTTGCCTTGATTTAAACGAGCATATAATGTGTTTTTCTATTTTTTCTTTTTGTTTCTTCAGCTACTTATTTTTTATAATTCTGGTAAGTTTCATTCTGTCAAACTTTTTATATGGAGAGGGATACCGTAATATATTTAGACATGAAGTATCGGAGAAGATAGCATAGACTTAACCAAAAATCAAGTTACCTCCCATAAATCATTTATGATTAAGTGCGATAGAACAAAAGTTTGTGAAGGTTAAGAGTATCATATAGTTAAACAAATATTATAACAATTGTCATTATTATGAAATGTTTGTCTTATCTATTTTTTTTAAAGAATCAACTCACATGAATCGCATGTTGTTATGCATTTTACAGAAAAAAACATAAAAAAGCATAAATTGTAATCTAAAGATGTTGAATGTGGGATCTCCCCGCTACATATCCTTTGTTTAATCATTGTTAAAAATGAAAATGAATGAAAAATGCATAGCATCAAAAAGAGAGATGAAAGCATTAACAAATTAAATAACTTTAAGCCAGAAGATCTCCGTTTAGCCATTCCACTAAAATGCCAAATTATGAATACTGGTGCATACTATGACAATTTATTTTGGCGAAGATTTAATCATTTTTCCTTTCATGTATTTTTTCAATATACTTTTTCCCGGGAGCTCAGAGCAAAGCATAAAGTCCAGAATAATCCCTTGTTCGATCATGAAGCTTGGATGTAGCAGGGCATTTAAGCATTTACCTCCTTTCGTTTGGCGATGCATTTTGAATTTGTCACGTTTCAGTTGACATTTATAATGACTCAGAATGCCAACTGAAGCTGTTTAATACATATCTTTACCATCATTTGAAAATGCTTCGATAGTCATGAGTAATCCTTTTAAAACGGGTTTATCTCACAGATATTCAAATTCGACATTAATAGCATAATGTGTTAAACGCTTGTGATTTACTTCAGATGGCAATGGGTCAGATGAACCTTCGACACCTTATATAATAATACGTCACTCTGGTTGTGTTTACTCTATTTGCATTGGTCGTTAGTGGTTATCGATATGCTATCTACTGTCTTTATATTCTGTGCATATCAATTTGTTAATTGCCTAAATAGCTTAGATATAAATTCATTTCATAAAAGATAACATATATATAACTGCAATGAATATGTATCTGAAGTATATTTCAATTTATGTACTGTTAATGTTCATATTTCAGTGGAAATCCAATTTTAAAACTGTTCGTGCTCTTAATATTTTACTAACCTATGATTGCGTTCATTCGAGTATATGTTTAATAATTTTGCAAGCAAATGAAAAAATAAAATCCATAATGATTTGAATAATAATAAAAATAAAGATGTTATGTCCATGTGAAGTAGGCAAGTATAGAAAATATAAGAATTAACTACCGACTACAAAAAATAGCAGCGTTCACCCTTCACAGGGTTGATTTATGTAATGAATGTATAATATTTGTTCGAGGTGCGTTAACTAATTAATGCGCTAATCAATCAAAATTCTATTATGTGCTAAAATACGAATACGCCGCGCCGAAATAAGTACGATTAAAGCATGTGAAACAGACATACGTCTTTGCCTGGCCTCAGATATCTTATATTCTGCTTTATGTCCCGAAATCTCTTGGAGATTAAAAAATCGATACGCGGCTGACAGCAAGACATGTGTCATCAAGGCTCAAGCAGCTATTACCAGCCGTGTACCAATTTGTCGTGTAGGGTCGCAAAGCACCTGCTAAAACCGTTCCATACTAACGTAATTATTTTCCTCGGTAGTGCAGTCATTCCATCATAGTTTATCTCTCTTTCTCTCATTCTAATGTCGGTTACAACCATTATATATATCCCGTTGCCTCCTACTAAAATGACCTAACGTTTCTTTCGTTTTCTCCTGTGCTTTGTCTCGGTCTCTTGTTCATTTTCAAAAAGATGTCCTTTTACTGTTTCATTCTATCATATGCGCAACTCTCTTATATTATATTAGATGGAATCTCGTTTTTTCCCTATCATGTTTTCCGCTATTATCTCTCTTCGTAATAGTTAATCTCCGATATTGTCTCTCTTTGTAATAGTTAATCTTGGATATTGTCTCTCTTTGTAAAAGTTAATTTCCGCTATTGTCTCTATTTGTAATAGTTAATCTCCGATATTGTCTCTCTTTGCAATAGTTAATCTCCGATATTTTCTCTCTTTGTAATAGTTAATCTCCGCTATTATCTCTCTTTGTAATAGTTTATCTCCTCTATTGTCTCTCTTTGTAATGGTTAATCTCCGCTATTGTCTCTCTTTGTAATAGGTAATCTCCGCTATTGTCTCTCTTTGTAATAGTAATTCTCCGCTACTATCTCTCTTTGGAATGGTTAATCTCTTATACTTTTCTGCATTTCTGATAGCGTCTTTTCTCTTCTACTCTCCATGTTTGTTCATTTCTGTAAAACTTTTCCAACAATTTTTTTTTTATTAAATCTTTCCTCTTCAATTTACCAGTTTCTCAATGCTCCTTTCTGTAAATCAGTTTCATACATTTTCTCCACTTATTTAATATATATTTGATTCTCTTCTCCCTTACTTCGTATTCATTTATTTTCACTATTCGAAATAGTCTTTATTTGTGTTATATATTTCGACCCTTCAACATCTCCGATGCTCCCTATCCCCAATTCTCTCTTTCTGCATGTGTATCTATCTCTTTTTCGAGCCCTTACTTAACTGGATAGTATGTTTTACTCCTTCGTGTTACGTTATTCACTTTATTCGGTATATTTCCGCAGTAATACTTACATCTTTAATGTTTTTCCATCTTCAATTTGCCCGATTCTCTCCTCTATCACTGTCCTATTCCAAATATAAATCGATCTCTTTTCCGAGCTATTCCTTACTTGTGTCATTAGTTCATCCATTCAATTTACCCGATTCACTTTCTCTCTCACTCTCCCTTTCTGTTGATTTCTTTATATCTTTCCCTAAATAATACCTGAATGTATGTCTACTTCCAGTTTACCCGATTCACCTATCTCTCACCCTTTTTTTCCTTCCTCTCTCCTCTCTCACTCTTATATTCCTTAATTTTTCCTCTCTTACTCTTCAATTCAATATATTTCTGTACCTCTTTCCCTTGTTACACTTTACCTGTGTATTTCGCACCTTCAATGTATCTTATTATACTCTCTCTCACTTATCAGTTTCTTATACTTCTACTTCTCTTTCTCTTTCGCTCTTCTTTTATGTAATCTTTTTTCTTTCTTTTTCCCTTTCTTCGCCACTCATTTTCTACCTTTACAGAATAACTCCCATCCTTTTCTACCTCAACAGTATAATTTCTTGTCACTGTCTTCTCTATAATACGATAACATTAAAATAATGCATTTGTATTTATTTGAAATAAGCTGAGCTGCCATAGAGACATTTATTACCTGGTTTAATCCGGTTTTTTACCACGAACGCTCGTATCGTGATTTTTGAAAAGCATGTTACACGTGATTAAACGTGATTTGAAGTTCCTTGTAATACCGTATTAAATTCTACTTAAAGAACAAGTGGGGCTTCTAGCATCATTATCCCTCCACTCTGGTTCCGAGCGTGACTACCACTAAATGTATTGATGAATGTCGTTCGCACTGATCCAATTTCTAAAATCAATAAGTTCCCTCGTTTATTGTGATGACGTGAAATACGACGGTCGAAATACAACTTCGAAGCATCCTCACACAGAAATCGAAGTCAGAGCATGTTTCCGAGGAAAAAAACAAATTATTTTAATGATATAACGGATAGTAACCATAATCCAACGATGTTACAATTTATAACCCTATAATTGAACCATAAGTAATAAAACATTCTGTACATCCCACGTGCATGGAATAATTATTTCCTGTGTGACATATACAACTTATATTACTGTGACCTAATTCCATTAGCGATATAAGTCACGTGGTGTCATGCCCATCATGAGCGTGATGTCAAAAATCCGTTGCGATATCAAGAATTTGTTGTTATCTTAAAGACTTGTTGGTGTCAAAACAATGCATTGATGTCACAAAGAATTTTGATGTCGCAAAGAAATTCAACAATTGTTCTATATTCATTTTTCTTGAATACCTAGTAAATGTCAATACTTAACTAAAAAGCTTGACGTTTTATCTCATTTTAGATCGTACATATTATTTCTTTGTTTGCAGTCATTAAACGTTTCTGCACTGACGTCTATCCCTCAAGTTCTACATTCAAAAGTTGTATGTTATTAGTGTTTGTGAACTAAAGATGTCGTCCATTTTTAGCTATAATTGTTGTCAACATTTGATGACTTTCGAGGGATTGTCATTCGTGTTTTCTATAACGTCATCGTAAAATGAGCCAAATGCAAAAATAAAATACATATCTTTATATTTACATATAAAAAACCCACAAACAATGCTTTGCAGCTCCCTCATAGGTCAGCGTTTGTTATAAGAAGGATTTAAATAGCAGTTCTTACGAAAACGCTATATAAGTTGTATGAGTTGAATGTGTTAGCAGATTGAGCTCAGGGCGACCAGTACACATCAAAAACACAAGGCCGAAATCAAACGCAAACATAACGAAAAGACAATACAAAGGGGACCATGAAACACCACAAGACGAAATTAGGACATAAAACACAAAATGAAACGAGAAAATAGCAAACAAAATGGAAACGAGGAAGAGCAAGAGGAAAAAATGAGAGGACACAAATACAAATCAAAACGAGGAGACACCAAAATAAATGGTAACTAGGAGACCCCAAAACAAGTAGAAACCAGGACACATACTACCAAATCGAAACACGAAAAGACACAAATACCATGGAAACGAGGAGATACCAAAACAAATGGTAACTAGGAGACCCCAAAACAAGTAGAAACCAGGACACATAATACCAAATCGAAACACGAGAGGACACAAATACCATGGAAACGAGGAGATACCAAAACAAATGGTAACTAGGAGACCCCAAAACAAGTAGAAACCAGGACACATAACACCAAATGAAACAAGAGAACACCAAATCGAAAGGAAACGAGAACACATCAACACAAGAGGGAAAAAATAGGACATCAAAACACGAGAAGACACAAATACCAAGGAAACGAGGAGATGTCAACACAAGAGGGAAAAAATAGGACATCTAAACACGAGAAGACACAAAAACCAAGGACACGAGGAGATACCAAAACAAATGAGAACAAATAGGACATCAACAGAAAAAGGGAGGACAAAAACAGAAAGGAAACAAGAGAACACCAAATCGAAAGGAAACGAGAAGACATCAACAAAAGAGGGAAAAAAGAGGACATCAAAACACGAGAAGACACAAATACCAAGGAAATACCAAAAAAAATGAAAACAAATAGGACATCAACAGAAAAAGGGAGGACAAAAACAGAAAGGAAACGAGAGGACACCAAAGCAAAAGGAAACTAGGATAAAAACAGGAAAAAAATAAAATGAGTTGACACTAAAACGAAAGAAAATAAGAGAAAAACAAACAAAAAAACGAAGAACCACAAAACAAAACGAACATTACAAGTGGAAACTGGGAAACATCAAAATAAAAGGAAAGACAGACTAAACTAAGACTCCTCAATCATGTATTCAGGAAGATAACACATTTGCTGACCACAATTGATGCCAGTTATTGCTTGGCTTTTAAACAACAAACTTCAAGCATATTGTTTTAAAAATCAAAAGAAGTAATTAATTGCATAATACACAAATTCCAAGGACATTCATAAATCCAAAGTAATCATTAAAGAATACACCGATAAAATTTAATTAAAATATGTAATTGAAAAATCGTTCAAGTTTTGTCAATAAATTGTTGAGTCTTTTTAGGTAATGCGGCATATTAATTAAATATTTTTTGAAAATAAGCCGAGAGCTAAGCATCTAATTACCCGGGTTCTAATGTTAATGTTTAACATCCATAATTCCAGAACATTTGTAAAGACAAGATGATTACAAGATTACAAGACAAAAATAGATTGTTCATGACAAATTCAATGTGTTTTGCTATTGAGCTTATTGAAGATAATTTGATTGGGAAAATCTATATTTTCATATTTTTTTCAAAAGAAGAGACTTAACGTTGATAATTAAATTTTGTAGTTGCGATTATCCAGTCTAGTAATGATAAAGGATTTAAGTAATAACGGGGCTTATATTCTGATGCACATTAGTTTCAGATCGGACATGTCAAAACATTAAGACGGATGTATCGTTATGGCATGTCGCACTTATTATTATAGCTTTGTGTTATGACTTTATATCTAATTTCTTTGGTATCCATGGCAGTCTGTTGGAAATTACCGACATTTTCTATCCCTTCCATTATCGCAAAGGGCGACTATTGTGGGTCCTTACTGAGTAAGCTGACTAATAGGATCTTAATGATTAAGGTGACTAATATGCGGTGATTTTGCACAATCGAGTATTTTCTTGAGTTTGTTTGCTTACGGTAGTCTGAAGAAGTACATAGCGACTTACTAGATTCAAACTAATAATTGTTGATTTCTTCCCCTTTTTCAACATGAAATTTCTTTGAAGGTTTTCTGTATACTGTGTTTGCCTTGTAAAAGTTGTAGCTTAAATACAAGCAGAGATTCACTTCGGGCATCATGTTTTACATAAACTACGATTCCATCTGGTTTTGGCTCCTCTGTGTATATTTGTTCTTTATTATTTTTTTGTTTTATTTTTATTTATTTTTATAATGTGTATGTATATTGCCTCTAATACACTATTACAATGGTATTACAATTTTTCTTTTTTCTCTCGAAAAGTGGAACTTTTCATTAACACACTGCAACAACAGATAAATCAAGACAGGATCTTTACGCAGCACTGTATTACTTTCTTTTAATAATGAAATATTAGATATGTAGCAGTGTACATGGCATTACAGACTGAAAAAAATCCAAGGAATGAACCGTGAGAAGTACCAATGTTCTTCTTACTAGCTTTTCTGTTGTATTTATTGGCCTTTTCCCATTGTTTGCTTGATTTACTTTCTTCTGAGCTTTTTGTTCCTTGCTATTTTTGTCCCTTGTTGGAGGTTGGATGGTATCATTAAGAACTGATAACGTGGTATATATTTTGTCTATGTTCATTCACTCCTCTGAGCCTGTACATGACATTTGTCGAGATAGGATAAAGTAACGATTATCACATCAGCTGGTCACTCGTCTCCCTTGACATCTGTTATTTGCTCATTTTATCCCATTTATCACATTATTGTCCCTTATAACTCCGAATTGCATAACTACATAAATGACCTTATGAGAATACGTAATATTAGTCTGAATCAATATATATATATACATGGCATCATCTATAGAACCCTGTCTCTCATTGTTATTGAAAACAATGACCTTTTTGCATTTTAAAATGTTTGCATTTTCGATGTTCAAATAATTCACGTTATCGAAATTCTCTTGAGTAGACATTTTCACGAGATGCCTTTTATAAAGCTTTTTGAAATGTTCTCGTCATTACTGCTGCTGTACACAAAAAAATGGATGTATGGCGATGTGTTTGCCCATCCTTATTTTTGTACTGACGATAATGATAAGATACAATCATCATAACACGAGTATCTCCAACACGGTTTATAACAGGATGTTTATAACTATATGAATAACTCATAGAACAAATACCAGACAGTTTTCGCCTAACGGAAAGGCGAACTGAGAAAAGATAGCAATAATGGCCCGTTTGGCCCGTTCGTTGAATGAAATACGACATAGTTGTAATGTCCAATCTACATAAGAAGTCGTTAAGGTTCGTTAAGTATCCCACTTCATGATCGTAAGAGGCGATTAATGTTGAGTCTCCTGCAGGATCAGGGTGTTTTTTTCCTTGTCTACTAATTAGGGGACATTGCAGAAACCAAGAATGGACCTGATGTGTCCCACTACGTGTTGTAAAGGCGACTAATGTGTGACCCCCTGCAGGATCGGGGTTTTTCTTCTGTGTCTTATACAAAGAGGACATGAAGACACAGACATTGATCTGCTGCCTGCATTGCAACATTTGCGATCGTTTTCATTTCTTATCTTTCCTGCCTTCTCTCTCTTTTTTTATCTACGTTCTAATCACAGGAGTGAGTCCCTAGACACCCATCCTCATATGATCCTGATTGTTGAACCGAAAACAAACAAACAAACATGATGGAGTGTATTTGTTTTTCTTTATCTTCTGCAGTGAATAAAGCATGTATTGTCATTAATTGAACATACATTAAACAGATTAGTGTTTTAAGAGACGTCAGGAGATTTGCAAAACCACGTAAATGTATAAGAAAAAGATGCATTTTTTGCATCTTCTTTACTTAGAAAAACCAAAGTACAGGTCGACAGGAGTCTTCTGCGTATTATCCACTAACATTGATTTAATTGTCTCTAGGGACCTCCTATATCTTTATCTACTGATATTGCCCCGCAAAGCCGAATGGTATGTACACCATGCATATTTATTTTTTACTTCACAATTTTTATAGTATTTAATTCCAAGCCATTCAACTGCACTTCAGGATATTGAACAACGGGTTTTACAGCTTAGAAGCTAATGTCCACAAGCATAAGAGCACAGTTTTCATTCCGCATCCATTTATTTCAATTTCACTTTTTTAAATATTTACTGTTTTTATATCGCTTAGACAAAATATTGTTTTATAAATTCACCTTTAGCTGTATAATTTGTAATATTATATTTTTTTACCAGAAAATCTAATCAATTAAGAATCAAGGGATATTTCATGAATGTGAATGTAGGTCACGCACTCTTTTTTTCATGAACAATGAGGTCAAATCCTAAAATCAGATTATTTCAAATTATATCACTTGATTGTACCTTTGATATTTAAATGTCAATCGATATTTTCATGGTGTCCGCACCACTAGTTCCTAAAGGCGTGTGAAACGGGATAGTCAACAGTTTTAGTGGTCCCGAGAGGGTGATTTCCGGTTCTTCAGTAGAACCGTTACTAAGGAGAACACGTGAACACTGTCTGATGACTAATACGTGAGGAAATCTACAGTCGATTGGCAATTTCCTGTTTTTTGCTATTTTTTCTGTCCTTACATATTTATCTACCTGTTTATTTATTTTTTCTCGACTCTTACAGCACCGGATGGGAAACTAAGTTTGCATCACCCCATCCGTCGGTCCGTCACATTGCATATTTCACATACTCTGACGTGTATAATTGCAAAAATGCGCATGGAATTACATCATTAGATGGCAAAGAGTTCCAAACATAAATCAAGCCTCGTACAACACGAAATACTACGTAATACCCCTTTATTTCATTGGCTTATATTTTTCTGTTGGATAGGGAAGTTACTTGTTCACATACAATCGAATTATATCGCTTTTCAGTACCCTCTTGGACGGTGGAGCGTTGCGTATATATATGGGTTTCACGACAATAATATAAAGATTTGTCGCCCTTTTTTGTAATGTATCAATTTCTCTGGGGAATATAACAAATACAAATGCCACCTACAATTGTCCAGATTTGCAAGTGAGTAAATGTTTTTGGTGTCCGGGTTTTGCATAATGAAATCTAGTTTTAAAAACGCTCAACCTATACAGAATCATAATTTCTTTTTTTACATTTTGATACCAACAATTGCGTTGAGTTAAGGTATATGGAGACGTCAATACTTTGAATTGTGTATGTATTAAAGCTTAGTTTTGTTAACTTAGTTGGTGTGTGCTTACAAGCTTTCGTTTACTACAATGCAGTTCAAAGTCTGTTTCTAAGTAAATTTGATATATGGAATTGTATTGCCCCATTCTGGCATTTGCCTGTTTTACTTACCTGCATCTCTTTTATATAACGGCGAATTCAAGGTGATGGTAAACCTTTTATGACAGAATACTTTTCGTAATATTTATTATGAGCAGGGCGAATTAGACACGAGACGGAGATAGATTTTATTTATGAAGCATGCTTATTTCAACGTGGTAAACTTCACAAATAGACGATTTTATTAGCATTCCGTCGCATCAAAGAGATTACCTTCAGTTCGATCAAATAATTAAAACTGTGAAGTAATTTTACCCTTTTTAATGTCGGTTTTAAAATGCGATCAGGCGAACCGGAAGTTCGTGCCACATCACTCTCACTATCAATTAGTAAACATCCGGTTGTCTAATGTAATAACCATGTCTGAAAAAACAGCAAAATGAATAACAAATGATCGAAATTGAAATTTCAAGGTCAAAACACTGAATTAGTGTCCAATTCTCTCCATCTCACGAGATCATGAACATAGAATTCCTAATTGTGTTATGAACATTGAATTATTTATTGAATTAACATATTCGGGAAAACAACTCTGGCACAACACGAACACGCCAATTCAAAATCCTTTGTGTGTCTTCTGTAATCCTCTACTATCTGTCTTGTTGTTTCTATGGATTCCCTTATCATCCATCCAGCATTGATAATTAATTCTTTTTAGTTGTTTTTATTATTTACTATTTTACGTCGTTTATGCTATCACTACGATTTTGATTTATTTCGGTCTTTTGTTGTCCGTTCATTCCAAGAATGCATTTCGTTAATAAACCAATGACCCAACTAAAATCCAGAGAAAAAAACTGGTACACAGTGTAAGAATTTCAGGTTGATATAAAAAGTAACTGAAAACTGATATTTCAGATAAGATTTAATCACAACGCAAAATTATTAGTTCGATTTCGAAATAAAATGATAAAAACGGATGCAAGTTTTAATCGTCCTGCAATCAATTAATATATCACCGTGAATGACATTTTTGTTGACCAATCAATGGTATCTTTTTATCAATATTTGTTCTATCTGTCTGTAGTTGGTCTATTTCCGGATAGGAATGGTTTGACAATGCTTTTGTGTATGAATTTTACCTACTTGTTAGCTTACTGTCAAGCCTGTGTGTATAAATGTTTTTATTAGTATTTAGGGGAACGGCAACAACTGGTTCAATCGTTTTCAGTATGANGGGGGGGGTTCGGCATGGTATTTCAGTGAGATAGCACTATAAAGTCGGCATCAGATCCGCGCTATCATAAGGAGGCAAGCACCATACCCTATCTTCTGCATACACACACGCAAGCACGCATACAATTCACACATAGAGGCACGTCCTTTAATTACTTTAGCTGTTAATAGGACGTTACACAAAATTAAACCAAACCAAACTACATTTTTATTACTTCAATAAAATTGCCATTTTTCGTGAGAATATCTCATTAAAAAATGGACTAGGATTGGATTGATTTAATTTTGCTTAACGTCCTATTAACAGCTAAGGTCATTTAAGGACGTGTCTGGACTCGTCAAACTTGTCACAGTGTCAATAAGACAAAATGTGCGCACAATTGATTTTTACATTGATTTCCTGCATCAGAAATAAAGTGGTATCGGTGGATACCGTTTAATCCAAGAAATTATGTCAAAAGTGAGAAAACATTCATCTTGCATTTTTTTTTTCTTTTAAAAAGATAAAAAAGATATTTTCCATTGTTATTGGATTTGTCCAGATCAAATATTTTGGATACCGTAAATCATTCATTTATTGAGAGATATAATGTACTTCATGAGGGGAGACAATCATGAATTCAAATACTTTGACCATTGATTACTTCGTCATTTCATGATGACGGGCGCTTTAGGAGACAGCGCCAGAAAGAGAAAATAGAAGTGGAAAGAAAGTAGAGAGGAAAGAAGGGAAGGGAAAAGGTCCCACGTGTTGCAAAAGGGGCAGCAGAGCAATTTTAGTCTGTTCCATGTCCTCTTAGTAGAAAACACAGACGAAAACCTCCGATTCTGCAGGAGGCTTCACATTAGTCGCCTTTTAACGATAAACATGTAGTGGAATAGAGCAGGTCTTCAATATCCCCTGAACAGAAAACAGTGACAAGAAGGACGCCATCCCCGATTCTGTATGGTTGGGGTGGGAGGGGAGGTGGCAACATTAGATGCCTCTTCGTCAGATAAGTATAGTAGGAATAGAAGTTGGTTTGTTTAAGCGAGTATAACTTCCCAAGATGTGATTTTGTTTGTACTTAAGCTAGAGTGGGAAGGTCAGATACACAGTTTAGTCGATTTTCTTTACGAACTTTGGTTTCAGGAGCTTCTAAGTAACGACACACTTTCAAGTAAAATGTTAAACCTGCTTTTATCTTAAAGGTCACATTCTCAATTAAGCACACTAACAGGTAGATAAAAAAATATCGCGTGAAAAACGATTGATCAGAGCTAAAAGTTGCTACGAAATTACACCAACAGCATCAGAACGAAAATTCAACAACGGCATCAGAAGATACCAAAAAATAAATGAAACAAATAATAAGCAAAAAATAACCGCAACGGAAGGACCGGAATCCCCTACATCGAAAGGAATTAAGTGTATCAATATGAAATGCAACAGGTGGAGACAGACGATCTGAATACTGTTTGTGAAGTAATCTGGAACTCTCTGAAATGAAAACACGCTAGTACGTGTTCCCATCGTATGATTGACATGTGTACTTTATAAATGACCTAGATGCACATGCAGGCATGTAGATGTGAACTTAAAACACACGAAGCTGCATCAATCGCGGCCACGGGCCATTAGGGACGTGTACAAACTGTTGGACAAACTCCCATCTCTTGAGGACTAGCATGGTGAAAATGAATCATCAAATGGCGCTCGCCGAAACTTTGGCTAAGTTCTGTAAAATGTGTGTCAGAGAAACGCCAAAAACACACGTCATGTGTCTTTTCTGAAACCACCTGCCAACTGGACACAGAAATAGAATTTCCTTCTTGAAACACAATTATATCCAAAGAACCATTGTAGGCTTTCTAACGTTTTAATTAAATGATATTTTCAGAGACGCCTTTCAAATAGCTTGGACTATTATAACTGGAGGTAAATGTTATGGAATAGCTGAACGTTGAAACAACAGTTTTGCGTAGGAACAAAATCAATTATTTTCTAAAATAAAACCAGAAGGCACTTATTTAACGAAAATAATCTGTCTGAATTGGTAAAATTGGCACGTAAGCCTAGGTTTTATGAAAATGATGTTCGCTGTTTGTAACAGAATACGATGAGTATTTCGTGCAACGGAACCTTATAAGGACTTGAAACACGATACTGAAATGACGCAACCAGTGTTTCCTCCACTCTTGACATAAAGCAGGCACGATCTGTTTAAATGATCTCAAAGGGATTCATAATTTCAATTTTAAGAAGTTTATGCAATTGTTTTGATTTATTATGCTGTATTTGTTATGATTATGGTTACAATATACGTTAAATAAATACAGAAATAAAACTCACATCTATTTTTGAGTTTAGACATACCAGAAGTTTAAATATGTGTGATTCGTTGTTTATTTTATTAATAACTTAACGGAGAGATTATACACAAATAGCTTGGCACTGATGATCAAATAAGTTTTATATTATAATATATTTTACAACAACTATGAAACAAGTTATTAACACTTATATTAATCACTCTTGTTGGCCCGGATGTACGCGCACTGGGGGTCTTAATGTGGGAGGAAACCGGAGTACCCGGAGAAAACCCGTGTGTTCGGGCAGGTCAACATTGAACACTAAGGAAATACTCAAGAAGAAGTTGCAAAATTAATTTGATGATAGATCACAAAGAAGAGATAAAAATGTGAAATTATCAAAAGTGTGAAACCATCAAATAAATAACCTCTAAGCAGGTACTGTTTGTGTCCTGATAAAAATACTCAATATTCCTAAATTACTGTTATTGTAATAAAAGATATGAAATAAGACCAATATCGAATACACTCCAGTCCATCACAGGTTCAGGACATTTTACAAGAATCGACCTCTGATTACCACTTGAATGAATTATGTGACTTTCGAAGGAGTCCCTGTATAAATGTCCTTCTGTACTCTCACGTTGAAAAGAAATAGACAATTTTCCCTCATCACAACACCCGGAAGTTGTTCTTTCTTCTCTCTGTCATGTTTGCAGTGCGTCTCAAGGTGCTATTGATCAGTATAATGAGAATTGATAGACCGTCGTGATGCTTAATGTATATAATACCATTTCAGTGAGATTACACTATAAATTGAAATTATCATGTTTAATTTTGTCATCACCTTAGATGTCACAAGGTCAAGGACGCAAAACCATGAGCAAATGAAGACGCACCCCAAATCGTCGGATATAAAGGACAGGTGTGTTTCGATCAACTGAACGGTGATATAAATACCTTATAACCATGTGTTGTCATATGTCTTGCATCATCCTGACCCGGGGAGGGAGGGAGGGACAGAGAAAGGTGGGGTGTCACAATGGCGCAAGGTTGCATATTGGTTCAGCTGATATTAAGGTATTATATGACCTGTTCAATCTGTATTAAGGAGCATAGTACTGAGGTTTGAGTGCACAGAGGTGATTCATTCATGAAAAAGTATCTAACCTTCGTGACCGTTGTCAATATACACACATCGAGCGTTTCATCAAATATGATTGATTTAGAATAGCATGTCCTTGTTTTTGCTTCGCATGTTTATGCAGCCCTTTAATACCAACAGGCTTGAGGAAACAGACAGAAGCGCCCTCTGATGGCGAAAAGTAATTACAATCTCACGGATAATTACAGGGCTCTTGTACAGCTATCAGACAGGTAATTACGTCGATGAAAGACAAGAACCAACCGTTTTCTACCGTACATTACGAGCGGATAGGCACGTGCATACACGAAATTGAATTTTCAGGTTTATACGAAACTTCCGGCACGAAACTAAACTTGCCACATTACTTACTCTTAATTGCAAAATACTACGAGTGTGTTTGAAAATAACTTCATTGTAGGCAATAAAATGGGTTTTATATCCCACCAAGTACAAACGAGTGTATTCGGGAGAAGATAGCTAATTAGGAACACTCTAGATAATATTGCCACTAAAATGATATTAGCGTTGACGTGGAGGTATCGCTTAAATAGTATACCCAGTGAAATAATTCATTGACAACTTAGGAGTAGCACCTAAATTTAGATAACTGTTTCGAAAAAGTATTATGAGATTATCCAGTTATTTAACAATTGTAGCAGAGAGTGTTTAGTATTCGGTTATCAATAAATTTATATTAGAAGAAATTTCAAGTTTCAATGATTTCTTTTTTTTCACATTACAGATAACAATAACACGGTTAGCTTCCATATACCGTTCATATTCGTATTATTTCGATTAATTAGCATAAGTGTTAAATCAAAGATCACCCACCCGTATTTAACAAACATTTATCCTGAAATTGAAATACATTTTTAGTAAACAAGCATACTTAATTGATATCTTTAAAACTTGTGATTTTTTTTATTCACATAAGCTTTCACGTAATATATACAAAATATAGGGTAAGATAAATTTCTCTATAAAAACTGGTCGGATCACAAAATTGAAAGAGAATATGTTTACTTCATAAGCTTTGCCAACGTCTTTCCATGTCATTATTTGGTTGTTATGTAGATAATTAGGTTTTTAATAATTTACTGATATATTATATTTCGGTGTTTCTCTTGGTTTCAAGTATATTGAACGTTTGATTACTCTAGTATATATGACATATGGCTAATTCATATCGAAAACGATTCATCTCGGGGGGTACAAATATTCATATTTCCCTCATATACACTCGCTCCTTCCGACACTTTGCCGTTAACACAATAAGAAGTTTTATATGGTAAACGGTAAATCATAATGCAATTATCAACAAGACACGGAAAAAGGAAAAAAATCAGGCCAGCAAAGTTGAGGCTTGAAAAAAAGCTAGACATTCATTTCTCACTTCATCAACAAGTATATGTGGGTCTTAAAGATAAATTGGCACATGGCTCACACATCATATGTAAAGGTGAGAAGTAGAAATTGCCTTTCTGGGTCGTTAATGAAATCAACCGCATGCTTAGCTAATGAACACATACTTCTGTTTCGTATTAAAAAAACGTTGCCTCTTATCGCGTTTAAGGATGCAGTAACCATTATCACACAGAGATAACAAGAAACCTGTTTAAAAATAGTTTACTATCATGGGACTTTGAAACAGCCTACAGAAGAATGTATTGCAACTTACCGTAAATTCAGAACAGTCAGCCATAATTTGATGCATCATATGAGCTCAACTGACGCGTGGCGGGCACGTGCGGCACGAGATATAAACGGGCCCTTCTCACATATGCGTATTATAAATATAATTGAGAAAGTAGGAGGAAGCGAGTACCCCCGTTCCTAATGTAATAAACACAGTCCCGAGCTCGAACTTGAAACCCTCCCTGTCTACACTGCTGCCTAGATTTCGACAAGCTTTACCATAAGGATACAGACTGTGAGATGTCTTGGCCCCAGATGGCGCTGACCTTCACCTTAAGACATAAGGAATGGATTTTCGTGGTTTGGAAGGATGAGGCGTTTGTTTATTGTGTCAGGACAGGCGAGTCCTGACACAGTGCATACATAACCCTTCTTCCTGAAGTTGTAAAGCACTTGTCATGTATACTTATTGAGTTCAGTTTGCCTCTTTGCAGTATAGTTTAGTTTCAGTCTTATCCCACATCAACTATTTAAGAAGCAGAAGGGAATGACTTATCAAATCGTCGACACACAAGAGAAAAAAACACCACAGTGTAAACACACAAAGATAATATTAGAAACCCAGGAGATTGGCAAATATAAAAAGATATTGTGGATCCCAACTGAACAAATAAAAACAAAACCAGATGCTCTGAAATGATAAACATTCCGTGCACCAAAGATGGACACCTATTGTCGCCCGTATAAAAACGGTGTTTTGGAGCAATACTTAATAACGAAGCACATACAATGCATTCTAACCTCTGCAAGGATCGGCTATTTAGAAAAAGTGACACTGATTATCGTTCCATGAATATAACTAGGGAACGACATGAGTTATGATAGGTGCCTTGTTATACTTTTTCCATGAGAGTCATAGCAAATTATTGAATCCTTACCGCAGCGCTGTGTTCCATGGAAAGAAGACATGACAGCCGCGAAAAATGGATCCCGCGAAATTGGTCAATTAAGGATATCCGCAAAAATAAAAACCTGCAAAATCGACCAATTTAAGAAATCTGCGAAAAAATCGTAACGCGAACAACATATGTTTTACAATATCTTATGTACATCTTAAAAAATCATGCTACGTACCTTTGTATCAACCAATAGTAGATTCAATAATGTAATAATGTCTGTGCATGATATGTATGTGTATGTATGTATGTATGTATGAGTGTATGAATGCATGTATGTATGTATGTATGCGAGGGTGTATGTATGTATGTATGTATGTATGCATGGAGGGTTTGTGTGTGTGTTACTATGTATGTTTGTGTGCCACCCGAGGATGGCCGGAGTTCCTGAAAACGTTATGCGATAATCATCTTCATTTGTACTGTTGATGCTTTCAGTCTGTATATATGTATTGTGGACGTGAACCTTGACTGGGCAAATACCTAATATTAAACACAGCATTCTTCATCATAATATACTATTAAATTATTGGCAACAATTACCATTTCGGCATCTGTATTTGACAAGACTGGACAAAAACTATGCCGTTAGCATTCATCAATCTACGGGTGTAAGGAAGTATTTGAGCTGGTGCCGAGTGGGAGAAGGAATGACATGTGTTGGAAGTGGAAAAGGAGGGGGTATTGACTGCTGTGGAGAGACAGCGTTAATATGGAGGAAGGGGGTGGGGAGTGAAAACGCCGCTGAGGTCAAAGGAAAGGCCATCTTGTGTTTATCATGCACTGACAGAAAACAAAAATCTGGAATTTAGGAAAACAACTGTTTTGTCTTTTTTACTTCTTTGGAATTTACGTTGTTTTTATATTCCTTCTTGATGCCAGTTTTCATCAACTGTCTTCGACTTATATTTTTCCTGTTCTCAAAACCAGTATTCTGTTTGCGTTACTGCTACAGCACCTTCGTTGTATGAAAAACTTCAAATTTGATCCGGATATAAATGTAAATATAATTCTGCAATCTGATGTCTTAGAAATTATGACTGCATAAATCCATATTCGGTTTTTACCAAGATTGGTTAACTGAGATTACTATCAATTTCAAATCATCCAAGGTTTAATTTTCATTACTAAAAATAATCCTCTTTTGTGGGAAGGTATTTTCCTACTTGGTGTCTCATCCGTCTCTTTCACCTGTGTTGAGTAAATATTTGGAGTTTCATAATTTCCCCTCAAATACGAAAGTCTGCATGGATTTCAAAACTATTTTGAAAACAACAGTATATTCGTATGCATAACAAGTCGAGAAATCTTTACAAACTGCACTGATTAGCACAACTTAGCTGTTATCTGTTGTTATCAATGATGGGAATGTGACATTTGTCTTCAATCATTTTAAAAACCTCAACTCGGGCATTCCACATAAGTGATAAATGCGTTGTTTTGAGCTGATGACTTTGCTTTCGTTGATAATCTTAGTTAGCAATTTCCTTACTCTTATGCTGTTGCTATGGTTTTATGTGAAGACCTATATTAAAACAAGTTGTCCAAATTACAGAATCTGTTTACTAGTTCATGTCACTTTGGAGCGATGTTCTATCTGATGGAGTACTCAAGAGAGTCTAAGATAAATATTGAAAGACATTTATTTTTAAACACATACCGGTATGAACACAATTTCGTTATTTAGTTAATATATATACTCCTTTATGTTTTCGATATAAAAGAGTCTCTGTCGTCAGCGCAAATCTGATTCCTGGAACACCCTTACGTCACCAAAATGTTTGATTCTAAAGGTTCACTCATGTTAATCGAGAAGCTTCAAAATGACGCTGATCTAACTCTCCAGGCAATGCTTACAAAGGAACTTGCAGTGGAAATGTAAACATGATGCTAAAAGCTCAAAACATGGACAACGGGCCAAATATTCTGAGAACAGGCTAGAAAACAAAGAAAGCAAATTGTATAGAACAAATTAAGACAGATACAAAAAGTCACAGCAGTCTAAGAACGGACAAGCTTTTGTACTCTATCACAATCTGTATCACAACAAATTGACCGTCTTAGTTACACGCTCCCGGAACGCAAATCGTTGTCTTCCAAACATGATGATCTACCCTCTTCCCTATGTTCTTTGACCCCATTTACATTTTAGCGTTGGCCGCCACGTGCCTTTTCATAATGATTATAAGCGCACGTGCACACGTGGCGTTTCGTCTTATATGTTGATTGGCTGCACCGTCTGTCCACTCATGTTCACAGAGATAACGGCACGCGGAGCTTTGTAAGGGATTACCCTAATTACTTTGAAATGAATGGTGTAGCTTAGATCACGTGAGTACGGTAATTATTAGGCTGGCTTTGGTTTATACAGTTAGTATATCCTGTTATCCGGTAGGATTTTTCTATAGTCCATCCAATTTGTCAAGGATTTGCAGTCGTTTCCATGGATACGTTTTTAATTAATTGTCAGGATAAATGATTTATACTGTTGGCGTGTAACAGCGTACGTTATTGTCGGCATTACATGCATGAGTAACATGGGTAGTTACATACATGTACATGACAAGCCCTTTTTACTAACATCATATGTCCTACTGACATGATATAAGTGACTGACATGATACAACTAACATGATATAACTGACTGACATGATACAACCGACTGACATGATATAACTGACTGACATGATTCAACTGACTGACATCATATAACTGACTGACATGATATAAATATATAGTTTTATCGGGGTTTAACGTCCTTGCCACCGCTATTGACATATATGTGTCTTAAGGGAGAAACCGTTGGAAACCAATATTACACAGGAAAGACTCAGAACGAAAAAGATCCCCTAAGTTGCAATGGGGTCAGCAGAGTAGTTCTGGTATCGTCCATATCCCCTTAAGTTAAGACACCAAAGGAAACCTCTGACTCTGCAGAGAGCCCTCATTAGTCGCCTCTTACTCCTTGCCACAACCGTTTTCATATGTGCAGACGGGTACTACAGGAGAAACCGTTGGAAACCAAGGACAGACAGAAAGACAGGGGACGAAAAAGATCATCAGTGTTACAATAGGGGCAGCAGAGTAATTTTGGTCACTGTCATATCACCTTAAGTAGAACACACCAAGGAAAAACGTTGACTTAGCAGATAATCCAACATTAGTCGCCTCTTACGATACACAGTGGGATACATTATTGGTTTATGGAAGAATACAACCCCCATTCTGCAAATGGAGGGATGAGGAAGGAAGCGGAGCACATAAGTAACCGCTTACGATCTTGCAGTGGGTTTCATCAGGGCCTGTATTTTGGAAACCGTTTTCATGATCAAGCATGTATTATGTACTTCAGCCGAGTTTCTTGTTCCCGTTATAAATTGATAAACAAATCTTATTTTGTCAATGATTGGGGAAAAACCATTGAAGAGACTTCAGGACGAAAGCTGTTTTCAAGGTTTACATTTGACTTTTGGATTGTTTGACATGATTAAATTTAAGCGAGGAAAACAAATTTACAATAAAGTCACTTTTTCCTTTTTGAGGTTTTGAACGAAATGGTCAACCGATTTATACATGTTTATTTCATCGTATTCAACAAGCAAAGTTGTTTCAGAAAAATATAGAATCTAGAATGTTACTCCCATTTTAAATGTTTATTCGTTTCTTTGTTGGCCGTCTGGTAATGGTTTTGCATCCCCGTAAAAGCGGCGGTCAAATGTCATCATCAAACAGCATCATCAAATTATCATATCACTGAAATGTCAAAATGAGGACACTGCATTATGGTAACCCGACCCTGCCACACTATACGGCAAGTGGGCTAACAGAAACGATGTGAAAACACAGCCGAACTGAAAACACCGCCGACTGAAACATATGGTATGATTGAGAAGAAACCATACAGGTCCTAAGGTTAGTAAGGGGCTAGCAGATCAAAGCTGGTCTTGAGTGTGTTCCCAAGGTAACAGGCACACGAGGAAGTCTATGAGTACACAGGTGGGCACACGTTAGTCGCCTCATTCGGTCATAAGCTTGGATGCACCAGGTGAATTTTACACCAGCGCTCGCATTCATGAAACCATTCTAATGATCCAGCATGGATTATGTGGTCAATCCATATTTCTTTTTTCCGTTATAGATTTTTTTTTCATTATTTTTTTCAATGGTTTGGAAAAATATTAAAGATACTTTAAGCCAAGTACTGTTTTCAATATTTACATTTGACTTTTTGATTGTTGAACATGATCTAAGTGAGTTACAAGGAAGTTGGTTTGAGCACAGAATCAATCCTTGAGCATGAGAACGGTTTCATGAATACGGGCCCATGCAGCTATAATTTCACGTGTTTGAAGTGAGATGATTACATATTTTGTGTTTCCTTGGAAACACAACGAGTGTATGAGTCGTGAAGTGTAAAATTAATTTGATGTTTTTTTTCGAAATCTTAAAAATGAAATCAGAAACCAAACGATGTAGGTTGATTGTAAACATAAGGTACAGTATTATATTTAACTTAAACCACGTGTTTTGAGTTACAAGAAATGTGTTTGTTACCTGGGGTGATCTCATTTGCATACCATAGTAAATGTTCTTTCAGAAATTACATTCTTCACAAATCTCTAGCCAGAGAAAAAAATACCTACCTATATATGATAACGTGTATATTTGTAGTACACATGTATAATTGATATCTCCATATCATCATTATTTTTGCTTGTGTATATTTATATATCTTTATACTGGTATTGGGGACGAGTTTCTTTACTTATATACTTGTAATAGTGATACTTTAGTCAAAATAAGTCGAAAACATATTCCTGCCTTTTTTTATACAAGTCCAAACTAACGTAAAATGAAAGGAATGTTCATAACTTTTTAATATGAAATTGATAAAAAGTGTAAGCTTATTTGTCCAAAAATTAACAAAAGCACTATAGTGTCTCAATGCTATACTTTTTCTCTTCTGTTTGCTAGTGATATTTTATATACGTTGAGCACTGAAATACTTTGAGTAACTAGACGTTTATGTGTGATTATGTATGTGCTTATGTTATGATATGGTATGTTTGCCTGCCGTGCACTCAAACTATGTTATATATATATGACCTCTTGTTACACACATTCATGTGTGTCTGAGTGAAATAAAAATCTTGAAATTTTAAATATATATCTCTGTGTTTACTTAGAGCGTGTTGTAAAATAATAAACGATTACTTTCTCTTGTTAAATATTTTACAATTAATTCGTCGTTTGTGAAATATTGAAAATATTATTTTCATAGACGTAATGTACCTAACAGTTTTACATGTAGCGTGAAGAAATATCAAAATTACTCATTTTCATATACGTTTAATTTAAAATTCTCTTATAATTTGATTTAGTATTTGCATAATTATTTGTTTTAATATTTTCAGAACTATTTGATGAATATGCGTTCGTAATAATTTGATTTAGTATTTTGATGAATATTTTATTTCACATTTCCAAAAAGTAATTTCATAATGAGTCGATATAAAATTTAACAATAATTTTATTAAATATTTCTCAAAACGGTTTGGTTAAAAGATTATTTTCATAACTAATATTTATTGTTGTATTATATTTTTATAATTATTTACTAAAAAAATATTATTGTTTTATTCAAAAAAAAATTCACAACGATTTCATTAAGAATTTCATAGTTATATGGTTTGATTTTTTTTTATAATAAATTTGATATAATGTATTTGTATGTCTGTTAAAACTGAAAGCAAATTTCGCATGTCATGTGATTCCAAACAATCAAGTTTAGATGATATCGATATCTCTACAAATCCTATCATCAAAAATAACTTTTGAAAATTTGTCTTCATATATCCTCTACCAACTATTGTAAATTGATACAAATGGATTCTGGAAATAACTTTTTTCAAAATATCCTGTATTACGGTAAACAGTTCACACCATTATGAAAATCTGCCTGGCCTAGATCATTGGTATGCCTGTCGTTAACACATAATACTATGGCGGGAAACAGCAGAGTCGTCACACGGCTGATCAGTCAAAGATTGACAACCCATTACAACATGCCTAAATGACATTCTCCGAGCCTGGGCAAACATTCCTATGATTTTCACAACGACTGATGATGTTATCAATATCCGGGCAACTCTTTTTGGCTCGGGCACTTCCGATTGTATTTTCGTGCTTGCAGAGATTTCATTGGTTAATTGAACAGCCATCGATAGCGGTCTGATTAATGGCGGGTCGAGTTCAACGTCTCGTAAAATTGTCTCCAGAGAGAGCGCGTACAGCTCCGCTGAGCGCGTGATTGTGAGAACAGATTTGATTGGCCACTTTCAGTGTCCCTCAAGATTACAATGGTCACACCCGATTGTATCCCTGAACTGTGATTGGGTAAATAGATTGATACGTTTGGGACAAATGTTGAAACAAATAATACAATTTGTCTACGACCCATTAGGTAAACCCGACACAAGCGTGTGATGGAAATGCACTTTTGCAACTTATCTCCCTAAACTTATGTGTTTACGCGGTTGTCTCCCTTGAGATATGTTTGTACTGTTCGTGTAATATGGACATTGTAATGTCAGTTTTCTGAAGATAACTGGGAACGAGGAAAAGGCGGAAAGGCAGTTTTTGTTAAAATTTGTATTTTCAATTCGGCAATGTTAACACGATTGCATCCTTCGCACCAACATACCCTGTCTCGTGCACACTCACACACACACACAAACACGATACTCACTACATACATAGAGGCACGTCCATAAATGACTTAAGCTGTCAATAGGACGTTAAACAAAATTAAACCGAACTAATTATATAATGTTAACATCGCTGTTTCCCTTTAGTTTATTTGTACATGATTGTCTCCCTTTAGTTTATTTGTACATGATTGTCTCCCTTTATTTTATTTGTACATGATTGTCTCCCTTAAGGTAATGTGTACACGACGAATGTGGGGGCCTCTGCAGAATCGAGGGTTTTCTTCTGTGTCTTCTACCGAGGGGGAAGATTCTTAAGTTGCCAAATACAAGTATTTGCCGAGTGTTTGGCAACTTTAGAATCTTTTCCCGAGGGTTGAGATTCCCCTATCTCACCCCTTGGGGATAAATCATTCTCTTACCCTGTTCTCCACAATGTTGAGGAGACACAATGTTTTGATAACGTTACATGCTAGATTCAGGGTTGACGTTATGTTGATAGATTGTTGACGTAACGTCATTGTATTGTTAAGGTGACGTCATACCATTGTTATAAATAGGGAAATCCCCCCGTCTCAACCCTAGGGTGAGTCAAGGAAATATCACACCGGTAAAAATGCGGATACACCTGTCCAGGGTAAGAGAAACAAACCTTGATTTACTGCCCCCATTTCAAGACATGGGACCCTTTTTTGTTTTCTATCTATCCTGCCTTCTTTCTTTCTTTCTTTTCTAACATCATACTATTTCAGGCGGTGTCTCTCTTGACACCCTTTCTCATATGACCCTGGAGGTTGCAACGACATAAAAAGCAGACCATGCAAATTTCTGTGTTCTGTATTACCTCAATAAGTGAGTAAATAATGACACTTACCAGTAAAGTGAATTCTCTCTTACTATATTAGTTTTAACAAACACATTAACTCCAGTTTGCAGTTAATTGCCTAAAGATTTTTCAAATGTCTGTTTTAAACGTTAGCCATATAAGACGATATGTTATCACACATTTGGATACACGATACTTAGGTTCAGCACATGATGCGCACGTGCCTAGCGTGCAATTCAATTTCAGAGAATCCTGCTTTGTCCAGGACAAGGCAAAACACAAGCCGATTCATTCTGGAATCCCCCGTAATGGCATTTAAAGAATTTTGCAGATAATTAAAGAAGCGCACGTGCTTGTGAATAGCTATAAACATTTGTCAATTAAAATGATCCATTTTCTCCGCTTCAAGTGTTTGAAGATGCTGCAGACGCGGGTTTTTACACCAGCAAGAGGTACTTGTAGACAGACAGGCGGTACGCCAGCGGCAATCCCGAGTTTATACAAAAAGCAGGACTTTTGTTCTGTTATTTTCTTCAATGTCAATAATTTTCATAAATTGCATATTTATTTACTTGTTTCTAAAATAGTTCTTGAGAACATCTATGTAAACATTTTCGATATAATAAAAGTGAAATATTTTTTAACAACCAAAACAAAACGCGAAAAAACTGTAACAAAAGTTAATTTAATAAATAAGTTTCGAATTTTAAAGTTTGAATACGTTCATGGAATATTTGTGGAGCTATTAAGGAATCAAATTTAGCGCTGAATTTCTATTTTTATTATGGTATTACATGTATGTCCTTACATACACGTTACTGTTGCTTACAAGTAAGCGTAAAGATCTACCGTCGTATATTGAATTCGTTAGTAACAGCAACATTTGTATTACATGTAGGACCCACTTCACGATTGCTGAAACATTCAGTACTTATATTTTTAAACAGTAAGTATGCTTTATTTAATTATTTCGCTGTTCTAACGTCAAATCGGGAAGTTCTTGGAACAGCAAAGTCAATGTTGTCACAATTAGATTGGTGACGTCACAAAAGTGATCACGTGACCAAATGAGGTCAAAGTCTGACAACCTGCATTGCATGGTTATTTCATTACAATGGGAGGATGGGCAGAAAACATTACAGAATATTCGGTTGGTTTTTTTTTCAAATGTGAATTTAACTCATTGATAACTTCATGGAGAACGATTAAATCTAAAACTAAAACACTCTCAAAATCAATACCTCCCATTAATTTATTTTTCATTATTATTATTTTTTTTGTATTGAGCAATTCATTTAGTATTTTTTGAATAATAATGGTACCTTAAATGGAGATTAAAAAAATACACTATAATTTCATATGAATAATTGTTCGTGGTTATATGAGAACCACTGAAAAAGCGAAAATGACAACTGTTGAGGGATTTCTACAGTTAGCAGAAAACCTTCAAAATTAATAACAATCAATCTATTCTTACCTAAGCACCATGTGTTATTGCTTCTAGACCTGTAATCCGCAAAAAACAGAATCCGCCAAAAAAAAGAGTCTGCGCAATTAAACATTAGTTGGCATATCCACGAGAATTAGGGACCGCGAATGTTTCCCCTTTACAGTGTGTTGTAGAAAATCCGATTGTTATAGACAGTGTCGTGGTAATGTTTAAAGAGCGCCTTTCATATATAGATATTTTGACTGTCATATTAATATATATACTTTATTTGTTAAATATATATCAATTGTTGGGTTTTATGAATAAGAAACAGTGTTCATTTGATGCCGCTACTTGATACATTAGTAACAATTATTTTGAAAGTGGTCTTTTTATGTAATTTCTTTTCCCCAAAATAGACTATTCACGTGCCAAATTGTACATTATCAATCTACGCAAGTAGCACACGCGTCAATTTCAGATAAAATTGTTTCATTTGAAATGAAATTTGATCTTGATAAAAAAAAATCGAAATGCATCATGAAAGTTCTAAGGCATTTGTAGCATGAGTGTAACTCTAAATATAAACGACTTGGACGAATTTAATATACGAAAATAGACGTTTGTTTTGCTTAGGAGGTGGGTACAGTTCCCCAGGGTTTGTATTGAGATCTTACATCTATTGCTGCAAATAAACAAACAAATACTGTGAAATCAGATGTTTTCGTGGAGTTTAATTTTCATGGTTTCCCGACAAAACACCAAAATGGTGGGTGCATGAATTCTAGGTTACGAGTACCCACTTAAACGAAGATTGTTTTTGTATCAAAATTGTAGTTACTTCGTGGACCTATGAATCTTCATCCACGAAATCAACGATAAGATAAAACACGAATATTAGTGATTTCAAAGTATAAAATTGTTAGGTATCTTAACACCAGGCAAATAATAAACGCCAATATCTCAAGATAGCCGAAAGGAAATCTCTCTCGTTTACGGAGCAGAAATTCTGTCTCGTTTCAGCCATTTTAAGTAGCATTCTCTATAATTCAAACATTCTGCAATGCATTTGACAGAATTATAGTTGCTTAGAATTTGAAATTTGGAAATCAAAATTTAACAAAAAGGGAAACAAATATGAATGACCTAAATTTTCTCGGCGAACATTGGCTTCAGCCAAATAAAGTTGAAACCAAAATTTAACAAAAGGGAACAAAATAAATATGACCTGCATTTTCTCGGCGAACATTGGCTTTCGGCAAAATTAAAGTTGCTCAAAATTCGAGTTTTTGACAACATAATTTAACGAATAAGGGGCAAAATTCAACCAAACGGAACAAAATAAATATGACCTGAATTTTTTAGGCGAACATCGGCTTTCAAAGCCAAATAATGTTGCTCAAAATTCGAGTTTTTGTAAACAAAATTTAACAAAATAAAAATACGTCTGTCCTTAAATTTTCTCTGTGAATTTTGACCTAAGGGTCGAACAAGGTCTTGCCGTTTCTATGTTTGCTCAGCACGGCGATGTTTCCTTATTTACTGCTGACGGAGCAGCGTGTACGTTCGGATACCAGCATAGCTCATCTTTCTTAAGAAATTGAGTAATACCATATGTTTCAAACAGATGTATAAATAATCACGCGCTTCAAAGCCGCGTGGAATTCCTTAATCTTCTGTTATAACATTTTCTAGTCTAGCATGGTATCTTTAAAATCCTGGATTGGGTTAATTGTTTTTGGTTATCACTGATCAGGACATTTAAAAAAATAAGGACATCCGTCACTCATTGCATGTCCGGTCATTTGTGAGTTTTACATTTTGCTTAATACAATTCAACACGGCCAGGCCAATTCTTATATACACACGTGTAAATCTAACAATACTTCAATGAATATTGCATTCGCTTTTTCTGAAGGAACGGAAATGCGGAAGAGGATCTTGCAGAAAATGCGAAAGCATTTTTAAATTTCTTAAAGATTTGTCAGCTTAACAGCTTATAAAAAAACTTTTTTTTCATATCTAGAACCTTACACATGCCAATTCAAGCTAACAGTACTTTATGCAATGTGTGTTATGCCGTAACCACAGCCAATTACCCATGAATGAGATAAAAACATATCTTTTCATTTACAGATAGATAATAATCATGGCATTTTCTTTTTATTAGCTTTCTTTTTTGTGGTATTTTATGCATAAATAGATTTGAGCTGTGTTTTAACATCAATGATTTTCATTTTTATCATGAATAATAACATTAGTTGGGTAATCAACTGAGAAATTGGAATTTCAAGGGGTATTTAGCGGTTAATATATTCGTTATATCATTATAACGTGTAGACCTCGACAAATATCTATAATGTTGTATACTTTAAGGTATTATGCTGCATTAATTTATGTTTCATTTGTGTACGAGTTATTTCCCTTAATTAAGAAAAACAAAAATCTGATTGTACTTCAGATTTTGATTAGTGTTTAAGTTCTTGTATACTACACAATGTGTTATCAGTTAATTAAACATCTCTAATAACCATTCCAGTAAAAGTTTTCTTACTTTGGAACTCTTTAGGATTTCACATATTGATAGCATGCATCCTTAAATTTCAATAAGAAAATCACGACTTCATTCGTAAATCACAGACATTTTTTTAGGAATTTCGGCTTCCTGCTTTTATCGTTTCGTATAAAGCTTCCTAAAAGTTCAATCATACTGTAGGTTATGATTTGAGCTCATCTTGTGCCCTCACGTGGTCTAAAGCGTCTGATAGGGTTTGAATCCAGTTGAAATGGTAGGTGATGGTTCGATTCGGGGAAACGTGTGTGGGAACTCTAAACAATATCTTGACAAATCTATTTAAATATCATTTTTCTCCAGGTAGCCCTTGGCGCATGTATTCCAAGTTCTTTGTTTGCTTTTCGTTATTTGTTTGCATGAGAAATGGATTGAAATTGAAAGTACAATAGGAAGAGAAACATTCGGGAATTTGACACCACTCTTCAAATAATGACAAAATCGTTTTATTTCATAATCCACACATTCCATGGTTAGAGAAGATTTATATGTCGAGAGCGGAGACACCAAAACGAAAGGAAAGACAACATGGCAACATGACCCCCAACGAACTTTCGGAAGTGCAACCTTGGCCCGTATTCATGAAACCGGGCCCATGCTCAAGCATGGATTTTGTGCTCAAGCCTTATATTTTTCTGGTTATAAATAGATAAACAAATCTTGTTTTATCAATGATTTGGAAACATTTCGAAGAGACTTAAAGCAAAATACTGTTTAAGTGTTTAAGTTTAATTTTTGACGTTTTGATCGTTTGACAAGATTTAAGCGAGTTACAAGAAAGTTGGTTTAAGCACAGAATCCATGCCTGAGAATGAGAGCGAATTCATGAATATTGGCTCTGGTTCTCCGACACCAAAAAAAGTACAAAGGAATCAAATCGAAACAGCAGTTGCAAAGTTAAATATGCTCGAAGACTTCTAGTGAAGACCATGGCTATGATAGAGAACGGTATTCCAGGCGGATTACAGCTAGCGGGATTTATTAGGGGAGGGGGCGGAAAATACTACAGATTTATTCTTAGATACTGACTGTCCTGTCACTCAAATTCATCACTCTCTCAGTCTCGAATTGATTAAGGCATCGTCTAAGAAATGGACTCACCTTAGACAGAATGTACGCACTTGTCGAGAAAATGACGAGAAATATAATTCACTGTAAACGTTCTGTCATAATCTACTATAGCGAACCATAAAATTAAATACTGGGATACCGGGAAGTTTTCGCCCAGTCAAATTTCGCCCATTGACGGTAAAATACTTTTTCGCCCAATTTTTAATTCGCCCTTCACATTTAATTACTATCTATACGTTGTTGTTTGCAAACGTACGCTGTAATGATAAACTCCCCACATTTACGGGGGGCGAAAATTAAAACTGCAGCGAAAAAATCCTGGTATGCAGTATATCCGGAATATCTATGACTGCACAGTCACACAACTGATTGGTAGCGTAAATCCTATAGTATAGAGGATGATTTTAGCTCAACCTCATAGTCCAAGCCTTCCGATTCTTCCGATTTCGTTACACAGCTTTTCTTTGCACCTCTGGAATATGCCATGACAAAGTCAAAAAATCGCGGTAAGCAACTTGATTGGTTTTTAGGTAAAAAAAACTGACCAATCGCAGCCAACACCTGTCCTTTGAAGATCACAGAGAAGCATCGCATACCTTTAAAGTCTATCAATTTTACCATTACGCTGTCGCGTTATTACTTTGATCGTTATCAAATAATAGTAATACTTTGAGGTTCTTATAACAACCTAGTTGGTAGGTCGTCTCAAAGCGGTTTACAAATAAGTACCCGTGGTTATAGGGCCTTTGCAACCAGCCAATATCTTTCTCAACTCCCTGGATAGCATACAGCCGGTGCTGCCATTTCGGTGCTCACAGCTAGCATTCAACAATTCTAGCACTGTCCAACCACGTACTCATTTACAGCTGAGCAGACTGGAACAAACGGAGTAAAGTATCTTGTTAAAAGATACAACACAGTGGCGTGACGTGACTCGAATCCGCAACCCTTCCGTCACGAGCCCGGCGTCCTACCACTAGACTACCGTGCCTCCGACAAAGAAAAATTTCACACTAGTCAATTGGTATCATCAACAAGGTGTCGATTTTTTTGGACATAATCTACAACTTTTGAATCGATTTGCGTATTGATATTGGAACCCATGTATTTCAAGGATGGATTCGGCTACGACGTTGTAATCTTAGAAATGCAATGGCTAGCAAATTATTGTTTCAACCTCATTAAAAGTTACCACTTAGGCTGTTATTTTGTAGGTGTTAAATATAGCACTGCAGCAGCTGCTGGAAGCTTTTGACTAGCTGTTCTTTGTTTGGAGCACGAAGTTGGTTCCTAGTTCCTAGTTCCGTTTAAAAACGATACTAGGAACCATACCCTACTTCCGTTTAAGCAAAACGGAACTGGGAAATAGACCGTAGTTCCGTTTAAAAACACGAAACTGGGAACCAGACCGTAGTTTCGTTAAAGTGAAACGAAACTGGGAACCAGATCCCAATACCGTTTCAGAACTGAAGTAACACCATCAATGGAACTTGGACCAACATACTAGTTCTGTTTCAGAACGTCATCATAAGCAGCCTCTTATAATCCACTTTACGTTTTATCTGAAACCGGAACTGGGGACAGGGAAATGGGAACCAACCTCAGCCTCTCTGATTTGTTGCAGCTAGACGATGTTTTAGTTATTGCTCCAGAATGCGCGTGCGGGGAGATCTGCTATCACTGCTAACGCGACGGATAGATAGAGCACGTGCTGTGCCATGCATAGCTATCAGTAATATGAAGTAGATAAGGTTGGATGTATCGTTTCTAAAGTATTTCAATTGTAATGATAAAACAAAAAATGATGTATATTGCTGAAATGCTGTGACGTATGGTTTTGAATATATTGCTGTGTGTGCTCAGCGTCGCTCCTCCATTAGACAGGTATTGTAAGTCTTATCGGAAATGCAACCACATCATGCTGCACATCTTTTCTTAAGGAAGCATGCTACCTTAATTTAGCATGCGTCTCTATAGAAAAAAGACGTCCACGCTAAGAAATCTATGAAGTAAAATATATGACATCACTTTTTACATTGATAGAACTCAAATAATTTAATGAAATTTAAATCCAATTTTAACTTTGATTAATAGAATCTAACTAAGTGTAATATATAAAGTAGCATTTAATGGGAGTATAAAATAAAAGTAACAAAGTTTTGTTTTATTTTGTTTAACGTTGTATTACAGCTAAGGTAATGTAAGGACGTGACTACATGTGAGGAATGCATGTGTGTGTGTGTGTGTGTGTGTGTGTGTGTGTGCTGGAGGTATGGTATGTTGATGTATTTGCCTCCTTGTAACAGCGCGGATTTGGTGCCGACTTTAGAGTGCTACCTCACTGCCATACCATACCGAAGGCACACAGCACAGCATTCCACCCGGTCACATTATAATGACAACGGGTGAACCAGCTGTTGCCATTACCCTTAGTGCTGAACGTTAAGCAGGGCATAACAACTACCATTTTTAAGAACTTCTGTTTGTCCCGGCCTGGGGACAAAAGCATTGCCGACCCCACTTAGGCGAACACTCACTACTAAGGCAAAAAATGACCTAGGCGCTAGGAAACAACAAGGTTTACAGGAAGTAGAGAGAAAATATAAAGATTCCAAATGTGACAGTTTGGGCAGCAAGGCGATTGTGGGTTATACAATGCCCCTTTAACAGATGACGCAGAGGAAAGCACCCAATTCTTTAGGGGCCCCACATTAGTTTCATTTTACGTCAGGCATGCCCTTTGCACGATACTGTCAGGCAGGGAACTGAAAATCAATCGCAGTAAACATTTCGTTTTTGTTTTGAAAAATCCTGATTGGTTGGGATTATTATTACACGTTGTAGGTGATAAGATCTTCTCTTTGATATAAATCCATTACACGCCCAATAATAACGTCAATAAAATGGGGGAAGTCCAAACATGCATAACATCTATTTTTGTTGATTCTCATGATTCTTTGGTCAATTCTGTGTTTGAGTGTTCAATAGATTCGACATAACAAAGTAGACGTGCGAAGAAAACAATCAGAAGCAAACTTGAATCTGCTCACGTTCCCCTGTGCTATTCAAGTAATTAACACAGAGCGTTGTACGCATGTAATACATTTATGATAGTGTCGACCAATGATTACGTCATATCCGGTTCGCGTGCGGAAAATCAATTCCAATGGCGCACTCGTTTGCCTTCGTATCCCGCGGGACAAGTCATTAACCTAACTATCGACCGGGAAACTCTACAAAAGCATTGTTAACTCCGTAAGGTTTTTGCTGCGATGTCTCCGAACGCGGCAAAGATGCCGTCAGCATTGCAAGCATCGCGTGTCATGGTCACGAAATTTTATAAATAATCTAACATTTCACAATATAACATGTAAATAGTTCTTGCCGTGTAGATGTGTAATATTTAAAACCTCAAAGCACAAGACACATTTCGACAGTTAACATTTATTTTTTCTCAAATTCAAAACGTGAATTTATTTTGATTAAGCTAACGTCGCATTGAAGAAGAATTCTAGTAATTGACATCGGGACCGGTTGTGAAAAGCCTAGTCATTTTACAGTCCAAACTTTTCAAATGATATTTTTACGAATTAAAAATAATCATCGAAAGACAAGAATATTAAAATGTAGGTAAATTTCAATTATTACTAAAATAAATACAGAAATAAATAAAAACTGCATGATCTCACAAGGTTTACATAAAAATGGGCTCTGCGAGGAACATCAAATTTTCTTAAAATACGGTAATTTTAATAGTAACGAAATATCTTTTTGTCTCAAATATTACTTGTCTAATAAAGTTGCTGATAACTATATTGGTCCATTATTAACAGTGTTGATATAAAAAAAAAAATCATTTAATAAAATACATCATTTCACTAATGCAAACAGCTTTAGAATATCCTAAGTACGTCATCATTTTTATTAATACAACTGCAAATGCTTGGTCTGAAATTACAAGTGTATATTGGTTTGGTGTATTCGACAATAACTAAAATACCTTGAAATATTTAGCAAGCAATATTTTTGTGGAAACAAATCTACTGCAATTGTATTTTTCTAATATTTTCGACAATACCTTTACTGAAATTGTATCAACTAAAAGTTTACTTAATATACTTTTTCACGTCCGATCGGGGAATCGAACCCCGGACGCCTTGGTGAAAAGAGCATCAGTCTAGTAAGTGCGATAACAAATATGTTCTTGAGATTGGTATTAGCGTATACGTACGTATCGGAGCGGACTATGCTTCTAAACGAGATCGTCCCAGTAAATTCGTCAATATCAACCAACGCATGTGTATTTGTAACATCGATCGGTCGTATAGATAAGGGGCAGTACATCAAGAAATGCTTGGGTATTGGAGTTGTATACAGGAAATGGGTTGACGCATCTGATTGGATATTACAATTTATTCAGTATCGCTGTGTCTGATTGGTGGAAAACGTTCAATATAGTTATTGATAACATCAAGAATGAAAATACAGTTTCCACTATCTCATTTCAATATATACATTATTAAACAGCATTAATACAAACTTCCTCATGAACATGATATCAATCTCGACATCAGTGTCAAACTATTGCTTTGAATTAGCGTAATTCATTTTGGCAAACCGTATCGATTACAAAATTTTAAACATCCATCTTTCAAGATTCAAATTAGTGGGGTATATTCTGCTGGTGGATTTCTTGAAGGCCACAGTGATCTCTTTTGAGTAATAGCATGGTTCATAATGTACAAAACTTAACTAATTATTCTGAAATGTTCAAGTACTATATTTTTTTGAAATTCATAAATCAAGTGTTTTTTTATGCACATCCCCTTCTGTTTAAACAGTAGTTTATACCTCTTTAGATTTCGGACGTTTTGGTCCCCAGCATCACCGATGATACCTAGACGAACGAAACAGCTGTATGGTACAGTGTAATACAATTTTGGCTTACTCCTTCGATTACTAAATTTTAAAAATGCTGTCGCCTGTGTGTGTGTGTGTAATGTTCATCTTTCAACTACGATATATCTGTCATATATAGTGTACCGCCCTTATCTCGAATGTTTGAAATGGTCTCTGTGACGTCGACATAACAATGATTGGCGACCAAGCTCTGTTTACTCAAATACAGCCTTTCTTAAAGATTTGTTGTCAAACGAGGATCACATGTATTTGTTTTTAAAGTAAAATAGTTAATCTCAAAAGAGTACATTTTTCATTAAATAACGACGAGTACATTTCGAAAGTGTGCTGAAGCAATCTGAACTTGGGAAGAAGGATTAGGTTTATTGAGTGAACGATTCCAAAGATTACTCTTTTCAAGTCACTTTCTCAATTAGAACAAAAACATATGTGGCGTATTAACACATGTCGCCCCTTTCTCGGACGCTTTGCGCCTGTATATGAGTACGCAGTAATATATAGATCTACTACTATGTATCCTACATGAAATCGGTGGCCGAAATATGCCAACAAACTAAATTATATTGTTTTAAATCTGGTTTGAGTCAAGAACATCAATTTTTTTTTGTATTATGGTTACAATAGAGAGCTCGTGCTTCAACGCGTGCCAATAATCTCGACCAAATTCATCGGACTATTTTCCTGCATCACATCAAAAATCTTTGATAAGTGAGTGAAAACATAATAAGGTTTCCTTAGCCTCGTTAATTAAGATCAATCCTTTTTCAGTCATAAATAACATTCATTATTTAAAAGTCAATTGTATTTGATTGAACAACTCGTGAAGTCTCAAAAGTTAAAATCAATGAAAAAAATATTTGATAAGTGAGTGAAAACATATTAAGGTTTCCTTAGCCTCGTTAATTAAGATAAATCCTTTTTCAGTCATAAATAACATTCATTATTTAAAAGTCAATTACATTTTATTGAACATTAGTGGACATCAACACGAATTTAATAATCAAAGGGGGATAATTCCAACTGTCAGTCAATATCGCCTCTCTAATCAGACCAATTTACTCCCACCTCATGTGTCTTCAAGACACTGATGTACTTCCGCTTTATATGGAAACTTACGAAAAACATCGTGTATTCAGACACCCTGTTTAATCTGACAGAAAGGGCTAGTCACATAGGGTGTTATTTTAGACAGGTTTCGTTCGATATGTTTCGAATATAATATTGTTTATCTATTGACTCGTGTGTGTAGCATCAACTCGTGTAACACATGTGTGTAGAGTCAACTTTCAAGTAAATCTAGTGTTAATCTCAGCTCTCGTAAAACTCACATGTGTAAACCTGACTATCATGTGACTCCTGTGCTAGCCTCAACACTCACGTGTGTAGACTCAACGTTCGAGTAAATCATACGTAATGCCTCATACAGCTCCAGAGTATCCCTTTATAGCCTACACTTTCGTGTAACTCATGTGTAATGTTTCAACTCTCGTATAACTCGCGTATAATACTCCAACTCTCGTATAACCCATGTGTAATGCTTCACCTCTCGTATAATTCGCGTGTCATGTTTCAGCTCTCGTATAACTCCTGTATCATGTTTCAACTCTCGTGTGACTCGTGTTTAATGCTTCAACTCACGTAAAACTCACGTGATACACTTTAACTCTCGTATAACTCGTGTGTCATGTTTCAACTCTTGTTTAAAACGCGTGTAATGTTTCAGGTCTCGTACAACTCGTGTGTAATGCTTCAACTCACGTATAACTCGCGTGAAATGCTTCACCTCACGTATAACTCGCGTAAAATGCTTCAACTCTCGTATAACTAGTGTATAATGTTTCAACTTTAGTATAACTCGCGTGTAATGTTTCAACTCTCGTATAAATCTCGCATGTAACCCGTACTATCATTTAATTGATACGTGTATATCTTTAACCCGCGTTTAATAGATACGTATAGCCTCCACGTAATTGTCACTCGCGTGTTACGCCACAACTAGGGTGTAATTGACATGTGTAGTCTCAGCGGTCACGTGTAGCGTCAACTCGTGTTAAATGGCAGACTCCGTTATCGACCAGCTTGTCGCGTGTAGCTATAAATAAGTCACTAGTGCTAGGCAGACACGAATTGATTTTCAAGAGGAGCAACTCGAGCAGATTCATCAAAATAGCTCAAATGTCGAAGTCATGGAGAGGGACAGAAATCCATGCACTGTTCAAAAGGGTTTATTGTATAGAGACAACTCAATGCACTGCTGGTTTGTGTAGGAGTAAAATCATGCACTCTTGATAAATATGTAAGAACACATATCCGTGTGTGCTACATGTGAAGGTGTGATAAGAGAAACAGAACCAGACACTGCTCTGTTATGAGGGAGAAACAAAACCAGGCACTGTTGATAAGGGTCTGTTGTAGGGAAAACAAAACCAGGCACTGTTGATAAGGGTCTGTTGTAGGAAAAACAAAACCAGGCACTGTTGATAAGGGTCTGTTGTAGGAGAAACAAAACCAGGCACTACTTATAAGGATCTGTTGTAGGGAAAACAAAACCAGGCACTGTTGATAAGGGTCTGTTGTAGGGAAAACAAAACCAGGCCCTGTTGATAAGGGTCTGTTGTAGGGAAAACAAAACCAGGCACTGCTGATAAGGGTCTGTTGTAGGGAAAAACAAAACAAGGCACTACTTATAAGGGTCTGTTGTAGGTAAAACAAAACCAGGCACTGTTGATAAGGGTCTGTTGTAGGGAAAAACCAAACCAGGCACTGTTGATAAAGGTCTGTTGTAGGGAGAAACAAAACCAGGCACTACTTATAAGGGTCTGTTGTAGGGAAAACAAACCCAGGCACTGTTGATAAGGGTCTGTTGTAGGGAGAAACAAAACCAGGCACTGTTGATAAGGATCTGTTGTAGGGAGAAACAAAACTAGGCACTACTTATAAGGGTCTGTTATAGGGAAAAACAAAACCAGGCACTACTTATAAGGGTCTGTTGTAGGGAAAACAAAACCAGACACTGTTGATAAGGATCTGTTGTGGGGAGAAACAAAACCAGGCACTGTTGATAAGGATCTGTTGTAGGGAGAAACAAAACCAGGAACTGTTGATAAGGATCTGTTGTAGGGAGAAACAAAACCAGGCACTGTTGATAAGGATCTGTTGTGAGGAGAGAAAAAAACCAGGCACTGTTGATAAGGATCTGTTGAAGGAAGAAACAAAACCAGGCACTGTTGATAAGGATCTGTTGTAGGGAGAAACAAAACCAGGCACTGTTGATAAGGATCTGTTGTGAGGAGAGAAAAAAACCAGGCCCTGTTGATAAGGATCTGTTGTAGGGAAAAACAAAACCAGGAACTGTTGATAAGGGTCTGTTGTAGGGAAAACAAAACCAGGCACTGTTGATAGAGGTCTGTTATAGGGAGAAACAAAACAAGGCACTACTTATAAGGGTCTGTTATAGGGAAAAACAAAACCAGGCAATACTTATAAGGGTCTGTTGTAGGGAAAACAAAACCAGGCACTGTTGATAAGGGTCTGTTATAGGGAGAAACAAAACCAAGCACTGTTGATAAGGGTCTGTTGTAGGGAAAACAAAACCAGGCACTGTTAATAAGGGTCTGTTGTGGGGAGAAACAAAACCAGGCACTGTTGATAAGGATCTGTTGTAGGGAGAAACAAAACCAGGCACTGTTGATACGGGTCTGTTGTGGGGAGAAACAAAACCAGGCACTGTTGATAAGGATCTGTTGAAGGAAGAAACAAAACCAGGCACTGTTGATAAGGGTCTGTTATAGGGAAAAACAAAACCAGGCAATAGTTATAAGGGACTGTTGTAGGGAAAACAAAACCAGGCACTGTTGATAAGGGTCTGTTTTAGGGATAAACAAAACCAGATACTGTTGATAAGGGTCTGTTGTAGGGAAAACAAAACCAGGCACTGTTGATAAGGGTCTGTTGT